>NC_080171.1:108287339-108619446 GCF_950295315.1 Erinaceus europaeus
ACAGACTTGATTCCAGTTCTCACTCCAACCTGAGAGTTCCTATTCATGCTGGTCCCCTCCTGAGGGGAGGAACAGAGGCAGGCTAGAAACCCAGCCAATCGAATCACAGGAATACCTGGGAGAAGTGGTCTGCTTCTATAGATTTTCCAGGAAATTTTAATCCCCACAGGTGGAATGTCTTTCTGTCCATTCTTGTTTTGAATTCAGAAGAATGTAAACAAGAAACTCTGCACGGCTGTCAATCTGAACATTAATTTGTGAGCATGAGGGCAGAGACTGAAGGTAATGGCTCTAGGTGTGCACACGTGGCTCAGATAGGTATTCTGGCCAGAACAATACTGATACTGCTTTCCACATGCCACAGGGAAACATTTCTGATAGCAGACTATAAGTAAGGAAAGTGTGGCCAACAGCTTGTTATCTTGTAGTAGAAATTAAGGGACGATTAGAGAACCCCAAAGCTAAAATTAGAGAACCCCAAAGCTACACATCCCATCTAAAAGTATGTCAAATGGCATATTACAAATATAGAGAATACTTATTGATAAGAAAGTGAAATGTTTCACTGAAGTGCTGCAAAAGAGTTATATATGCTTGGTATCTACCAAGTGGTAGGACCATTAGTTGCTTAGGCCTTTATCTGTAATCAGTGACAGGAAATTCAATTATAAAGACTGAGTTGGGCTGAGGAGATATAGCATAATCGTTATGCCAAAGTCTCCTATGCCTGAGGCTCTGAGGTTCCAGGTTCAATCCCTAGCACCACCATAAACTAGTGCTAAGCAGTGGTCTGGTGTCTTTCTCTTTCTCATTTAAAATACATGTACACACACACACACACACACACACACACACACCGAGTTAAGCAAATTAAGTAGCTTGCTTTTACCCCATTCTGTTCACAATTCTTAGAACCTTTCAGTGACTAGTAAAAGTAAAACAGTATGAATAAGTTAGATAACATTAAGTTTAAAAAATGGCATTAAGTAGTTGGGCGGCAGTGCAGCAGGTTAAGCGCACGTGGTTCGAAGCACAAGTACTGGCTTAAGGATCCAGGGTCGAGCCCCCGTCTCCCCACCTACAGGGGAGTCACTTCACAGGTGGTGAAGCAGGTCTGCAGGTGTCTAGCTTTCTCTCCCCCTCTCTGTCTTCCCCTCCTCTCTCCATTTCTCTCTGTCCTATCTAACAACAATATCAATAACAATAATAATAACTACAACAACAATAAAAAACAAGGGCAATAAAAGGGAAAATAAACATTTAAAATATTTTAAAAATTACATAAAAAATTATTTCCTTTAAAAACCTGGTCATACCATTAAGTCACTGTTCTAATCTTACAGGGGGAAGCCTTAAAATGTGATTTTCATTCATAGTATCCTTGTAACTTTAAAACCCAAAGACATGCTGGGGTCAGCAAAACTGTTATGTAGCCTTCTGCATCTACAAAGCTGGCCAATTTGGGAAGTCCTAAATTTCTAGAAGCCAAAGAATTTATATTTTTAGCCAGGCCCAGAAATTGCACTTTCATTTTAGGGGACTCTTCAGTTTTATAACGCATAGAAGCTGGCTCACTGTTTATGAAAATCTTGATGGCCTCTAGGTTAGACAAAAAGAGAGAGACAAGGAGAGAGGGAAAGAAAACACAGCATCAGAGCCACTCCAGTGTGGTCAAAGCTGGGTTCAAACCTAGGTTGCATGCATGGCAAATCAAGGGCCCTCTCAGGTGAGAACATCTTGCTGACCTTTCAATGTAAGTCCTTGCACTGCCTACACTGTAGTCTCATCTGCACAGCCAGTGAGTTTGCTCTATAGAACTGCTTCATATGCAACTGCTCATCCGGGAAATCTAGAGAGAACAGGAATGCACGGGCTGAGGGAGTAGCAAGCAGCAAGGGGAGTAAGCACAGAAACAGTGGAGTGTTGAAGTAGAATGGCCAGGAAGCTGTCTGCATGGTGGAAAACCCCCTGAAGCCTACTGCTGACTAGCTGATCTGTAGTGAGTACTTACTGGCATTCCACATGGAATGCCCTTAGAACTATTTTGGTTTAGTAATAAAGGAACGGACAGTCTCCTAAGGTACCTGATCATAAGGATAAACTGAGTCATGGGCATCTGGGTTGTAGAGATTAGGGGGAGAGGGGACCTGAGAATTTTTGTAGCGGGGGATGTTAATATTACTGTTAGACATCCACCTGAAGGAGAGGGCTGCTTTTCTTCAGGGTAGCAGTGGTACCATTTGTGGAGAAAAGTCGTCTTGGGATGCATATGCCAGTGCAGAGCTCACCCCCACCCACCCCCATGCCCAACATACATTCCGTCACTGGAAACTCACCTGAAGGGAGAAGGCCCGAAGAGCAGGGATGGGGATTAGTGCTGCCATAAAGAAGGCTGTGACATTGCTAATGGACGTGAGGGCTACGCTGGCTCCGGTGCGCTTAAGACACTCCCCGGTCCTGTCCTGAGAAGAAGAAACCACAGTGCTGAGAGCCGCACAGATTGCGCAAACAATTCAGATACAAGGCAAGACATGACAGCCAGCCAGTAACTTATAATGTTGTTATTAGACAAATATGAAAGGTCACTTCTGCCTTACACAGGTATTGAATTTTCCTTTTTTTTTTCCTTTTTCTTTCAATAATTCTAACATAGTCATTTGGATGGCATCCAAAGTAGAAAGTTGCAATGTAATGTTTTAAATATAATTTTTTTGTTCATTATGGAACTGATTTCTTTTTATTTTTTGTATTTATTGAGGGATTAACGGTTTACAGTTGATAGTAAAAGACAATAGTTTGTACATGTTTAACATTTCCCAGTTTTCCACATAACAATTCAACCCCCACTAGGTCCTCCTCTGCCATTGTGTTTCAGGACCTGAACCCTCCCCCCACCACACTACTAGAGTCTTTTACTTTGGTGCAATACACCAACTTCATTCAGTTCAAGTTCTGCTTAGTGTTCTCCCTTCTGATCTTGTTTTTTAAAATAAAATTTTTGTGATTGGGCAAAGAGGAGCAGTCAAAAAACTAAAATAAAACAACTTGAAGACAGGTCAATGTATGCTCTGGAATATGAGCCTTGAAATTTTTCTAATTTGTTTATTATTAAAGTCAGAACATGTCATCTGCTTGAAACTGACATATTTAATTGAGTAGATAGAAAAGAACAATTTAAAGGGGTGACCAGGCAGTGGTGTGCAAAGACCCAAGTTCAAGCTGCCTGTCCCCACCTGCAGGAAGGCGGAGGGCGGACTTCATGGGCAGTGAAGCAGGGCTGCAGACATCGGCGTCTCTGTCTCTATCCCTCTCTACCACCCCCCCTCAATTCCTTTCTGTCCTATGAATTAAAATATATACAAACAAAAATAACATAAAAAATACTAAAAAGGGGACTTCATTTTTTAAAGCTTTCTTTCCTGTTTTCTATTACCTCAAATGGAATTCTTTTATTCTGTCCTGTTTCACTAAATGCATGGGCAAGGAGGAAAACGTCGTCTACACCAACACCAAGAGCAAGAAACGGCAAAACCTGTGGAGGAAACAGAGGATTGTGGCATTAGACATGAGGTTCAAGTCTCATTAATCTAAAGCTGTTGACAACCTTGCTGCCCAAAGCTCCAGTAGTTACCCAAAAGGTAGCTTCCATAACCCTCACAGTAAGGAACTTCATTGAATCTGATAGTTAAACCCACCAAAGCCTGGTAGTTTTAGAGCTTGCATTTCTCCTTTTTATGCTTGGCAACAATAAATGTTGAGAATGGAATTTATAAGGCTGTTAGAAATGTTGTGACGTATTTTTTCTGTGCAAAAATGTGTCATGACTTTTCCTAATGACCCAATAGCTCATCGAAAGCGGTGGTTTGTGATCCCTGGAAGAGTTACCACCAGAAACTGGTTACAACTTAAACTCTCTGCCTTCAACCCAGGTCAAATGAATAAGACACTGTGGGGGTGGGACCCAGCCTTCTAAATGACAAGCCTACTCTGACCTCTGCCCATTGCTGAGTGCTTCATTTAGAGAAAGCACTCTTCTGAGAGCTGTGGCAACCCTAGTGGAAAGGCTGGAAGACAGGTAACATAAACACAGAGAGAGGATGGTGGCTTGGTCAAGTCTAGGGAGGGGTCTTTGTCAACACACAGTGGACGGGTGGCTCTTTTAGTACCTGAGTTGTTGCAGCATTAAAGGAAATCCCGATCAATGAGCACAGGCCCAATCCTGCAGCCACTGACAGTGCAACCAACAGGACACCAGCCAGCCCCACGGCACCCTGGGACTTGGAGCAGTCCCAGCGCAACATGGTTAAACAGGCATAGGCAAGCTGCAAGCAGAACAATGGGGGAGGGAAGGGATGGAGGAATGGAGGGGAGTTGGAAGGGGGAGAGAAGGAGAGGGAGACACAAAACAAAAGCCAAACATTAGAATGTGTAAGGATTCTAATGTTTTCCCCCGCCCATCACCCCAAATCAAAAGGTAGAATTTATTACATCCAAAAACAAACAAAAATTTACATTATAGACATCACACAAATGGTACAAGTTGAAGATGGGCAAACTGCAAATGGGAAAAAAAAACCAACAACAACTAAGGTATTTACTACCACGCTAAACCGTTATGAAGCTGAGTTCTGTCTTGGATGCGTGTGAGTGTTAAGAGCAGTTAAAAAGCAGGAGCAGTCATGAAAAGGTAAAAAAAAAAAAAAAAAAAACCTTAAAAAATAAAGAAAGAAAACAAAATAAAACAATGATTCCCCACCTGCCCCATCCCCCACCGAAAACTGAATCGTTACCATAAGTAAGTAGCCACTGGCCACTCGAATGACGCTGACATCAGAGAAAGACTTCAGGATGTCATCCAGGGTTGTCGTGGTGAAGGAGAGTACCTTCTGAGTGGAGTTCTGGGGAACACTCTGATGAACCATCTGTGGTCACAACACAAGAATAAATTTCCACATGGGGTGAGTGCTCCATTGAATCTGAGCAGAAACAAGCCTTCGGGGACAGGTCCTTCCCACCCAACCCTCACTTTATTCTGATGTATCACTTATAGTTCTACATGATTTAAGTAGGGCAAGGACTGAACTTGGATCAAAATCTAGGACAGTAGAGACCATCACTAGTCACCAGTGAATATGAGACAGTGAACGGACACACCGGCCGTTGAAATTCATTCCCCAATCTTTTAAACTTTTTCTACATTTAAGAATGGCATTATGCTCTCTGAGTTATAATTCTACAGCTGGTTTGTGGTCCATAAGTTCCCAGAAAATCCAAAACAACTTACTCTTATAGGCACTCCTCCCCACCCCCTTTCATTTGCTGGCCACTTTTAAAAGGTCACATGCAGCTCAGTAGAGGTCACTGCTTGGGAAACAAAGGCTAGCTGCTGTCATATGACCCAACCAAGGGGACTGCAGCTGTGAACAGATTCTATGGTTTGCTAATGTTTTCCAGACACCTTTTCTTGCTGTCCAAGTGTTTTTAAAACACTGTTATGCTGTAGCTCTGTCTAGGGGTTCACAACTGGCAACTCAAAAAATGTTTTAGGGCATCCCAATTAGAATTAGTTATCACTTAGATATTAAGTTCAATATCAAGGAGAAGGAAATAAAAGTTTTCACCCCACTAAGTTGAAGTTTCTGTTTTGAAAAGAAATGCTAATAAAAATGTTTAAAAGCTGTTAGAAGTAGTATTTAGTTGTTTAAGAATTTGGACCCAGATTCAAAGGCAGATATCAGAAATATAGTAGTTTACCTCTACATAAGTTCTCTGCCAAGCTTCCAGGATAGCAGCTGCTTTGTCCTCATTCCAGCTGATGTGAGAGACATACTCATAGCCCTTGAAGTGTTCGTACATTTGCTTGGGGGTCATTAACTGAAACATGGTCTGTAAAGCATGGGCGCTATACAGTGTTGAAGAGGTAAGAAGACAAAAATCAGCATCCTCAGAAAGCAACCCTCACTCACTCCTAGTCATTCTTTTTTCCCTTTAAAAATTTTTTTAAAATTATCTTTATTTTTTGGATAGAGACACCCAGAAATCTAGAGGGTAGGGGGAGATAGGGAGAAAGACAGAGAAGACACCTGTAGCATTGCTTCACCACTTGTGAAGCTTTCCCCATGCAGGTGGGGACCAGGGGGCTCAAACCCAGGTCCCTGAGCATTGTAACATGTGCACTCAACCAGGTGTGCCACCACCCAGCCCCCATTCTGTCTTCTGTGAGCAAATGTTTCCATTAAAAAGGGACCTGGATCATTGTTTTTTATTTAACAGATTGAAGTGCCATATTAAAGGTGTAACCTTACAATCCTTTTACAGATATACGCCCAAATTAAATTAATAGGCAATTTCCTTTCTCGGTTTATACTCAACAAGGATAGAAGAACAGATAGCTTGAGCAGATATGCTGGGTTCAGCAGTGCTCGATGGTTTGTGCAGAAATCTCAAGGGAGAAATCACATCTGGCCCTGACACTTGATGAAGCAGAGTCCACAGTGCACAGGGGAGAATTCTGGTTCAGCGGTCAACTTCATTGGTCTTCAATAGTCTGGGACAGAGTTCAGTGCACAGCACCGGACTCTAAGTACTATAGCCAACGTCTCTTGCTTATTTTTATCCTTGCCTTGATATTCTATCTAATGAACAGATCTCAAAGCCTAGAGCCACTAACTGCTATCTTAACAACAACAACAAAAATAATAATAATAAAAAAACTCACTCTTAAAACAAAAATCCCCACAAGGTATCTTTTCAAGCTGGCCTGGCCTTCTAATGTTTCTTAATTATTACGGCAGCCAATGAGCAAGTATAATAGTTAAGTATTAATACACATTTACTTGCAGATGTCAGAAGGGAAGTTGATTTTTCAGGAAAAGAGGAAAAGATGGCAGGGATTTTCCTGTGTGCTGGATTACCTGACCAGTTTCCCAGTGCTGTTCTTGACTGTGCCACCTATAATCAATTCCTCCTGCCAGTGCATATACTTTCTGGATAATCCATGACATCCACCATTCAAAACAAGGGCCATATCAAGAGGCTGAAATAAAAAGATAGCCGTGTAATTACATAGAATTAATAGGCAGGTTGCATGCTAGAACCTAGTGCACTAAGGGCTTGTTTCTGAGAGAACACTAATAACAAGGCTGATGAGAGGCATATGGTAAATCTTAAAGCAAACTTTAGTTGTACAGATTTTAAAAAGTTGGGGAGAATGAAATCTTATAAATGAAGACTAAGGGGCCTGGGTGGTAGTGCAGTAGGTTAAGGGCACAAGGCGCGAAGCGCAAGGATTCTCTGTCTTATCCAACAACAACAGAAATGGCAACAATAGCAAGTGCAACAAAATGGGGGGGGGGAGAAGAAGACTGCAATGAAGAAGAAAAAAAAACAGTCCTTTTCTCTGTCTCTAGAGGGAAGAGTCAGGGACCATACTCACTTTGGTTGTGTTTTTGTTGGGGGCTGTAGCTGGACAATCTGGATCGGCTGGATTGAGACAGGGCCGGTCCATGTAACCATGACCAACTTCAGCCTTACTCAGCATTTCCTCCCAGCTATCCACTTGATAATTGATTTTCTTTAACTCTTCTAGGAATTCCAAAGGATCAAAATTTGTCCACTGCAAAGGAGGTTTACCTCTGTGAAAGAAATTGAGAGGTCAGACAAAGAAAAAGAAGCTTACCAGGACTTCTTCCAAAAGAAGCCCTTAGAAAACAGTAATATTGCTCCAAGGTTACATGAAGCTTTTTAGTCAAAGTTCTGGAATCACAGTATGAGATACAAATACTCCTCTCAGGGACACCTGTATGCAGGTCTAAACCAGGGACCTAACTGTTCATGAATGAAGAAGGTAAACTTTAAAAATTAACGATGTGGTGCGAAGCACAGGGACTGGTTCAAGGATCCTGGTTCCAGCCCCCAGCTCTCCACCTGTGGGGGGGTGGGGGGGTCACTTCACAGGGAGTGAAGCAGGTCTTCAGGTGTCTATCTTTCTTCTCCCTCTCTGTCTTCCCCATCTCTCTCGATTTCTTATCCAACAACAACAGCAATGGCAACAACAACAAGGGGAACAAAATGGGAAAAATGGCCTCCAGGAGAAAAAAAAAAATTATGATGGCATCCAACAATCTCTACTTGTCATTGTGTATTGTACTTCATACCTAAAATGAAGGGAATTACAATGTCAAATTAACACTTGCCAGTATATAAATGCTTTGTAAATGTCATCAATCTATAAATATGGATCTCCATTACCTTTAATAATCCCATACTTATGAGCTTTCTCTGACAGAATGGCAGCCAACCCCACCAGACCCCTGCTGCCTCTGCCATCACCGCCATCAAGGCCACCCCCACCCCACAACACACACACACTCACTTTTGAATCTGTGCTGTTGACAGACTAGAAAGGCTTTTGGCTGCCTGTTATGTGGTTCAAACCACACTGTAGCTGCTTAACCAGGCTGAAGTCATTATTCAGAATCTCCCAACCAGAAAACACAAAACCCCTTATTTCCCATCTAAAACTGTACACTGAAGGTCAGGGTATGGCCAGTGCAAATTGCTTTTGCAGATAAGTGCAAGCTAGGACAAAAAACAATAACCCAAGCACTAATTCTTACATAATTAACTGGAAATGTCTATAGTGATTAATAATAATTTTTTAAATGATGTGTTGCACGCAGTATTTAACTGCTAAATTGTGTCACATCTCCTACCCTAACCTTGAAAGGTAGCAGTTTTCCCCTTAAATATCATTAATGTGAACCCAAGAAAGGTCAGCACTTTACGTTAGAGGAAAAAAATTTTCAACATAAACTCAAAATATTTAGTTCTGACATTTACTCAGCCAGAAATTCTCTCCATAAAAATAGGCTAAACTCACAGAAAAGTCTGTCTCCCCCACAAAACTGCAGAACATTTTAGAGTTAAAATTCACAATAGAGATAATGTGCATCCTATTTGCATATAAATAGGCTGGTAAAAGTGAATGAAATTTAATGACGGCTACAGAACTTTTTTTGAAAAGAGGAAAAACATTCTACTGAAGTCCCCTTTCCTCCAACTATTCACTTAAAAAAAAATGTACAAGGAATTTCAATGTTTTCATTTCTTGTTGAAAACTGAAATAGAATAATGATAAAGAGCACCAGAAACATTCTAATGAGTTTAGCAATCATAGAAATTAGAAAACAAGCTCACATACTTACAGTAGGTATGCTGTCCCAGACTGTAACTTTGCCCCCTCCCAGAAGCAGTCCAAAGGTGTAATAATTAAACAAGGGTAAAGATATTCTATTATCTGTCAAAGTAAAAAAAAAAATAAGAAGAAGAAGAAAGAAAATACACCACAAATTAGGCTAATACATACCAATGGAGTATTTCAATTTTTTCCTATATACCAAAAGAAAACATACCTGATCCATATAGCCAGTTTCTGTGATCAGTTCTCCAGATTTGTAACACAAATGCTCCAATTTCCATTGCCTGTTAAAATTAAAAGCAGAGGCAAAAATCTCAGTGTAACAAAGTAAGGCAATTAATGCAAAATTGGAAGTATAGGACAAACGGAAAGAACTGCAATTCTGATCACTTTTAAGTACTGTCAAAATTAGCAGAACTTTTGCCAAATAGGGACCCAACAAACTAGCTTGTTTTAATGAAGAGATAATACTTTATTGTAATTAACATGCAGGGTATTTATGTAAATGAGTGTTATCAAAGCACTTGAAAAGTCTTGTTTCCTTAAGTGTTTTCTAATAATCTTGTTTACAACACTAATCTGGTTTTCTACCAATTTCAGTGCAGATAATTCAGAGCTGAATTATCAGAAATTCAAAAGAAGGGTGTACAAAATTAGTAAGGTTTACTTATATTCAGATGGCAAAAATAACTCGTTCTTGACCAACTGATCATTCATTACAAAATGAACTTTCAGGGGCTGGGTGGTGGCGCACCTGGTTGAGTGCACATGTTGCAGTACTCAGGGACCCAGGTTTGAGCCCCCAGTTCCCACCTGCAGGGGGAAAGCTTTGCAAGTGGTGAAGCAGTGCTGCCAGGTGTCTCCCTCTGTCTCTCTCCCTCTGTATAACTCCCTTTCCTTTAGATTTCTGGCTGTCTCTATCCAATAAATAAATAAAGATAATGTAAACACACACACAATGAACTTTCCTTCTGTAGACATGGCTGCCAAAATAAACTGACTTCTCACTTCAGTTTCCTTCTATTTAGAATAATATATGCACCAATCAGTGATTATGCCACCTATGCTCTCGTTAATATTAAAGAATGTTATACATGTTGATGACTTTTCGAGTATACTAGGGAGATGTCTAACTCAGACAAAAATGGTTTTGAAAGGGTAAGATGGAAAATTAAAATGAAAACTACCTCCAAGTAACTTGTCTATAATTATATAGAAGTACTTATGAAAAGGAGCGTATTGCTTTTTTTTTTTTTTTTTTTTGACCAGGGCCGGTGATAATGACCTTTCTCTCTTTAATTCAGCACAACTGATCAGATATCCTGCTTGACACCTTGTAAGCAGAGACTGTTTATGCTTTCCTAGACACACTGTCTTTTTCTTTCCCCTTCTTCTACATGAGTGATTCCTGAGGACAGGGTTTAAGTTATCCACTCAGCTATGTGTTTTTATATTTTAAAATACTGATAGTTATTTCATGGATAGGTTATTCTTTATCAGAAAACAGCTCGCCCAGTAGAGTGAACACTTTACTGTACATAAAGATCTGGGTTCAAGCCCCATAGCCACCAAATTGGAGTTCTATCCAAAGGAGAAGCTTCATAATCACTGAAGCAGTGCTGTGGTATCTTTCTTTTTTCTCTCTGTCCTTCATCTGCTATCTTGCACCAGGAGTGGGGAGATACTGCAGACATGAAGCCTCAGTGAAGTTGTGGTAAAACAAACAAACAAACAAACAAAAATTTACTCTATCCACAGGGGTTTCTGTTTTTTGGTAGCTTGTTCCAGAGCACCTTGGCTCAACAGTGATATAAGGCTCTGTGAATGTTGTATCGTCTGTGACACTGTTATTCCTGAAAAAAACCATAACCATATTTTATTTAAATTTTGATGAATTTTTTTTTTGCCTCTAGGGTTATTATCATTGGGGCTTAGTGACTGCATTATGGATCCACTGCTCCTGTAGGCTATTTTTTTCCCCCATTTCTGTTGCCCTTGTTGTTATTGCTGTTGGATAGGACAGAGAGAAATTGAGAGAGGAGGGGAAGACAGAAACTGGGAGAGAAAGATAAACACCTGCAGACCAGCTTCACCGCTTGTGAAGCGACTCCCCTGCGGGTGGGGAGCTGGGGGCTTGAAACGGGATCCTTACTCCAGTCCTTGCACTTTGCACCATGTGCGCTTAATTGAATGTTCTAATCAATATTTAGTTCCCATTTTTCATATTAAAAAACAGTGTGGCCTAAGAGATGGCACAGTGGATACAATAATGTACTCCCAAGCATGAGGTCCCAAATTCAATCCCTAGCAGCACAAGTAACAGAGTGATGTCTGTTTCTTTCTCCCTCTCCTCTTATCTTTTCATTAATAAATAAAGTCTATGGGGCACGGGTAGATAGCATAATAGTTATGACTCTCATGTCTGAGGCTCTAAAATCCCAGATTCAATCCCCTGTACTACCATAAGCCAGAGCTGAGCAGTGCTCTGGTAATTAAAATAAATAAATAAATAAAGTCTTAGGAAAAAAAAAAAAGAGAGATGGGTTGAACTTTATGCCGAGTTATTTATTCTTTAAAGTTCATGCCAACACGTAAAAATTATCTAGATCTACCTCAGTTCAGGAAAGTGATTTCATTCTACAGCTATATTCATACTGTCTAAGTATGCTGACAAGGTCTCTCAGTATTCATTTATTCTTACCAGAGCACTGATATGCTCTAGGGACTGAACCTGGGGTTTTGGAACCGCAAGCATGACAGTCTCTTTGCATAATCTACCCCTGCCTTGATAAGGCCTTTCAAAATGAGGATCTTGTTATACTAAGAATGCAAGAATATTTTATAATAGGCAAAGGATATCTATTTTCAGGGAATTTACAGACCTCGTCTGCACTGCTTCCCGCATAAAAACTAGACTATAAGGACAGTGATAAGTGTTCCACTCTAGCTTGCCTGGTGAAGGCAGTAAGGCACCTCCTTATATTTTCCAAAGTCCTTTCACACATGTATTTGATGTGGCTACTGTTTGGAGAACTTTCTGACAATAACATGATCATAAACCTAGTTTATAAGGAGGCAACAAAAATGTTCCAAACGTGATTTGTCCACGCAATGCTATTCCTTTGGAGCTCTAGCTATCTCTAGCTATCCTTGAGTCAGTCTAGTTAAGTCCATGGAAAACAGTGCTCACTTGAGCAGCACATATACTAAATCCATGGAGAATAGAGGTTAAAGCATAAACAAGTAGAAATATTTCTTCTTGGCCACTGGATATATGCCTATACTTTACTTCCTGATCTTCCCTGTAAAATTAATTAATTAATTAGTTAATTAATTAATTAATAAGTCACTGTTGTCCAACAGTTATGAGGTGATTAAATGTCATGGGAATGGAATGGTCTTTAGGTAAATGACAGCTCAGTGGTCTTACAGAAATGAGGCTTAATAATAGCCAACTTAATAGATCAGGGAGAAGATGGAGTTTAAAATAATCAATGCAGGCACTCTGAGCTTTATCCCCTGATCTAAATACTGGGGGATAAAAATGGACAGTATGGGGGGGTCAGGTGGTAGCGCAGCGGGTTAAGTGTATGGGGTGCAAAGTGCAAGGACGGGTGTTAAGGATCTTGGTTCGAGCCTCTGGGGTCGCTTCACAAGCGGTGAAGCAGGTCTGCAGGTGTCTATCTTTGTCTCCCCCTCCTCTCTCCATTTCTCTTTGTCCTATCCAACAATGAGGACAACAACGACAATAATAACAACAACAACAATAAAACAGCAAAGGCAACAAAAGGGAAAATAAATTTAAAAAAGAAAGACAATATGTGCTCCCTGCCCAGCAAAACCTTTGCAGGTTTTATTTTGTAAAGATGCACATGAATACATCTTACTCTGCCTGTAGGCAATGAACTCACTTCAGGGGTTCAACTCCCTATTTATTTGCTGTGTGATACATGAAAATTGTCTGGAGTTCATAGGTCAACCAAAGGCAATTCAAAAATGGAACTATTCAAAGTTATTTTAAGCACAGAAACCTTTGTAGAAGGAATGCATAGCAAGACAGCCAAGTTGCTACTTGAAGAATTAAATTTGCTTGAGTACAGTGTCAAGATACTTACTTACTCCATATTGTAAAATAATATAAAATAATGCATTAGATTATAATATACTCCAGGGATGAAATCAAGATTTTAAATGGTCACTTCACTAGAAAACTTTAAAAACCATCACACTAAGTGTATTTCCAGGGCAACCGTCTTTATTCAAAGATAAGGGCCTGAACCAGTAGCCTCTTCTTATAGTCATACCTGTTGTACATATACACATGGACTCGGCTGGCCTGCAGTGCTGAGTCCAAGTGCTGTCGAAGTGCTTCTGTGGTCAGGACGTTAGCACCTTCTTCTTTTGGGGTTTGAATCATGAGTTGAGGATTGAACATTGCCTCTTCTCCAATCTTCTGGCGAGTATAATTCAATTCACGACTTACTCGACCACCAACTGACAAACAGGTATAGGGTTCAATTAGAACAACAAAGTCTCCCCTACAAGTTCACATTACACCTGCTACCTCACTAAGATATATAGGATATACAATAAAAGGTCATGAGAATGGATGTCCAGTGTTTCGGTTACTTCATTTTATCATTGCAGGCAATGCTAACTTTACCAATAGCAAACATGCAAAAAACTCACATAACCTATTAAACTGTCTGTCACATGTTCACACCTAATGGATTAGTGAGTGGAGTACTTTGTAACTAAAGCACCATATGTAGTAAGGGGGAGGGGAAGGAAAACAGACTTTCCCCCCCTTCAGACCAGACCAAATACCTTGTTACAATTTCTTTCACTTGTATAAACAATGTGGCCCCAGCAGCACATTTTAAGATAAATGGCTTCAATTTACACTCTTCTCCTAAATAATCTGGCAAAGGTAACAAGGAAATGTCTCTCCTTGTGGAAAAAGAAACAAGGGGAGGTGGCAAATGTGTGTTCAACCCAAAACTTGCCAGGAGAAGACAAATAATATGATTCACATCATATGTTCATGGGGAAATCCCACTTGAAAGGAACCCAATGCATCAGCCATGGCCTTCTTGGGAAGTCCGGAACCTGGCTCCATCAGATTCACCTGGTCAGTAGCCAGAAAACACAGATGCCAAGTTCTGAACTGCCCTGGGCAGGCAGCCTGTATTCTGGAAGAACCCCCGGTGACTGAACCTGCCCAAGCACTAGCCCAGCTCTCTCTAAATCAGAGCACCCAAGTATAACTGATGGTGTTGACGCACACTGCTTTTTTGTCTTCTTCTTCACTCAGGTCCAAGGCTGTATCTTAATTATGTTTTTACACCAAGTCAAACTCAAGATGCTAAACTGACTGGGAGGTCTGGCAAGCACTTTCTCACTAGGACAAGTGAATATGAATGAGAGTTATGACTTAAGAACTCAAATTAAAAAGCCAAGGATAAAGGCTATGCTGAACTATGGAGGAAGGAGACAGATTAAGCAAACAGAAAAGAAATCCTAGAGACCACCTCTTCCTCTCAAGTGTTACTGAATAGTTCCTAAACTTACTGATATGTTAAATGCTAACTTAAAGCCTTCAATCACAGATTTTTTTTTTTTTTTAGTTTTTTGTTTATTAACTTTATTTGATAGAGACAGCCAGGAGTCGAGAGGAAGGGAGATACAGAGAGGGCGAGAGACAGAGACACCAGTAGCCCTGCTTCACTCAAGGAGCGTTCCCCCTGAAGGTGGGGACCAGAGGCTTGAACCCCACACTCAACCCGATGAGCCACCACCTGGCCCCCAATTATCACTTTGAAAGAACTACCAGTGATCATTACAACTTCCCCATAAGGAAGATTCCTTTCCTTCAAATTTAGTATTCAGGGACAAACATTTGGCTTGGATAAGTGAATAAGTAATGGGAACTGTGGTTTGTTTAGCTGTCTTGGAATATTTTATAAATGCATGGCTTGAATAAAACACAAGTAAAATTCTCATTAGAAAAAAAAACAGTACAGGTTCATAGATTGGCAGGGTCAACTGTGCGGGTTCACGGTTCACAATGGTGAAAGTCATTCGGTGAAGTGAGACTGAACATACATACACTGTGTATTAGAGGAAGTAGAGAAGATAGGTGGAGGAGGAGGAGAAGGGGAAAATGGGGAGAACAGGGAATGGAGAATGGGGGAGAGGAGGTACAAAACAGAAAACTGAATGACTGGTTTTCAAAAGTATTGACTCCCTGTGCAGAAAACTTTTGACAAATGCCCTGGGGAAATTGCTAGGGACTTAGCAATCAATTTGAAGTTAAAGACCATATAGAAAAATATTGGGGGTTGGGGAGAGAACAAGCAACAGATGATAAATTTACATAAAACCTTCACATGATAAATGTACATAACAACTTTCCTAGAAGCTTCACTAAAGCTGCCTGCAGGAAGGGTCTCAACTCTTCAAGTAGGAATCACAGTGCACTACGTATTTCAACCAATTAACTAATGGATTGAACTAGATTCAACTCAACCCACACTTCTCTATAGGAAAGTAATAAGAAAAAACTGCTTTAGATTAAAAAGCCAACCTCCAACAAATCTCAAAGAAAAAAAAAAACGATACTCTAGGGGTTACTTCTAAAAGCTACAGAAGCTACACACTCAAACAGAAACTCCAAATAATCTCTGTAGTTAACCTCTTCTTATTTTCTGCCTATTTGATAAAAAAAAAAGTACCAAATCTATAAATCATTTCTATTCCTACCCTTCTCTTAAATAACATACAAATAATAATAATAAAACTCTTTTTGAAGTTCAAATTTTCAGGTGTATTAAACCAGAAGATAAAAAACACAGTCTATGAGACATACTTTCAGCAAAGTGGCCACCTGAGACAAGTGAGTAGAGTGCAAGATTGATGCTGCTGAGGCTAACTTCTGACCATGTTCTTCTGGACCAATGGATAGTGACAGGTTATTATACCACATGGCTTTTCAGATATGATGCAATTTCTGATAAGATACAGAATGTACCTTGGGGATTCCATCTCTCTCTTTGGGGGAGCAGGGGGGTGTTCTAATATGTGTGTATTAAGTACCATATTTTAATGAAAGGGTATCTGTTATGCTTCTGAACTTGAAAACCTTTTTGTCTTTCCAATACTTTGCTGCAGTTATAAGGTTATAACTCTGCTACCATGATAATCAGTTTCAACCAAGACTGTCATATAGGTGGAGCAGAGCAACTAGAGCTTAAAAGATCTGGACTTCTAAAGTTTGTTCAACAATCTATCCTGTGTCCTAGTTATTTTTGAGTGCTGTTAAACTGTTCATCATATATACTACATGACTACTTTTCACTTAGCATTTAAAATATTTCACAAAATAGCGAATGACTATTATTTTTTTTTCATTTTCTATTTGTGATTGATAGTGGGTTACAAAGATTGTAAAACACACTGAATGACTGTTTTAAAGTTTTGCTGACATCCACTTTATTTGACAAGTAGTAACTGACCACTTAAATTCATTCATCCACTGAGCACGTTACTTTCTAAGCAGGGAGATGACGTGGTGGACAAGACCAGTAGCATATTCTCTGCTCCAAGGGTTCACTATAAGGAAATCTTCTGCCATGACAAGAGCTATGGAGGCATTAAACACAGCAATGCCACGTGTACTATAGGGTGGCAGGGGAGGAGAAAGGCTGACTGAAGTGATTAAGGAATAAGAGTTGAGGGAAACTTTTCTGGGCAGTGGAAACAGCTATTGCAAAGCCCTCAGGAGAGAAACTAGGTGCTTGTACAGTTCGAGCTTGGTGAAACCACAATTACGTCATTCACTTGGTTGCATGGTAGACTTAGCTCCTTCTCAGGTATAACAGTGTCACAGACTATACGGCATTCACAGAGCCTTATGTCACTCTTCAGCCAAGGTGCTCTGGAACAAGCTCCCCAAAACAGAAACCCCTTTGGAGAGAGTAATTTTATGAACTAGTCTTGATATTTGCGACCCTAGCAAATGTCTATCCTAAATCATAGCTGAGTGACAACCCAAAGCTGTTCCTTATCTTGCCAGCTCCTCCCCCCGCCACACACACACCATGTAGCAGTGTGCCAATCTCTGCTTTCAGGAAGGCCCACACACCTGATTTCAAATGAGTGAAACTGCAATTGGGATGAGTTGAGGGCTATGGGGAAGGGCTTTCTCCCATCTCTTTGTCATTTTTTAATGTCAAAGACCTTTATTATTTTTAAAGTAATAGAATGTTCATGAAATATTGCAAGTTACATTTGATTACGATGCAGAATGAAGTATAAGACTCAGGATTATGGTCAAGGTCCTCTATTACTTTCAAAATCACATAATGCTTGTAAGATACTGCAAGTTGGGGCCAGGTGGTGGGGCACCCAGTGGAGCGCGCGCGCGCACACACACACACACACACACACACACACACACTAGCATGCAGAAAGACCCAGGTTCAAGCCCCTTAGCCACCACCTGCATGGGGGGAGCTTCATTAGTGGTGAAGCAGTACTGCAGGTGTCTCACTCTCTTTCTTCTCAGTGTATATCTGTCCCTATCCAAAATAAATAAATAAAATAAAAATATTTATGGTCTGGGAGGTGGTGCAATAGAGGAAGCATAGGACTCTTAGGTTTGAGATCCCAAGTTCAATCCTTGGCATCACATGTACCAGAGTGATATCTGTCCCCTCTCCTCCAGTCATTAAGAAATAAAAACTTATTATTAAGAATTTTCTTTCTTTTTTTTTTTTTTGCCTCCAGGGTTATTGCTGGGGCTCGGTGCCTGCACTACAAATCCACTGTTCCTGGAGGCTGTTCCCTTTTGTTGCCCTTGCTGTCATTGTTGTTGGATAGGACTAAGAGAAATGGAGAAAGGAGGAGAAGACAGAGGGGGAGAGAAAGATAGACACCTGCAGACCTGCTTCACTGCTTGTGAAGAGTCTCTCTCCCCTGCAGGTGGGGAGCGGGGGGCTCGAACCAGGATCCTTAAACTGGTCTGTGCACTTCGCACCCTGTGCGCTTAACCCAGTGTGCTACCACCTGACCCCAAGAATTTTTTTTAAAGTGAAAGTTATTTTTTACTGAGCAGAACAAACTCTAAGAGTCAGTATTTGTGATGTAGATGTCGGCATACTGGCAGCTACATGTGAATAGATGCGGCTGCTACTTGGTGGCTTTTAATATTTCTGCAATGAACACACTGAAAGACTTGATGCGAGGCCCGTCATCCAGTAGAGCACACATCTTTCTGTGTGAGACCCTGGACTCAAGCTCTAGCATCACAAAGGAACACTACAGGTGGCCCCTAACAAGTTCTGTGAACAGTGGTGTAGTGACAATGTTCTACTCCTCTTAATAAATAACTAAATAAAAATGATGGAAAATTGGGTCAGGAAGATTGCTCTGTAGTGTTGTGCATGTGTCAAGTGAGGCCCTGGATTCATCCTCCAGTTCCAGGGCCACACGCATACTTCTACATAACAAAAAGAGAAACATACAGAATATATATATATATAGTATGCTCAAGTCTACTTCTTTCCCTTCCTTCAAATGCAACAAGAAAATCTAACCTCTTAGAACAACACTCAGAAAAATGTCATCTCAGGACTCCGGGACACAAAGTAACCTCTTATACTTGTGTGGTATGTTCTATTAGCAAAGGGATTCCACACCCATAGTTTACTTTTAAGTGTTTAGTTCAGTGTGGCACCTCGTCAAGTCAGGACATGCAGGACTAGACAGGCTATGGCTATGACAATGAGGATATGAAGACCTGGGTCTGACTGCCAGCACTGTCACTTTGTCACTGAAATTTGGAGTAAGTCCTTGCAATAGCTGAGCATCAGTATTCTTCTGTATCCAACAGGACAAAACAAGCTACTACTAACCTTGTAGAAATGTCTAAGGACTGATATTGTGAAATTTCTCAAACCTTTAACCAAGGGCTGAGCAGACACCCACTGAGGGCATCACCATCCTTCCTTTACAGAGCAGGGAGTCTGGGTTGAGCTGGCCCAGGCAAAACTGACTTCAGTGCTTTAAGTTGGCTGACTGCTGAGCAACAGCGGAAGGAAAACCTAAGAGTGCCAAGTTCTACCGGCCAGACTATGGTCACCACTAGGCATTAGATTACCTAAAATTATTATATAGGACAAATGACTGTATTTTATTTCAAGGATAACAACAATGCCTCTTCATTCTTTTAGTGTTTGTTAGGTATGATGTATGCACTTGTGCTTTTTATGAGAGTAGGCAGGACTATTAAGAGAAAAGCCTGAGCTCAGTTTAGCTCTGGCATGTGCAGTGCCAGGAATCAAGCACACATGCAAGTCCTGTGCTCTACCACTAAGCTGTTTTGCCAGTCTTGCTTCCCTTTTTTAAAAAGACATTTATTTATTTATGTTCCCCTTTTGTTGACCTTTTTGTTTTTTACTGTTGTTGTAATTGATGTCGTCGTTGTTGGATAGGACAGACAGAAATCGAGAGAGGAGGGGAAGGCAGAGAGGGGACGAGATAGACACCTGCTTCACTGCCTGTGAAGTACCTCCCCTGCAGGTGGGGAGCTGGGTGCTTGAACCGGGATCCTTATACGCCAGTCCTTGCACTTTGCTCCATGTGCGCTTAACCCGCTGTGCTACTGCCCAACTCCTGTCTCTCTTATTTTTCAATGCTACTAAAGAGATCTAGCTTTTCCCATAAGATATGTGAACAGACCCCAATTTCTTTCAGGCCCCTGAAAAGCTTGGTTTTAAGGGGGCAGCAGAGATGCCAAGCAATCCTGAGTCTTTTCACCTCCAGATTCTGCTCTCTTTTTCTCCAGGAATAAGACAAGCTTAAACCTGAGCTTTGAGAAAGAGAAACAAGAGTAAGAGAAAAAAAAAAAAAAAAAAAAAGCCAAAAAAACACACAAACAAAATGTCTGAGAAATCTTTCACTGAGGTCTGCTGGTCCTTTCTTCCAAGTCAAAATTAAGGATGATTTTCCAGAGTCAGGAAACAACTTCACCCAGGGGCCACTGCTCTTGTAACCGTCTCCTATGCTTTGGGTCCTCAGCACAGCCTTGCACACAGAGCATAATAAACATCTACAGTATTCATGCAAAAAGCTCTAGCAGAAATTTATTGTGATTCACATAAAGATGATCCTGCAAGAATGGAAGTTTCTTTCCCAATAAATTCTGGTCCCTTTCAGAGAGGCGGTGTTTGCTGTCTACTCACCTCGATGCACCCAGGCATAGGATACACATTCAGTGTGTCAGATGAACAAATGAGCAGCCTCAATACAGCCTTGGGAACAGGCAGTCATCTGTATAAGATATTAATTCTCCCCCCAAAGCCTGCAAAAGTCAATCAGTCAAAACAAATGACCCTTTCAGCCTGAAAAGTACCCACTCAGAGTCCAATTAGGAAAATGAAGTGTGTGTATATGCAAGCGTAGCATTTGCATTTGATTAATCCCGTGAATCATCTAATAGCCTCAAGAGAGGGTTTTCATTCCTTCTAGTTGTTTCAGGTCCTTCCTTCAATGTTGTGATTATTGCAAAAGTGAAGAACTACAAATGCCTAAAAATGGTGTCACTGCAAAATTAACTTCAACATGTTGTATAAACTAAAAAATAAAATAATAATGAAGACTTAGTAATTTGGGCTGAAATTGAGTAAATTGGCTCAAAACTCATGGTTCTCTTTTATTCATGACTAGCCAATTCCTGCTTAAGCTTCTGGGCTGTTTTTCTCATTGTGGGATGGTACCTTTGGGTACTGTCATGGGAAAATGCTGGAGTCAGATTGTCCAAAGATAATCTGCCTTCGTGAAGTGAGTCTAGTAAGATGAAAACCACAAAAAATAAAGGTCAGAGTAGGATTCATCCCTACCCCTCCCTGGGGAAGGTGCAGGGCTCTGGAGAGGTAGTAACGGGCTCAGAGCATGAGTCTGCTACAAGCCCCCACACCAGCTGTTTGTGGTGCCATCTGTTACTGCCTGAGCTGTTTCCTCTGAATGGCTGTCCCTGAAGCTACCCACTTATCCTGTCAGAAACAATCAGGTCAGCCCACTGCTCTGTTAGCACTGAACCTGCTGCTAACCAGATTCCTTCTACCTGATACTTCGTACTTGGCCACCAGCTTACAAGATAACAATGCAACTGTTGGGAGATCCAGTATTCGGTGGTCATTTGTTGTGATGACCAAGGAAGACATTAGTTAACCCCACCAAAGACAGGCCAAGTAAAGTCCTAGCCTACAGACCCAGAATATTCCTGGTTTCCATCCAGCAGGACAAAGCAGAGTAGCAATGTCCTCTATCTTTTCCTTCATACTTTCCTGGCTGGGAGTTACCCTGGGTTCTCCCAAGACTTCACCTTAATGCCACAAGCAGACAGATGCAACCCCAAGTCCTTTACTTACTTTTTTCCCCCCTGTGAAGAAGGGAGCAAAAAGGGCCCTCCAAGAGTGGTAAGGTGAGACCTGGAAGAAAAAACCCACTTCACCCAAAACCATGTGTATGGCTAGTTATCCAGATCAAAGTTCTTAAAGAAGGACTGCTGAAGTCTTCATTAAAACAAACAAACAAAAAACCCAAAAAAACAACAGAGGGCTGCCAAGACAGCTCACTTGGATCGGACACCTACTTTCTCATAAGCATGACCCACACAACACTGAGGAAACTTCAGCGCTGTGATAGTTTTTCCTTCTCTGTTTCTTACCCTGAAAAAAAAAAGGTTGGTTTGGAGCAGAGAAACCCCAGTGACAAGGACAACGAAAGAAATCTAAACAAACAAACAAACAAACAAGCAAACCAAAAGCAAAGCAGTAAGAACAAAATCCCTGTGTTTGCAGGCAGTGGCCATCACAGCATTCAGCCTGTTGTATAACATTACCCTCAGCTCTCTTCTCCTAGCTCCTATGGGGCTGACATCACCTCTCAGTTCCCAACAGTCTTCCTGTCATTATTCGGCCACGCCTCACACTCACTGGTCTCTGAAATGAACACGCTGAAGGCAGAAGACAAGGCAAGCCCCCGCCCTCACAGGCAGGCTCTGGCCTCTGTGGAGCACCACTTGCTGGCCCTGGTTCTCTCCAGCATTCATACTTTCTTCTGCATCTGTACAGGGAGATGCCCATCACTGGGGGCCACTTTCACGATTTTGTCGCCATCAGGATTAACTGGATTACTAGACTGATGCATAAGGACCCCCTGGTGCCCTGAGGAAGTTTCATCACCAGGTCAGCATGGTGTGAACTATATCCTGTCACCACCACTTCTTATAGCGACCAACCAAAAAATAGGGGAGGAGGGCAGGGGGAAAAATGCTTTGAACACAAAACACATGAACGCGTCATAGCAATAAATTCCCCCCATGGTGCATTTTTCAAGGGCATGAGCCATTCAGGACCATCCTTTCAAACAAGAAACCTACTGACTCTTTTCTTATTGATAAAGAAATCTAATGGGTTCGATAGTGGTGGTAAGCACAGCTGCCCTAGAAAACACAAAGAAACTTCTAGCCCTTGCTAAAACCAGTCAAGCAATTTGGGAAGTGCCTCACTCTTAGAACCTTTGATTATGTTTAAAGTAAGCCAACAAACACCTCGAGATACGTCAATTCCCATTCTTCTAAAGGACAATCCAGTAGGATACTCCCCTTTAATGACATGGGGGGAAAATGTGGGTAGGAGGGATGGAGGCAATGGGAGTGGGGGTGAGACTAAGAGTAAGGTGAGGAGAAGCACAAGTCTTTTGAAAGGCAGTCACTGAAACTTGTCCTCTGGGGAAATCATTTGGCCCGTTTACCTTCCCAAAGTCTCATCCTGGTCACTACTCATACAGACTCCGTATGAAGTAAACAGAGAAAAGTAAAATGCTTTCTGCATATGTGTGTGTGAGTGTGTGTGCACAACTGTATGTGTTTTACAGAACAGTGTCTCTTGCACAGAACTGGGCTGTTCCATCAAAGCCGTATCTGTTATATTTCTGTCTTTCTCTTCTGTTTGGCGTATTCACCAACAAGAGAAAAGGAGGTAAGCTTTGGCGGCCCTGACCTGCAGCTGGAACACAATACTTTCGCACAGCCCTGCCGACCCCTGACATAAATTTTACACCGCAGCTGGCATTTACACACTCAGCATTACCATATGTATAGCTGCTCAGTGCTAATTATGCTAATCACCTGTCTAACTCGCTGCAGCGAAAAATGGTTGTATTTAGCAGTCCAGTGCCTACCAATGCAGCTTACTGTGTGGCTGAAATGTACATTCAGACGGCCCTGAATGGCAAGATTTTTCCACGTTGCTGGCTACATTCAGGCCTCAGAAAAATTTATTCAAGTCAACTGGTTTCGGTCCGCAACAAAAAAGTTACGAGAAAAAAGTGAGTGTGTTCTTGCCCTAACATTCTGGATCTGCTTGCAAGCAAAATGATAAATCAATTGGTGTGGGAAACAAAAAGAGAGAGAGATTTCTTTTGGGAGCCATGTGAAACTGTAGCCTATTAAAAAAAAGAAAAAGAAAAAAAAAGGGTCATCCCATTCCCCAAATCTCTAGAAAGAGCAGTTAATAGATATTTAGCTTTAATCCCAATTCTCTCAGATTGCAGGCTTTGTTTGCAATTCAGTCAGATATAAAATGTGTATTTTTTTTTCTCTGAATCCTGTGGGCTCAAATGATGGTATCACCATTTGTCATTTTTTATTTATTACAACAACCTGTGGACATGGGCAGGGGAGAAGACAGGTAAGAAGAATTTAAAATTTCCAAGGCAGCTAGGGGGGAAAAAAAAGTTACCTTCTTTCAGATAGCCTCTATTTAAAAAGACACTGTGCAATATTTGCATCTATTTGGTGAAGTTTTTTCCTTTTTCCACCAAAGGGCAAAGCAAGTAAGGGAATGTGTGGGGGGGGGGGGTGAGGGAGGGAGAATAAAGAAGCCTACATATCCCTTAATCTCAAAATATCTGTGGTATCATCACTATTTCTAAAAAAAAAAAAAAAAAAAAAAAGCCATTTTCTAGGACCACACCACAGAATGGATTTCTTTTTTTTTAATATTTATTTATTCTCTTTTGTTGCCCTTGTTGTTTTATTGTTGTAGTTATTGATGTCGTCGTTGTTGGATAGGGCAGAGAGAAATGGAGAGAGGAGGGGAAGACAGAGAGCGGGAGAGAAAGACAGACACCTGCAGACCTGCTTCACCGCCTGTGAAGCGACTCCCCTGCAGGTGGGGAGCCGGGGGCTTGAACCCGGATACCTGCGCCGGTCCTTGTGCTTTGCGCCACCTGCGCTTAACCCGCTGTGCTACCACCCGGCTCCCTCAGAATGGATTTCTTAAGCTGAAATAATGCAGACTGTTTAAATCATTCCACAAATTTAAGCTTAAAACCCATTAACTCACAAGATGCCTTTACATTAAAAACACTGAAGGGGGGAGGAGAGGCAGCATGATAGTTAACCTGGTAGGGAACCTGCCCTGCCATGTGTTTAACCCAGGTTCATACCCCTGGCTTACCACATGGAGTATCTGGGGAGTGGGGTAAAGGTGGGAAGATTTAGTGCTGTAATAAGTCTCCTGGCCCCCCACCACCCTCTGAGAGCAGTGAGGTTTGGACAATGCAAAGGAAAAAATAAACAAAAATCCTGAAGTGAATCAGTCTAAGACTTGCTTTGTATTAGGTCATGTGGATGCACAGATAACACCCAGACCTTCAAATTGCCTTGAACTAACTGCCTGCAGCAGTGGCAAAAGACAGCTCCAGAGGGTGGCCCCAAAATGCCTATTTACTTTCTTATTTCCAAATGAGGAGCTTAAATTTAGAAACAGGGAACAAACTGGAAGGCTACTTATTTTTGCAAGCTTATCTTGAGCTATCTACCATCCACAGTAACCTCCCCCCAATCCCCACCAAACACCAGAGCAATTTTGTGATGATGGTTCAGCCATCCTTTCACATAGAAGGTACCCAAACCCAGTAGACTTTCTCAGACATAAGAAGGGGTTGTGAAAGAAGTGAACCACCTCTCCCCTTGCTTTGCTCCCCTCACCCTTCAATTTGGCTTACAACATATATAAAGGGTGATGCTCACAATAATTTTAAGATGCCACTAAGACAATAGCTTTATTCCCATATGCCCCTGGCTCCCATGGTGTTCAGCATTCTACAAACATATCTGACCCAATGAAGTGACAGTATCCAAGCCACATCTTGCTCTCCTTGGCACCCCAATTCAAGTGCTTTTCTTTGCCAGCTCAAAGTATTAGTTCATCTGAGATTTTGTAGTTCCAAATCTTGACTGTACAGCCAAAAAACAAATGACAAGCCCACTACTGTGCTTACTGCAGACAGAGGCTTATCCCTCTCTTTCCTTCCCCATCTTTCACTAGTCTCAAACAGGAAATGGACCACCCTGCCTCATGGCACAGAGCAGTGTTTACATTGCAGTACTTGACTGTGTAATACATCTGGCATTTTGGGGCAGGATTCCTGAGCTAGGGGCCAGAAGCCTTTAAGCAATGATCAAAATGGGGGGAGGAAATCATGTGAACTGACTTAAAAGTCCACTCCCAATTTATTTGTTTGCATATTTTTGTATATGTTTAATACCTAAACAGTATCTTGGTTGATAAACTGGGGGGAAGTCTACAGTTTCTTCTCAGCTATTTTAACAAGAATAAAGTCTGTGCTATAGGTTCTTCTTTCTACCAGTCTCATAAATAAAGTCTGTGCTAGCTTCTTCTTTCTACCAGTCTCATCCTAACTAGTGGTGTTTAGGGACTCACATGCCATGCAAGCTATTTGGGTCAACTCACACATGGGTTTCAGAGGCAGAAAACACGGTCCTGCTTTACCATTATAAATCTTTCCAACATTGACCTTGTCATTCATCATCAGGTACCTGACTGCACTAACAATATATAATCATATATTGTTGTTTTTCACCTATGTTCTAAACCTCGAACATAACAAAATACTCAGTCTTTAAGGGACTAAGCTCAGAATGTATCTTTCTTTTCATCAAACTCCTGGAAATTACAATGGTCTTGGCAGTCCCTCAACCTAAGCATTGTGTTATTTTGGAAGGCTAATTACATCTGCCAAATTGAAAAAACAAGTGCAGAAAAATAGAGATAATATGGGGTGAAAAAAAAAAAAGCAGCAGCCCTGATGAATTTGTGTGGATTATCTCTGTGGCCACAGAATTTTGGCTGAGATGGACAGGGCAGCAGCAGGGTTACTGCCACAGTGACAGTATGATCACCTTGGGATTGCTTCTTTCCGATAATAAAAACAGTATTTACATAGAAGAAAAAAATAAGAAGCAGCAGCCCTTCATCCAATTTAAGAGAAGAATCTAAGAGGTACAATCAATAGGGCATCCAATTCTAGAATGTGGAAACAAACACCAAGTAATAAAAGTACTTCTGAGGGGCCAGGTGATAGGGCACCTGGTTAAGCACTCACGTTACAGTGCACAAGGATGCAGGTTCAAGCTCCTGGTCCCCACTTGCAGGGGGAAAGCTTCCCAAGTGGTGAAGCAGGGCTGCAGGTGTCTCTCCCCTTCTCTATCTACTCTTCGCTTCTCAATTTTCTCTGTATCTATCCAACAATAAATAAATAGAAAGAAAAAAGAAAAGAAAAATTTTAAAAAGTGTTTCTATTTTAATGACCCTGACCATATCTGTGTAGTTAAAGTTTCCACTGAGAAAAACCCCCAAAAGCTTCTTTCTTCAGAACTGCCATATATGCCTTCATGAAAGCCCTGACCTCTTATGCAAATAAACCATCTAATGTTATGAAGCCAGTCAAAATTTGGATATGGGGGCCAGGTGGTGGTGCACCTGGTTAAGCACACACATTACAGTGCACCAGGTCCCAGGTTCAAGCCCCTGGTCCCTGCCTGTAGGGGGAAAGCTTCACAAGTGGTGAAGCAGGGCTGCAGGTGTCTCTGTCTTCCTCTCCCTCTCTAGCTTGCCTACTCCTCTCAATTTCTCTCTATCTCTATCCAATAATAAATAAATAAATATATTTTTTAAAAATTTGGATATGAAAATCTGTCCTCTCCCATTTCTATTCAGATCTTTTGGCCTTGGTGGGAATTCCAGCCAGGGAGAGCCAGGCTTGGACTGCCCTGGTTTGTGTTTCACTTTCCATCTCAGAAAAGCTCTATACAGGGGTCAATTCTTTCATAGTTAAATATATTTCAGTATAGGAGATACCAAAACTTATTTCATACTCCACTTGTCAACAGAGTCTAAAGTCATTTCAAGAGTTCACAGAAACACTGTGACTCTTCAGACACGGAAAGCACGTCTACTGCAGATGCCTCAGAGTCAGGTCTAGGAACCCCCACCCACACAGGAAGCCTTATGGATGCCAACAGGAGAACTCTGCATCTAGCACCTCCCACAACTGATTTGAAATAATCATTTTCTAACTCTCCCCTGTCAGTTTGTGATTAGCCAGATTTACTGCCACTTCAGATTTCAAACTAGAAATTCCAGAGATCCATGGAGAGCCCATGCTCAGGGGAGTTAAAAAAAAAAAGTAGATGGATAGAGGGAAGGGTGAGAGAGAGATGGAAAAGAGAGGTGAAGGAAGTTCTGGAAGCCAGTGAGGGATACAGGAGATGACAGTATTACAATGAAACAGTATAGTGATTATTTACATCAAACACACATGTTGCCCCCAGCAAAATACACTGTCCCCTTCAGGGGTCAAATCTGGACAAAAGTGGAGGGAGGGAGGCCAAAAAGCACACAGATAAGAGTTCCTTCCCTGCAGAACTGACTCTATTCCTGCCCCCACCATAGAGAAGGCCAGACATGTTACAGCTCAGCCCCAATGGACAGAGTTCCAGGGGTCACAGGGAGGTCAGCTTTAAAGGAGAAATCCCAAGGAAATATAAACATGGCATTGTGGAAACCAGACAAATCTCCTATAGCTTGTCCAGCCAGCGTTAATCTCACCATCAGCTGTGGTGCATAATCCAAACAAATGGATCCGGCAGTTCATACATCTGGAAGCTGTCATCTTATGGAGCCTCCTAGCAGTGTTGTATGTATCTGAAATACCCCATCACCCAACCTTGCTTTTAAATTTGTCAAAGGGTCAAGAGTGGCAGGCCACAAAGAGCTGTGTGTGGGGAGAGGTGGGGGTGGAAGGGCTGACTGCCTAAGGACAGGGCACCTGTGACTGTTATTTTCAAATCAGTTAACTGTTGGGTGCTAATTTGTCAATCACTTTTCCCCTAAATATGAAAGAAATACTACAACTGCTTCTATTTACTAAACCTATTCCTCATTTTTAAAAGTAGATGGCGGACCAAGAAACAGAAAGGAGCTGCACTTGATTCATTCTGTTTCCCTGTCCCTTGTCAAAGGCACCCCAAATGCAGCCCAGAGGGAAAACCAGTCAAGAGATCACACTGATGGTGCTTCTGACCTGACATGCCTCAGTACCTCACCACCCCGTGGGTTCTGCTCTGTAAAGATACCTGGGGGAAAAGTGATCTATGAACATCTGGAGAAAATGAGACCACCAAAGAGCTAACAAAATAAAGAACTGTTATCTTAATACGAACAAAGCCCCGTGATGTCTTCTATTGCCTTTTACAGTGACAGACATTAAAAAAAAAAAAAAGTCTGCCTTCCATGTTTGAAAGTCAGTAAGGCCTTTCTACAACGTTGATTTTATGAAATATAAAACCATGTTTACATGTATGTTAGAATATAAAGCTTTTTCTTCCTTCCAAGGCCTCTTGTACATGTAAAGCTGGGGACTAAAGTCCAGACCGCATGCCTCCTAGTCCAATGCTCTAGCCATGTTCACCCCACCACCACCAACCCACCACTATGGCAATCCATTTGCAGTCACAACTCCATTATTATTATTTAAAAAAAAAAAAAGGAGGGGTGGTAGCACAGTGGGTTAAGTGCAAATGGCGCAAAGTGCATGGACAGCATAAGGATCCTGGTTCGAGCCCCTGACTCCCCACCTGCAGGGGGTCACTTCACAAGATGTGAAGCAGGGCTGCAGGTGTCTGTCTTCCTCTCTCCCTCTGTCTCCCCCTCCTTCCTCTATTTATCTCTGTCCTATCCAAAAACAACAACAACAGCAATGACAACAATAAAAACAAAAAGGGCAACAAAAATGGGAAAAAATGGCCTCCAGGAGCAGAGGATTTGTAGTGCAGTCACTGAACCCCAATGATAACCCTGGAGGCAAAAAATTAATTGATTAATTAATTAATTAATTAAAAAGTTGCCATCTGCATAGTATGAATCTTCCCATCAGAATCTATTATCTGAACCACTGGTTCTCAGTGTGGGTGATTTTGCCCCATCACCCTGCCAACACACTCATTAAGCAATGACTAGAAACATTATTTTTAAATTGTCTCAACTGGGAGGGAGCTACTGGCATCTAGTGGTTGGAGGTCAGGGATGCCACTGAACATCCTACAATGCACTTGACAGTCCCCAGAGAAATATCCAGCCAACCAGGATGTCAAAAATGCTAAAAGTGAGAAGCCTAGCTCTAAAACAAAAGAATGAAACTCACTTATTTTAACACCTGTGCAGCCAAGTGGTGGCGCAACTGGCTGAGTGCACAGGTTATCATGTGCAAGAACCCAGGTTCGAGCCTCCAGTCCCTACCTGCAGGGGGGAAAGCTTGACAAGTGGGAAAATAGGGCTGCAAGTGTCTCTCTGTTTATTTATTTATTTATTTATTACTATTCAGCTCTGGCTTATGGCAGTGTGGGGGAATGAACCTGGGACTTGAGAGCCTCAGGCATGAAAGTATCTTTGCATAAACATTGTATTATACCCCCACCCTCTCTTCCTTCTCTCTCAATTTCTGGCTGTCTCTATCCAATAAACAAATAAAGATAACTGAAAAAAAAAAAAAAAAAAAAACCTGCCTACATCTAGCCAGGAACACTGAAGGCATAATGCTAACAAAGTACAAATCTGGGAACATTTGTACTCACACAAGTTTTATTTATTTATAATATTTTTATTTATTATTGGGTAGAGACAGAGACATTGAGAGGGGAGGGAAAGATAAGAGGGAAAGAGACAGACACCTACAGCCCTACTTCACCACTTGTGAAGCTTTCCCCTTGGAGCTGGGGACCAGGGGCTTGAACCTGGGTCCTTGCACACTGGAACGTGTGCACTTAACCAGGTGTGCCACCACCTGCCTCTGCACTTATTTTTAATTTGAACTCTTTTAAAAAAAATAATTAAAGTCACTACTAGTGTCCTCCCCCTTGTTGAGTTTGACTTCCAAAGACCAAGGCAATAAAGGTTCATTTTAAGGTTGTTACCTTTTTAAGTAACAGAGGCCAGGAGCTGGAGCTTTGGGAGGAAAAAAAAAATCCTTACAGGGGCCAGGTGGTGGATGCCAGAATGATGCTCTGACTCTCATTTTTCTCATTATTAGCAAATAAACAAATGCAGGAGAATAAGGAAAACCCACAGAGAAAGGGGCACAATTTAAAAATAAAGTATTTCCGTTAAGCACAGGTGGCACAAAACGCCAAGGACTGGCGTAAAGATCCCGGTTCAAGCCCCCGGTTCCCCACCTGCAGAGGAGTCACTTCACAAGTAGTGAAGCAGGTCTTTAGGTGTCTATCTTTCTCTCCCTCCCAGCCCCCACCCCATCTTCCCCTCTTCTCTCCAGTTCTCTCTGTCCTATCTAACAATGACAACATCAATAACTACAACAATAAAACAAGGGCAACAAAGGGAATAAATAAATAAATAAATAATAAAAAAATAATAAAGTATTCCCTTTCTGTGGCAGGAAATGCTGAGAGGCACTCTAGGGCCAGGGAGGGCAGAGGCCAAATACGCTATTACACATCACGAGACAGGCAAAGAATATCTAACGCGCAATTCCCTTTCTGTTACCTTGAGGGCCAAATCTTCCGAAGTGTCAAGGCTTCCTAGATCAAACCAAAGAGAAACACCAGACATGCTTCTATCGTGAGTCTTGCCCTGTGCTGTTCCTTCAACAAAGGCATCCCAGTCCCCATTCCTGGTTCAGGTGATGTGTCCTGGGTGGGGGCTGTAGGAGCTGTCATGGAAGGATTCCTGCCAAATGCCACAGTTGGAGAATCTATGGAATAGAGATCTCCTGAGGGGAGGAAGAGTGTAACTTCCACTAACATTTCCTGGTATCTTGTAGCATCTTTGGCCCAGAGCAGGCACTGAGAACATGTACTGGATGAAAAAAAAACCAACTTTTTTTTTTTGTATTAATCTCTTCCTGACCTGCTACCATGACAAATGTTCACTCTAACATTTCACAGCATTTGTCTACCTCACAATGCCATTCACAAGCAAATTTTACACTTATTATTTTTGACTTGCAAGACCTATATGCTGGTATCTCACGTACACTTGACAGATTTTTAAGAGACAATCATATAAACATTCTAGCGAGTTTTTTTAAATATTTATTTATTTATTCCCTTTTTGTTGCCCTTGTTGTTTTATTGTTGTAGTTATTATTATTGTCTGTCTTCATTGTTGGATAGGACAGAGAGAAATGGAGAGAGGAGGGGAAGACAGAGAGGGGGAGAGAAAGATAGACACTTGCAGAACTGCTTCATCACCTGTGAATTGACCTCCCTGCAGGTGGGGAACCAGGAGCTCAAACCTGGATCCTTACGCAGGTCCTTGCACTTTGTGCCACGTGCGCTTAACGTGCCTGACTCCCTCTAGCAAGTTTCATACCTAGTACTATCAAACAAGATCGTCTTTCTTATTAGTTTATATCCATTTTCACACTGTGGCTAATCTACTTTTTAATTTTTTTTAAATATTGGTTTATTTTTTATTGGGTGGAGACAGAGAGAAATGAGAGAGGCAGGGAGATAGAGAAGGAAAGAGACAGAGATACCTGCAGCCCTGGCTTCACCACTCAAAGCTTTCCCCCTGCAGGTGGGGGACCAGAGATTTGAACCTGGGTCCTTGTGCACTGTAATGTGCGCTCAACCAGGTGCACCACCACCTGGTCCCCCCTAATCTATTCAAATTTGTCTTTATAGGGATTTGGGCAGTGGCACACATAGTGCAAAGTGCAAAGACCCGAGCAAGGATCCTGGTTCAAGCCCCCAGTTCCCCACCTGCGGGGAGTGGGGCACTTCACAAGTGAGAAGCAGGCCTGCAAGTGTCTATTTTTATCTCCCCCTCTCTATCTTCCCTCCTCTCTCAATTTCTCTCTGTCCTAGCCAATAAAATGGATAAAATGGCTGTCAGGAGCAGTGGATTTGTAGTGCAGGCACTAAGTTCCAGAGATAACCCTGGAGGCAAAAAAAAAAAAATTTAAAAAAAGTCTTTATAAGGCTACATTTCCTCAGAATATTACATAAAACATGAAAACTAAATCAAAGATAAAGCCTATCAAGCAGGCCCTTTTACTTTACTGGTTGCATTAAATATAAACATTTTTATATTTATAACACCATTTTTTAGCTACCTCTGTATGTGTATTATATCTCATACCACATTTTAATCACAAAAGTATTTTTCTGAACTGTGCCACAGCATTTTTCTTCCCTTAAAACTGTATGCTGGAGAGTCAGGCGGTAGTTCAGCGGGTTAAGTGCATGTGGCGCAAAGCACAATGACTGGCATTAAGGATCCCGGTTTGAGCCCCCGGATCTCCACCTGCAGAGGAGTTGCTTCACAGGCGGTGAAGCAGGTCTGCAGGTGTCTATCTTTCTCTTCCCCTCTCTGTCTTCCCCATCTCTCTCCAGTTCTCTCTGTCCTATCCAACAATGATGACATCAATAACTACAGCAATAAAAAACAAGAGAACAAAAGGGAAATAAATAAATATTTAAAAAAACACAACTATGTTTTCCTCTCTTTTGACACATTTGACTAGGAAAATAATCACCTTTGATTCATCTGGTGTATTTAGTGTAGCAAGCTTACCTGTGAATATATATTGCACTTAAACTGTTTCTGTAAGGAAAACACCATATAGCAAATATCTTTGTTAATCTTGGTAAGGAATATATTGAAGACTAAGAAGTGCAAAAGTAATCTAGATGCTTGAGTTGTTACTGCTTTAAATATAGGAAAAGAAGACACAATTCATGATCTCCACTAGAAGTTTTTCTAAAAATGCTAACTTTATTTATTTACTTGCTTGATTTATTACCACCACATTCATTGATTTATTGCTAGGGCTTGGTGTCTGCACAACAAATCCACTCTCAGGAGCAGTTCCCCTCCCTCCTCTTTTAATTAATAGAGACAGAGAGAAATGCTTCATCATTCATAAAACTTCCCCCCTGCAGATGGGGACCTAGGGGTTTGAATCTGGGTCCTTGAGCTTTACCAGGTAGGCCACTGCCTGGCCCCTCTACTTTGAATTTTAAATTTAGCTAGTGCCTCTCTGGTTGGGTTTGTCTGAATTTATGAATCTGCAGCTTCTACTAGTGGGGAGAATCCAGCATTGAATGAATGGATGAATGAATGGATGAATGAATGAATGACAAAATCAAAGTCATGGTAACAAGAGACCAAGGTAACCTAAATCATTAATAGGTAAGATAGACATAAAGGTAGAGACATGGCCTCTTCATCTGAAAAATGGGACAATAACTTATCTGTTGTATATAAAAACATTATATAAGCTGTCATAAGACCAAAAATAGTCATTTCTTTGAGTTGTATAACTGTGATAATATGTGAAAAATGGTTCATTGCTGAATAAGTAACAGTGCTGAGGAAATAACAGTGGGCTGAAGAACCAGAGAGGCACACTGAGAACAGCGAAAACAGAATGGGGAAATGGCTGAGTGGTCAAAAGTAGGTAAAAGTACTGCCTTAGCTGTGTCACACGGTTGGGCCCCAGCTAGTCTGCCACGAAACACTTTCTCTGCCTTCCAGGACTTGAAAGGAGTTGTGCAATGCAGAAACATAGTTGCTTCTAGAAATAAGCAAGTTAAGAAAATAAAGCACAGACTAGGGAGATAGTAAAGTGGGTTACAAGGAAGCCTTTCATGCCAGAGGCACTAGTGTTTCCAGGTTCAAACCCTAGTACTACCAGAAGCCAAAGTTTAACAGTGTTCTGGTAAAAATAATTAACAGTAATAAATAAAATGTACTGTTTCTTTTCAAACCTTTAAAATTATTACTCAAAAGAGCAAAAAGCATCTTTTGTTATCATTATGGACATCCAGCAAATTTGTTGGATCAAGTAACAGAAAGTGAACATATGGACAAAACTGGGAGGATGGGGCAATTCTGTTCATTTGCTCTTAGAATGTATGAAGCCTGCGAGACTGCATAATAGTTATGCAAAAGGCCTAGAAGCCCTAGAAGATCCCAGGTTCAATCCCAGACACCACCATAAGCCAGAGCTGAGCAGTGCTCTGGTCTGTCATTTAAAACAAACAAATAAGAAAAATGTGTCTGGTAGCTCCCAGTCAGTCTAGTTAGTCAAGCTATTTCCAAACCCCAGCCCTCTGTCCAGTATATAGTTGCATCCTACTCTCACTACTTGGGATGGAGCATATGCCCAATCATCTCAGGCCTTTGGCTGACCAGCTTTCCACCCTAAAGATTGAAGGCTCTCCCTCCTCCATGCCCTTGTAATTTGCCTACCTGCAGGGAGAGAAAAAAAAAATTCCCCTTCATTTAACTTTCACAGCACCACCCCCCACCACCAAATGATCTCAAATCTGGTGCAATTCTATTCAACTCCAGTAGTTTAAATGCATTAATTCGTGCTTGCTGGTGTCTATGGATGCCACACATGCTCGGTATGCTGTTAGCAATATGGTAGATGCTCAATAAAATACCTACTCCTGACAAAGTCCTGTACTGAGGTAAATTTCTCCATGGAGTAAATCCAAAAGAGCACTCAAATGAATCACCAAGCTACTTAGGACAAGAATGTCTTGTGGTCTTAATTATTTTACTGTTATTTTTAATTGTCAGTTTTCCACTAAAGACTGATGCTTGCAAAACACTGCAAGTTACATCTTCAACAAAGCAAAGTCAACAAAATATTCTCCAAGGTTAGCTTTCCTCGCACTCTGGAAAGGGTCAACTGAAACAATTATGCCTATTAATGCCTAGGCCGCCAAATTCTCGTAAGCAGCTCTCACTAGGAATGCTCCAGATACTTTGGTTGGAAATATCCACACAATTACCTGGATCCTCACCATACTTTTATTAGGATATGCCAAGGGCACTAGCTAAGGGTTAAAATATTTCCAAAGGGCATGGTAGTAGTTACTTCTCAAATAAATGGTTTAAAAATCAAGCAACGTAAACAGCAAAAACAAACAAACAAAAACCCCCCCAAAACTTGGATGTAAAATGTTTGCATTTTGGTGGCAGGGTAAAGGAGTTATTTTAAGTCTATAATGCTCAGAAACAGGCGTCATCAAAGACCCCTAAAATGGGGAATGTAGATAAAAAGACTAGCAGAACCCTTTGGAGAGCTCCTGTGGCCTCTCCCTTCAAACCCACGTTAAAAAAAATTCTTTCTGCTTATGAAAGCAGCCTTCTCCCCAGAATAATTCTATTTAAGAATCCCCCTACCCGCGAAGAAACATTAATCTACTTTACAAACATCATTTCCAATCTGTGCTTTACTTTTGCTGCTTTTTTTTTTATTTCAACTCCATCTTTCCACACCCCCCTTTTCTTTTTGTACCTTGAGACAAATGTTTTTTCCCCGCGAGTTGAAAGTTGTCCAAAAACAGGACCACACACGCCGCCGCCTCCGCACGCCTGCGCTGCACCCGCCCCCCCCCCCCCCCCCCCGCCTTCCCAAGCGCGGCGGCCGCCGCCGGGGGCGCGCACACTCCCTGCAGGCGGAGGGGTGGCCTTCCTCTACCCCCCACCTCCTCTTTCTTTGGACGCCGTGGGTGGGGGTGGGGGAAGGAAGGGAGCGGGGGAGAAGAGCCAAAGACGCGGAGGCATTCCCCAGGCTGCGGCGGCGGGCGCGGCAGAGGGGTGCGGCGGCGGTGGCAGACCCCCAGGGCCCCCCGGCCGAGCAGAGTGGTCCATCCTACGGAGGGGCCGCGCGCCCCAGCCGGCCGGGCCCGCCGCTCTCGCCCCCAACACCTAGCACCGCGCCGCGCCCCGACTAGATTACAGCGCGGCCTTTGTCGGGCCGGCCTGGCTCCCGGCCAGACGCCCAAACAATAAACAATTCCCCCTGGTGCAGGCAGGGGTGGGGAAGGGGGGGGTCCGCTCTCTGCCGAAGGGCTCTAGGTGTATGGTGGAAATATCTTCATCCACGGGAAAGGAGGGGAAGGGAGCCCGCAGGAGGGGGGTGTGAGGTTGGGGGGCGGCGGGGCGCAGCGGCGGGCGCTGGGTCTCTTACCTTCCACCCACAGCTCTTCCACGTTGGTCTCGAGATTAGCTGCCTTTAATCCCACAGCGAAGGCCCCAAATATGAGGAGGCCCACAACCAAGAACTTGCCGCAGTTTTTTTGAATGTAACAACCCAGTTTAAATAAGAGTCTCTGAAACTTCGCTCGCAGCCACAGCGGCGCTTTCCGGCCAGTAGCCTTCCCCTGAGGACGAAGCAGAAGGGAGGAGTGAGCGCCGGGGAGTCGCGGCCCGCGCGCCCACGCCCGTCTGCGCGCACCCGCCCGCGGATCCCGCGACAGGGGCGGGGGGGGGGATATGCCCTAGGGGCTGGGCCCCAGGAGAGTCAGGGGAAAACAATTTTTTTGGAGGGTAGGGGGAGAGTCATAAATCAAAGTTGGGCTGCAGCGTGGGAGCGGCACCTCTGCATCTGTTGGGGCGCCCCCACGCGCGCCACCCCAGAGTGTACTTTGGGGTGCTGAAAACCTTGCAAGAGGAAGCAGAAATGAGAAATAGCACGCATCTCGGATAGTCACACTGGACCCGGAGTGGGAGGGGCTCTGCAATCCCTGCGAAGAAAGCCTACGTTTAAGAAAAAAACCCAGCAAGGTAGCGCGCCTACCCTAGCCTTTACACCTTTGGGTGTACCCTGTCGGAGATGAGAGCTACGAGACTAGCGCGCTTTGAGAACAACGTCTGGAGGAAGGCTCCCATGTTGACTCCCAGCCCGGCAGGTTAGCAAGTGGAGATCCACGTGGTGAGCGCGGCTGCCCCAGCAGGCTCGCGACGCATTTCCATAGCGTTGGGAGACGCTGTGTGAGCTGAATTAGGAAGTGGGGCAGCCATCTGCAACTTACGACACTATTTGTGATCGGAAGAGGGCAGCCACAAGGATCTTTCCCTCTTCTCCTTTCCTTTCTGGTTAAACGTAAAATGCATCCAAGTGCCTATGGGAAAGGCCCAAGCCGGCGCCGGCGGGGGTCCTGGTGGGGTGCAGGAGACTCCCGACGGCGGTGTCCCCCAGGCAGTGGATGCGGCCCCGGCGGGCCCCAGTCTGGGTGCTCGCCTGCCCCGGATTCCACACATTTCAGCGAGCCTCGTAAACACAATGAACCGGGCTGCACGGCAGACCCGCACAGCGGATTTAAGGTGGCAATTTGTTTACAACTTTCCTTGGCCCCGCACTCTAAGAAGAGGTAGGTCAAAAATTGGACAAGAAGTGGGAGAACTACATTCTTCCTAGAATACTCTCCAAGCTTGCAGCGATCTCATAATTAATAAAGGCAAAAGCGGTTGCCAAATAAAGAAACCACCTTTATTTCCCCCCCCCCTCCCGCCACTCTCCACTCCGCCTTCCCCTCCAAGACGTTAAGAAATGTGGCAGCATTACAGGAGTTTAGGCTGCACTTAAGGGCATGGGCAAGAGAGGAGAGAACTACTGGGCAGGGAGCTCGGAGTTACTGCTGCACTGTGGTTGCCCTAGAAGGTGGTCTTAGGTGGATCGCTTTCCAGTGCTCCGGAAAAGGCACGCCGGGAGGGTGCGTGTACACCCACACCACACCACACCACACCACACCACACCACACCACACCACACCACACCACACCACACCACACCACACCACACCTCCACCCCCAGCGGACCTCAGACAGCCTTTTCTTCCCGGGACCAGAAGGGAGGGTTAGAATTTTGCAATCCCCACTTGTCTGTAGCTTTCCCTAGAGAGGAGGGAAGCCCAGAGTGATCCCTGAGAAGGAAGAGGGAGGAAGAATGGGAGGAGAGGAGAATCTGAAATGCACCTTGGAAATCTGCTCCAGAGCAAAGGCGGCGTCGCAATAGCTGGGCCGGTGCAGATAGTCCCGGTCCGGCGCGGCGATGCGGCGCAAGCCCCCGATCCGTCTGCGCCTCCCGCCGCCGCCGGCCGGCCGACCCGGGGCCCCACCGCAGCTGCCGCCGGGGTCCTGAGACTCCGCGGCGTTCCTAGCCGAGGCCATGTTGCCGCCGCCGCCGGGAGAACCGAGCCTTCCCGGGCGGCCCCGCGCGCTGCTGCGGCCGCTGCGGGCTCCCGGCACGCCCGGGCGCTCGGCTCGCGAGGAAGCTGCTGGCCGCCGGCTGCTCGGGCTCGGGCTCCGGCTGACAGACCTGCCGCTGCTGCCGCTCCTGCTGCTCACACGGCGGGCGCCGCTGCCGCTGCAGCCACGGCCACTGCCGGGGACTCAGACCCTGCGCCTTCCATTGCCACATTGCGCGGGGGTCCCGAGGTCTCTGCGGCCGCCGCTGCCCACATCCAGTTCGCGGGAGGGCGAAAGCCGGCCCGCGGTGCAAGCCTGTCGGTCGGCGGTCCTCGCGGTCCCCAGCTCCCCCTACCCGCCCCGCGCCCCACGCCGCGACCCCTTCACAGCAGAAAGCGCCGGCAGCTCCCCGCTGCACCAACCGGCCTCGCTGGCCCCTCGGGCGCCTCCCGTGTGGCTGCAGTGGCCGCGGAGAACAGGCGCGGAGCCGCCGCCGCCGCGGGGTCCCGGGGCAGCCGGCGTGTCTCAGCGCTGCCGGGCTGGGGCTGCCGCCGCCGCCGCTGGCGGTGGCGGCTCCTGAAACTGCTGCTCGGGCTGCTCGGGCTCTGGCTGCTGGGTTCTCGCTGGCTGCTCGGTCCTGGACTCTGCTTTTTTGTGCTCTCTGCCGACTGGCTGGACCATTCTGCCCCCGTGCAACGCGCCTCTCTGGCTCCCGGGACCTGGGGACTCCGCTCTGTGTGTGTGCAGCGGGCAGCGGCCGCAGCAGCTCCTTGATTCAATAGATGAGATGGAAGAAGAAAAAAAAGAACTCTCTCCATTTGGAGAAAGAGGAGGAGGGGAGGGGGTGGAGGGGAGAGAGCGAGCGAAAGAGAAAAAGGCTGGAGCTCCCGCCCCCGGGGCTGTCAGATGGCTTGAGTTTCTGGGACGCGATTGGCTAGCAGAGGGCAGAAATTACTCAGCAAACATGACTATTATTAGCTGCTTAGCAACAGCTCACCAAAGTAGAGAGACCACCCAGGTAGGCAACCCCAGTGTGTGCATCCCAGGCTTCGGGGGGAGCCTCCGAGAGCTCCAACCTTCTCGCATGCAATACTTCCATTAAGGAATGCTTTCCCCCTCCCCTTTCCTTTCTTATTTCTTTCTTTTCAACTGTGTCTTCTTTTTGTAAGACGGCTTTTGCTCTCTCTCTCTCTCTCTCTCTCTCTCACACACACACACACACACACACACAAACACGCACACACACATTTGCTTTGCGAAAGACACTTAGGGGGAAATGTAATATTTTTTTAAGCGCTTAAACAATTTCTGAAATTCCTCAAAGAAAATCCTTTCAGAGGCACCTTGGCCTCAAACTGCAGCAAATACTGGGAGGTCCGGCTTGAATTCCCAGGCCTGCACCAATAATGACAGGGTAGTGGATAGTGCGCCAGTGTGTGCCAATTTTTTTTCCCTCCCCTCTTTTCTTTTCTAACTAAAGAGAAGACTTGAGCTCTCGTAGGGAACAACGCCTCACATTTAGATAAACAAAATAGAAAGTTAAAGAGGAAAGTAAAGGCGTTGAAAAAAGCCATCCTTTCTTAAAATCCGTCCTCCTCCCTCTGACCCCATCCCCCACTCCAGCAGTCCTGGCGTGAAGGAGTCAGTATTTTATAAAAGTGGAATCCAGACAACCAAAGCAATCTCGTGGAGTCAGAAGCGGTTTTATTTGAATCTTTAATGTGACATATGTGAAATAGGAACAGAATATTTTTAACTGTTTACTAGTTTCTTTGAGAGACAATTTCCTAAATTTTCATTTATTTGGACCCCCTCCTTATTTAATTAACCACAGACTTTTGTTTAAAGTGTTTAAAACTCTTTTAAACCCTCAAACCGATGCGCATCATGTTATATTTAATAATAGCGTGACGTAGAATGAATAAAAGCTTTGATGTTACATTCATTCGAAACAAATTGTACGCTGATTGCATGGACAGTGTCACCAAGACATCTCAGGGATTTGCTTCCAGGAAGAGAAAAAAAAAACCAGGAGCTTCTCTGAAGTGCATCCTGGTGCCAGAGATATTAAACTTCCTACATAGTTTCTCTTTTTAACATCAAAACTTTTTTTTTAAAGTGGAATTTTATTTTTCATCTTTTTAATTATGGAGTTCCTCTTCAGGTTAGGGACCAGATCTACAAAACTACGATTTTGCTTATTTTATTATTTGGGTTTTTTTTTTCTTTCTTTTTAACTTTATTTTTCAGGGGCTGAATTACAGAAGGGACTTGCGGCAGCAAGAAGCCAACTGAAGCCGTGAAATGGGGCAGTGTGGCTTTAAGATGCACACGGTGTGTGTTCATTGAAGAAAAAAAAGAAAGAAAGAAACCCAGATGGAGGGAAAGGGGGAGGAGCGGGGGGAGGGAGAGGCGGAGCTCTCGTGTCCACGTGACCCAGGGCCGGGACAGCGCGCGCGCTCGAGAAGCTAAAGCGCCGGTGCCAGTTCCGATGCGCCCTCCCGCGCGCGCGTGCCCGAGCGCCGAGACTTCACGCCCCCGCGCGGCCCAGGTCGACCAGGTAGGGAAGTCCGCGTGCCCGGCAGGCGCCGGCAAGGTCCCTGTTTCCAGCGCGGCCTCGCGGGAGCCCAGGAGGAGCGCGCGGGGGCCCCGCCGGCGCGGACGGACGTGCCGGACGCGCCGTAGTACATTCCTGGAGGCGGTCCGGCCTCCTTACGTTGCCCAATGCTCGAGAAGCCTCCCCGCGGCTGGCCAATGGCTGAGCGCACGGGTCCCTTCCCATTCAGCGGCCCCCTTCTCCAAAGGGATTGCAGCGGGGCGCGCTGGCCACCCGAGCGGCCCACGCGGCTCCCCCGGGGGGCCTGCCCGCCAGCCCTCTCCGCCCCCTTCCTTCCTCTTCTGTGGTTTCCTCCTCCTTGCTTCTCTCTCTCTCTCTCAATCTCGCCACCTTCTCTCTTTAACTTTTTCTCCTTGGTTTCCCTGCAAGGTCTTGCCCCTTGGATCCCGGGCCTGCAAAACGCGTGCGGTACCCCAGCAGGGGCAGGGCATCCTGCAGCACAGAGACAAAGACGACAGAAATGTGTTGGAGGGGTTCGACGGACTCAGAGGAGGACCCGAGCACCCGGTCAGCGCGGAAATTCAAAATACAAACCTCCCAGAGAGCACGTGGTTTTGTGTGTGGCTCTGGGAAGATCTGTTAAAACCCAGAAGGGAACATAGCAATGTGCCATTGAAATGACACTCCGTTAAAAAAAACAACCTAGAGCTGGAAGACTGGGCTCAGACAGGGAGCAAATTTAATCTTTGAGCAAAATCCTGATCTTTATTTTGTTTAGTACCTAGCACAAAGTAGGAAAAGTGATTTATTGTTATGAAATTTTCTTCCTGAATGGTTCTGTAGACGTTTCAAATCAAACCATTTCATACTTGCCGCCTGAAGTTTGACTTAAGGGTGGTATCCTTAGTACTATATGTCATATGTGTGTGTGTGTGTGTGTGTGTGTGTGTGTATGTATGTATATATGACATGCTGAATGTCAGGGCAACTGTAACCACAGAGAGGTTGCTATATTTTTGTCTTCAAATTATTTTAGACAAAGTATTATTTTCCCTAGTCTTTATTTCTAGCAGTCTCGGTATAACTAGTGGGATTATGAAATTCTCAAATGAAATTACAGGCTATGTTCATTTAATGTTGCCTATTACTCTCCGTACGCAGCTGCATGTCCTCTCACTAAGACTGTTCAATATGCGTACCATTTCAGTGGCAAAGCTTCTTCCACTCGGGCTCATTTCCTTCAGTTTGACTTAATTCCTAAACGTTTTGAACATTGATCTCTGGGTTTTTTCAACGCCCTGAGCCCCCTCACCCGCTGTTTGATAGGTTAACTTTTCAGCATCTCAGACAATGGGTCCGGGCCTGTAAATTCTATCCATCGGTTCCAGGAGGCACCCCCCACCCCCAGTCTGGGCTCTAACAAGTGCTGTCTTAATCTCCCCACCCCCACCCCCACCCCGGCGGCTTCCCCTGTGGTCTGCTTTTTTCATACATAGAGATGAATTACTTTGAGGATCTAATTGGCCTTGTTTCTGTAACGTTTTAAGAAAGGGAAGAGGAGCCAATGTAAAAGCCTGCTCAACTTGGGTGGTCAGAGCTGAGGCTGCCCCCAATTTGCCTCATTGCTGATGCATGCGAGTGCGACATTCCCAGTGATAATGTTGTTCCTAATCAATCTGCCCTTATTTACATTTGTAAGCATTGTCAGCTTTAATATGCATGCCCTGTGCAGGGGACCGCTGTGCCATACCGGGTTTGTTAACTTCAAGTAACCACAAGAATTCCACAGACCTGAGGTAGCTGCCTGGGGGGGAGCCAAGCCTGTAAAGGTGTCTGCTGGGAAGACAGACCTAGTGGTTCTGCAAGGTGGATCCCCTCCTGAGAGTGACCAAATCAGTGGGAGAGCTTGGGGCCTTTTCAACCAGCAGGAGTTGCTGGCCCTTTTGGAACAGCAGTTAAGTGTTCCTTCCTCCCCTCCCCCACCTTACTTTAGCGCTTTTCCATTTTGGTCCAAGATTTCACTGGTATCTCTATTTTTCAAAACACATTCCTTCAACTTTTAAAATAGGATTTCCTAGTATCTTCTCTTCTTTTATGGTCCCATAGGTCAAATGTATATGGCTATGCTATATACATCTCAAATGTGACTTCCAATTATTCAAATTATGACACTTAAAATAAAACATCTGCCCTTTGTGTGGACATTGCAATAATGGACAATTGTGGGAGCTGATCATAGTGAAGAAATGAGAAATCACAATGACATTTAGCTCTCATGGTTACTCAGATCCAACCAACCCACTCTTTGAAATCAAATATTTACTTATTTGCTTTGAAAAGTACAAATGACTAATGGGGTAAATATATTAAATAATTTGACCCTTGAGTCGTATTATAATTTTATCTACTGAGCCCAATACTCTTTTCCACAGATGCAAAGATCTGCAAATATGACATTTAAGCCTTTCATCTTCATTCCTTTTGGTAGAGTGGGATGGGAAGAACTGGGTATTGACAGCAGTCTACAGAATGAGTAATGGGCCAGAACCTGGGCAATCCAGCAGGTACCTAGGGTAAGTTAAGTCTTGACTCAGTTCAAGACAGTCTGCCACTACATTTTCTTGCTTCCCCAAGAATGCCTTACTATTTTCTCATTGGCAGCTTTGGTATTTATTCAGAGAGTTATGGCAGAAAAATGATTCTAAACAGTTTCAGGGGGAGAAAAAAGAATGTCAGCAGCCACAGAATAGAGAGACCTCATAGGCATGATTTCCCTCTCCACACATATATACACACCTCTCTCCCTTCCACCTTCCTACTCCCACCACCCCCCTCCCCAGAACTGGAGAAAAGGGAACTAGCCAACTTGTCAAAATAATGCTGCTAATTACCCCTGATCTCCTTTAATGGGAAGCTGCTCCCAGTTCCACAAAGGAGTAAATGAGGGGTCTACAGCTTAAACCCAGGAGTACTGGCATCCTTTGAGCTTGTAGTGTGCATAGGAGGTGGGGGGTAGGGGGCGATGTTAGTAAAGGAGAAATGACCTGAGAAGGTTCCAGCATCTCCACATTTAGCAAATACTAGCTTGGAAGAGGAATTAGACTTTATCCACTGCCAAAGCTATTGGTATTCTCTTTCCTGGGAATGTCACCAACTTCAGAGAAATGCTCAGAGAAAGCCTACAATGAACTTGAAAGAAAAACCTAGCATTGACTCTTAGATTGATTTCCCTTTTTTCTAAATAGCTTTTTTAGCCAAGTGACTATAATGGATAGAGATGTATTGTGATAATGTGTAGACTTTGCATATTTTCTCTCCATCTCTCACTTGCCTCATCTTTAACTCCCCATCTAATATATCTATATCAAGCTTTGCCTTTGGCAGAAAGCACACTACTCATTTTAGTGATCTGCCATTGGGTCTTGCATGAAAAAGAAGCTGAGCAACATGATCCCTTTGACCCACTGCTGGAACAACAAATTTATTAGAGATATAGGCATGAGAAATGAAAGGGAAGTAAAACAATTCCAGCTTATTGTGTGTCTTTCTTTCATACTGCTAATCCGGTTTACACATCACGCCTACACATCTCAATAGGGCTTTATACACTGTGGTAGAGGCGGGAGAAAATAAAAGGTGTGTGTATGTGTGTGTGTGAGAGAGAGAGAGAGACAGAGAGAGAGAGAGGATAATAAATAAGGAAGACAACTATTTTAATCTGTCCTGATTTGCCTCATCAGTTTATCTGGAGGAACTTGAAAACAATTTGTAATAGCAGTCTTTTTGACAAAATAGTTTGAAATGGTGCTAACTTCTATTCAAATAGCTGTTATCTTATGACTAGATTATAGCCAGCAATTAGATACACTTCTCAGAGTGAGTCTGAAATGAAGATAATACCCTAAATTGAGAATGGGCCTATTGGTGTCCACCTTGATTCAACATTTTAATATAAAAAGATCTTGACCTCAAAGGCATTTTACAGCCTTGTGGAAGGACGTGGATGACAAATGGAACACACACAAACTCACAATTGAAAGCCCCTTGTTTTACAACATGGGTACACAATGCACCTAAGGCAACAATTTATCCTGAGGTACCACCCAGAAATAATAAGTTACAGTAACAATGGATGACACCAAACAGCATTGTCTTTCTTTGTGGAGGCAATTAATTGCATGCTGAACTCCTAGACTCCCCCACCCCCAAAGTTGAACACACACACACAGTCAATGCCCCCAAAGGACAATTGCAAATAAACCCTTCAGTTATCCAATTATTAATTATTGAAAGCCACCCATTGAGAATCTTCATTATTTGTCTTTTATATTTCTCTTCTCCAGGGAATAAGAAAAAATAAAAGGGGAAGAAGATGGCCTAGTTTAAAAAAAAAAAAGCAGCTTTTGGGGGTTTCTTTCACAGCAAACAATCCCTATGATTGTTTTTTAAGTGACAAAGTTGAAATGAAGAAACTTTGAACTTGACGACTCAGTCGCACACTAGGAGTCATTTAAAAACATGAACTTCAATGCCTGTAAACAGACATGCACATGTCAACCCAGAGAAACAGACACTGGAGGTCCAGGGGTCCCACTGTTGGCATCAGGCCTCAAGGGGATTGGATCAGTCTGGTCTATCTCAGGGATTCCCTGAGGCCACACAACCCTCTCAGCACCGGGATAGCTGCCCACCTCTTTAATGGGTGCCAGGCACCAGAAAGCCCGATTCCGTGGGCGCAGCAATCAACACATACCAGTCTACCAGTGGCTCCTTCCTGAACTCAGAGGACCTTCTGCACCCCACTCCACTCCCCACCCCCACCCCCCCCCAAAAAAAACCCTATCCATTGCGGCGGGGACAGGACAGTTGAGTTTTGGGTCTCCCCCTCGCCCTTGGCGGTGGGTGGGTGGGTGGGGGCAGTGTCACACTAACCAGGCTTCCCTGCCCGCAGCAGAAAACTAGTTGCGACAGTCCCGCACCACACCCCCCAGCTCCAGCAAGATGGGAGCACTGGTCCCGGTGCGTGCGCGCCTTCAGCCTGCACCCTGCCCCCCCACCCCCCGGCTGTCATTGGGTGCGCAGCAGCCGTGCCAGCTCTGCCTCCACCGGCGAGTCGGGACCCACCACCAGGCTGATGAGCGGAAGCCCAGGTAGCGACCCTTTCAAACGTGAACGTGGGATCCGAGGGGGGCTCGCTCCGTGAGAATCCCCCCCACCCCGCCCTCCGAGGGGCGACTTGCCGGCCAGGTCGGCAGAAGGCGGCCCCCTCCCCGCTCCGCCCGGCAGCTCTCGAGGGGGCGGGGTGCGGGGCGCAGGCGAGAGAACGTGGAGGCGCGGGGCAGCCGCTCCCGCCCAGCGGCGCAGCCCTCCCGGCTCCTCGGCTCTGGCGCGCCCCCCTCTCCGCGCGCCCTGCGCCCTGGTCCGCCGCGCCGGGGGCCTGTACCCCGCAACCCCCGGGCGCACGGCGCGCTGGGCCAGGCGGCGGCGGTGACGCGCGGGCTGCACTCACCATAGCCGGCCGTCAAGCACTGCCCGCAGCGCGGTGCCGATGGCTCGGACGCGGGGCTTGGCTTTCACATCAATTCTTTTTTTTTTTTTTTCTTTTGCCCCTTTGCCCCCCTTTCGTCCTCCGTCTCTCCTTCTCCCCGACTTTCCTCGTCTTCCCTTAGTCTTGTCACTGGGGGCCTCTTTGTCTTCTGTGTCTTTTCTTCGTCGTCTTCTCCCCCGTCTTTACAAAAGGAACGGAGAGTGTGGAAACCCCGGCGCTCTCGGCCGCCCGAGGCTTTCGGCGGAGTGCGGCGCGGACTCACAATTACAAGCCTGTTTGTATTAAGCAGTTCCATGGCCCTCGGCGTGGGTGGTCTGCCGCGCCATAGGCAGGACCTGTCAGGGTCACGTGACAGATCCGAAAACTTTACCCCTTTACAATAAACTCAAGGAAAGCAAAGTAAACTCCAGGAACGTGCTATCAGCACAGCCCTCCTGGGTAAACAGGCGCTCCCCTACCCGCCTTTCTGGGAGGCGCCCAACCCAGCGAGCTCCGGCGAGCCCAGGCCACCCCCCCCCCCCCCCCCGGCACCCCCCAGCCCCCCGCGCGGCCCTGTCTGCTGGGGGCCGCCTGGCGGGGGCGGTGTCACTGCCCTCCACCTCGCCTCCCCCCCCCCATCCCACTTTGTTTCCTCCACCCACCACCACCCCACACACGTTATTTGCTAACTTTTAGCTACTTGCCCAAACCCTGGGCAAATGCTTGGGGGAACAGGGAAGCGCTCTCTATTCAGCATCCCTAGCACCCCGGACAATGTGGGGTGTGTCCAGAGCGCCAGAGAACTACACTACCTTTCATGCCCTCAACTCTCAAAGCCCTTTTCCTTCTCAGATTCCTATGGAAGCCATGAGAAGCTGAGAGCATTCTGGTTGACAGGCCAAAAGGCTGACAGGGAGGCAGGGAGCCAGGGAAACCCAGCAGATACCCCGCCACCCCCCGCCAGGAAATGTTCAATGCACCAAACGTCTGTAAATTCATGTCACTTCTGCTGGAGGTCCCTGGGACGTCCTTACTTCTGAAAAGACCAAGGTGGAGTCCCTTGGAAATCAAGATTGGTAGCTGGCTGAGGGATCACTAATTGATATTTGCTTTCCCCCCCCTTCCAATTACTGTGGTTTTTGGGGTATGCCACCCAAATGCTCCCACCCACGCTGCCTTCCCAAAGGAGACAAGCTGGGGTGGTTGGGTTAGAGGAAAGTGTTGTGCAGCAGTGGAGAAAGACTCTGAGCCTTTTGTTCTAAATAGAAAGTCCTTTCCAGGAATGACCCTGCTACAATATTTAACATTTTGATCTGTTCAAATCTGCTGAGTAGGTTGTGTTTCATACACAGCCACAAGGACAGCTTTATAAATGAAGATGAAGTCCAGCTATGCGAGGAAAGGGGAAAGACAATCTACTGGAAGTGTTACGAGTTGAAGTGGCTGATCTTCTTATGAGTCAGCCTTTTCTAACTTCAGTATAGACTGTCAGTGTGATTAGGGAGGTGTGTGTGTGTGTGTGTGTGTGTGTGTGTGTGTGTGTGTGCACCTGAAGATGATCTACCATGCTTCAAGTGTCATTTGAGCTTCCAGAATATTTGTGTTTGAAATACATTAAGCAATTAAGCAATGGAATGCTGGACAGCCCTGTGGACTAGTTTCATTCAGAAAGTCATTTTGTACCAGTTGACCTTAGTGAAACACCATCTCTGATGGATACATTAGCTGATCATGAGCCCTAAGAATCAGAATAATTGGAAAAGCAGGCCCACCAATATTTTCCTCAGACACACCATGTTTTGTTGTCTTGTCAAAGGACTCTTATATACCCTGCTACAAATTTGGGTGAGGAGCTGAAGAGGGAAGCTAAAAAAGGGATGGTCTAGAATATGAAAGGAAAAGGGGAGAAAAAAAAAGTAATAGTTTAGCAATGAATATTTAAATGGCCCAGAATATAAAGTTGATAGGTATGCTAGAGTTGTGGGGAAGTTCCAGAATTTGTGTTCTTTACTGAAAATGAAGACTCACAGGCAAGCATCTAGCCCTGGTTACATGCTCCTTGAGTATGGGCAAGGCTAATAGGAGGGGACTCAAGCTCTGTGGGGCCTGAGGTTTATGCAGTTTGGGTGGGGAGGACTTCTTTAGAGAATCCAAATTACAAACAAAATCACAGGGCCTTGGTGTGTCTGTGCGTGTGTGCGTGTGTGTATGTCACTGTATGGTGTAGCCCTGAAGCCTCATGAGCTTTGGGTCAAATCACCACCTTGAAAGTATAAGCAAGGGAGAGAGTATAGTCCTCTTCAGATTTTGTGGTTTGGCTTGTTTATAGGAGTCATTAATTAAGACTAAATGTGTTGCTTTTAGGTTATATTTCAGCCAAAGGTTTTACAATTCAGTGCAAAGATGATCTTCCTCTGAGTGTAAATAGGTGGAGTTGGGCAGTGGTAATATTGTGAGTCTGGGAGAGAGAAAAAAAAAACCTTCACTGGTAGATTCTAGGAATCTACATTTAGGAAGAAGCACAACTCATTGAAATGTTTTCTCCCAAGAGAAAGTCCTTCTTTTCCTTTACCTGCTTCTGAAATCAGTCTTGAAAATGATCTCAGTGTTTTGCCTCCATTCTTAGATGCTAGAAAAGAAAAACCATCAAGTCTGAGATCTCTGTGCCTTAGGGCACAACCTTTGTGCTGTTATCTGCTGATATTTCTCAGAGATTTCCCACCAGGGTGGGCTATTTCTCATCAAACAGATGCCTCCACTTCTCCAAAGTTACTGTGTCTCATCCCTTCCTTTAGAACCAAATCCAGTGTTACCGAGTCTGCTGGTCTACTTTTCCAGATGACAGTGACTGACAAGGCATCCAGACACCAACTCAGTTCTAAACAGTCCAGTGTGACAAATCAAACTGCATAAAGGTGTTAATGGCTGACTGAAAATGACTTGGCCTTTTAGAGCCATCTTCAGAAGAGCAATTTCAAATTTGCAGGGCATTGAGACAGGGCCAGATGGAGACATTTGAGTATTCAAAGAGGGGACACAGGAAAGATGTGAAAAAGAGATCATAGATCAGATCTTCTGGTAGGCAAGGTCACTCCTGGCTCTGTGCATCTTTCTGAATATCTATTGCTACTTGAGGCAATTTATACTCTTGTTAAATACACAAGCACATGGATGCATACACATCCATTGTTCTACTCTTCCCTGGAGTACTCCTCAGCTACCTACCACTCACCACCACACACACACACACACACACACACACTCACTCACTCACTCTAAAAGTGGATACCTAAGCACTTCTACTCATCCTCACCCCTGTAACAACCTCTAGCAACAACAACAAAAGGATATTTGAGGGTTCAGAATGAACAATTGCTTATATCAATCAAGAAGCCCTCCATTACAAGATGATGGCCACTGTTCTCTATGATCAGAGACTGAATCGCATGATTACATCTTAGGTGTGACCAACCTTTGATAAAGGACTGTGCAGATCAAAATTTTTACAAATGAAACAAACAAAAATTTGTCTCAACATAGCAATTACAGTTCTAAAAGGGCTACCCACCACCTGCATCCTCCCATTTTTGAAGATTCCTGTAAACCAAACCAATTTGTAGAATTAAGGCTTTGAGAACTGGAAAGGTTAAAAATATCTAAAGTTGATGGTTACAACACAGAATTAAAAGACCGAGTGAATAATTGAATCATACCATAAGGCATACTAGAGAAGGGGAGGGAGGAAAGTCTTATTTAAATAACAAGAAGTTAAAACAAGGGCTGGGTTGTTGCCACCTGCTTAAGCACTCACATTAAGTGGAGCAAGGACCCAGGTGCAAACCCCTGTTCCCACCTGCTGGGGGAAAGCTTTGTGAGTGGAATCAGGGTTGCAGGTGTCTCTCTCCCTCTCTATCACCCCCTTCCCTCTCATTTTCTGGCTGTCTCTATCCAATAAATAAATACATACATAAATAAAGATAATAAAAAATTAAAGAAGTTAAAACAAGACTGTAGAAAAACAGAACAGAATATGGGGTGGAATGGAGTTAGACTGTTAAAGGCTAAAGGCTCTGAGAGACTCCTTTACTGACTAGGAGGCTATATGGAAACACTTAGAATTCAAAGTTAGCAAGACAGTCTCCAGACAAGAAGAAACATGAAAGGGATAGAGGGATGGATGGATGGATGGATGGATGGATGGATGGATGGATGGAAAAAGGGAGGGAGGGAAGGAGGGAGAGAGAGAGAGAGAGAGAGAGAGAGAATGAGAGATACCCTGCTTTAACAAAGCTTCCTGTTCTACTTGGGATTCCCTCTGATCAGATTCCCTGACATAAAAGACCTTCTGGGACAGTCCTGCAAATGAAGAATGTGGTAAGAAATTAAACACCAAGAGATTTTTTTTTTTAAACCAGAGCACTGCTCAGCTCTGGCTTATGGTGGTGCAGGGGATTGAACCTGGGACTTTGGAACCTCAGGAATGAGAGTCTCTTTGCATAACCATTATTCTATCTATTCCCACCCGAGTTTTTTTTTTTTCAAGAGAGATTTAAAAAATTTTTTTATTAAAGTTTCTTATTGTATTTTATTTATTTATTCCCTTTTGCCCTTGTTAGTCCTGTTGCCCTTGTTGTTTTTTATTGTTGTAGTTATTATTGTTGTAGTTATTATTGTTGTTATTTATGTCATCATTTTTGGATAGGACAGAGAGAAATGGAGAGAGGAGGGGAAGACAGAGAGGGGGAGAGAAAGATAGACACCTGCAGACCTACTTCACTGCTTGTGAAGCGACTCCCCTACAGGTGGGGAGCCGGTCCTTGCACTTTGAGCCACCTGTGCTTAACCCACTGCGCTACCACCCAACTCCCTTAAGAGAGATTTTTAAGCCATGGTAAGCAAAGTGTGACCTGGCTGATCCACCGGTGGTGGTGATGGTGGTAGGTCAAGACAGCAGAAATAGCTTATTACAATAAACAGGTCAGAAAAAAAAGATTGCAACATTTTAATGGGACCTTTAAAAAGACTAAACAGAAAACACAACAAACACAAAGGTATAGTTTCTTTTTTTTTTTTTTAATTTAAGAAAGGAGACATTAACAAAATCATAGGATGGGGGGTACAACTCCACACAATTCCCGCCACCCAATCTCTATATGCCATCCCCTCCCCAATAGCTTTCCCATTCTCTATCCCTCTGGGAGCATGGACCCAGGATCATTGTGGGTTGCACAAGGTAGGAGGTCTGGCTTCTGTAATTGCTTCCCTGCTGAACATGGGCGTTGACTGGTCGATCCATACTCCCAGTCTGCCTCTCTCTTTCCCTAGTAGGATGAGTCTCTGGGGAAATGGAGCTCCAGGACACATTGGTGGGGTTTTCAGTCCAGGGAAGCCTGGCCGGCATCCTGATGGCATGTGGAACCTGGTGGCTGAAAAGAGAGTTAACATACAAAGCCAAACAAATTGTTGAAAAAGGTATAGTTTCTTACCAAAAAAAATTCTGTCCTATACAACTGACAGGTTATCGTTCATCATGCTTAAGATGGGTAAGAAAAGATATGAGATCAAGGATTTCAACTATATGATTTGAGACTTGGAGAAGTTAAGTCATACTTTATTTTCTCTCTGTGAGTGAAAGAGGTTGTGTGAAGCTGAGACTCCTTGTAGGTGTAGATGAGGTTTTAGGGAGGAGTTTCGAGATGTGTGGGGGAAGTCAAAGAATCCCCAAACCCTGTCATTATGCTGTGGTCTGGGGGCCACCATGTAGGCCATGGGCGGGTCCTGTTGGTTCTAAAGAGCCCCCGTGTATACAGACAAGAATGATCCTTGTGTTTGTCAGACAGCCCCCCTCTGCAAAGCACAGGCCAGGCAAGGATGTGTGTTTCTGTTTCCTATAGTTTCCTCACTGAGGGCTCTGAAGCCAGTGGCACCATCACTAGCAACAAAGACCTGTCATCAAAGGAGGCCTCTTTTCTGTAGATGCTTGGATCTGCCGCCAAACCTGCTTCATCATCCTACCTAGACTTGGGGCCTTCCCTACTCCAACTCCATTACTTGGCCAGCACTGCTATAATAAAACACTACAAACTGGGGGGGGGGGGTGTTGAGTAGGGGCTTAAACAACAGGAACTAGTCTTCTCATGGTCCAAGGGGGCTAGAAGTCTGAGATCAAGATGCTTGCAAAGTTGGTCTGAGGCATCTCTCCTTGACTTTTTAAACTTTTTCTTCTTTTACTTTCCTTCCTTCTTTGCCACCAGATTATCACTGGGCCTGAGTACATGCATTGAAAGTCTACCTCTCCTGATGGCCATTTTTTTTCCCTCTCCCTTTTTTGAGAGAGACAAAGAGAAATTAGGAAGGAAAAGGGAGATATGGAGAGAGAAAAAAAAGGAAAGAGACACCTACAACACTGCTTCACTGCTTGTGCCTCTTGCTGCCTGCAGGTGAGGACCAGGGACTTGAACCAGGGCCTTTTCACATGGTAACGTGCGCCCTCTGTCAGATGTGTCACTGCCTGTTTCCTCTTCTTGAGTTTTGATGGTCATTTTCTTCTTGCATTATCTCATGGTCTTGCCTCTGCGTTTCTGTGTTAAGATGTCCTCTTCTTGTAAGGTTCTCCATTTTGATGGATTGTGGACTGTTGTAAATAAAATTAAAAGGGACTTTGGCTGTGGCACGTAATGGATTAGTCTGCTGGGTGGCTGGGAGTAGGTTGAAAGGAATCAAGGTTTTATTAGGGCAGTACAGAGATATAGGACATATATTTTAGGTACTGCAAAAGAAGCAGTTATCAGCAGGGGTTAAGAATATGCTAAGCCCAGAAAGTCCATGGGTTAGTTATCAAGTTCAGTCCCATGAAATAAACAATTATTGAAGTATAAGTAACTCATGGAAGTAGAGGAGTCTTAGAGTTTACTGACTAGTTGAGTCACTCATGTTCAGTTCCTAGGAGTGGCAGCCATGACAGATACCTTGAGCACCTCAGCTGAGATCCGTCTGACCAGGAGAAGAAGCAACAGCCAGAGTGCGGATTTCTGGCTGGCTGTGCTTTTAAGTCTGTTCGGCCCACCCACAATGCTTTGTGCATTTGCACAGACCAGATCCACCCACAGTCTATTGTGTGTTTACACAGATCACTGTATTCTCTGTTGCCAGGGCTGATGTCAGCCGAGCACTATGGTCGGTCAGTCTACTGCATCACAATTCCCCATTTCTTAGTATAAAGATGGACAAGATGCTCAAGAGTCTATATGAGTGTTGAAGAACCAGTGAATCTTCAGTGTTTTCTAGGGTTTCCTCTGCAAGCCCTCCCTTCACTCCCAAAAGTGTGGGTACAACAACTGGGTACCAGATAAGGCCCTGTTAGCCTGAAGACCTGTGGTCTGGTATCTATGTCTAACCCAGATATGGTCCACCACTCAAAGAAGCTCAGAACAGAGACTTACAGAGGTGTCCCCCAATTCAGATGGTTCTTGTGTGGTAGCCATGGCATATCTGGAGTGTTGGGACCATTGCAATTCAGGCTACAACTTCTTGCATTCTTATGAGGAGTTTGCAGATCAGAGGGGTTTAACTGCTCAGCATGGGTTCAAACAAGACCTGTGAATGATAAACTAGAACAAACATACCCTGTGCCTTAGGTTAGTATTTTTATTGACATCAATCATAAAGGCTAGACAAGTCAAGAGGCATCTGCTGGAGAAGGAATAGTTCTGTGGAGAAAAGTAACGCTTAGCAGCTGTCTGATTAGAATTATGCAGTACAAAATTTAAAATATAAAGCTCTTTGTATTCTTCTGTTCATGACTGAGAATTAGCCCTTTAAGGGTGCATTATAGCATTCCACAATTACTCATCTAGTTGGGTAGTAAGGCATGCCAGTTACATGTTAGAAGAAATAAAATAATAATCTAGAAATATATTTAGGGTCAATGTCAAATATAGTATAAGGAATACCCTTAGCAGCAAAGGCAGAGGCATACACAAACATGAGTTGCCTTCTGTGTGACAGGTGGCATGTATAAAGCCTATAACAGTGTCCATAGAGATAGGAACAAATTTCAACTTAGTAAACTGAGAGATATATGAAACATATCAGAATCTGATATGTGAAACATATCAGAATCAATGTAAAAAAAGTCTTCTGAGTAAAACACCCATAAAAGGGGGGAGGAGTCACACCAGTCTAGGCATTAAAGAACAGTGGCTCTGTGCTTATACCAGAGAAGTATCATTTAACTAGAGATTAGCACCTTGGTGAGAACATGAGTAGGAATTAATAGCTGGTCTGTATGCACCATCTTCCTAGGAGGATCCCTGATGGTCTTTGCAAATAGGGTATAGGGATTATACTGTGCAGTTCAGATGCCATGGGGCAAATGACAAATTTTAATTTGCCCTACATGGTCAGTATCAATAATCTGAGAATATGCTTAAACATCAGAGAGGTTAATCAGAGCACAGTCGCAAAACATCAGTAAAATCTTTAGGGAGAGGACCCCAAACACTGGTAGGTATAGCTTCTATTTTTTTCTCTTTTGGTTAAAGGACATAGAAGTGTATAATAGCATACCACAATCAACGGCTTCTAGGATAAATTTGTGTCAGTACATACATACACACCTCATATTCAAATAAACCACTTCCTAATAGAAAGACTAGAAGGTTAAAGACATAAGTCACACAATGAGGCAATCCATTAAGACTCATGCCTATAGTAGGTGGCTGTTCTTCAGTTGTCCAATAGTCCTCATTGCTTTGTGGGCTGGAGGGCCAGGACCTCGCTTTTTGTTTTCTGGCAGAGAATGATCTCCTGCATAGTTTCTGGATGGACAGTGGATTGCCCAGTGAAAGCCTCTTTTACAGAGTAAGCATTTGGTTAAGGGGGGTTTTGAATATCTGTCAACTCCAGATACCGTATAATCAAATTGTTCCAGATTCATTTTACAATTCTTTTTTTGTTTTTTTTTTTTTGCCTCCAGGGTTATTGCTGGGACTCAGTGCCTGCACTACAAATCCACTGCTCCTGGAGGCTACTTTTTTCTCTTTTTGTTGCCCTTGTTGTTTATCATTGTTGTTGTTATTGTTGTTCTTATTGCTGTTGTTGATAGGACAGAGAGAAATGGAGGGAGGAGGGGAAGACAGAGAGGGGGAAAGATAGACACCTGCAGACCTGCTTCACTGCATGTGAGGTGACCTCCCCTACAGGTGGGAAGCCGGGGATTCTAACCAGATCCTTGAGCCAGTCCTTGAGCTTTGCGCCACTTGCGCTTAACCCACTGCGCTACCGCCTGCCCCTCATTCTTTTGTAGATTACCTTCATTCTTATAATTAAAACAAACCTTGTTTTGCATGTCCTGTACTGAGCCTGCCACATACATGGCCTGATTTAATACAGCCATAACATGTGCTTTATGGGTTTGAGTCCCTGCTTCAATACATTCTTTTATCATTAAATCTTGACCTTTAAGTGGCCCAAGAATTCCTTTACAATCTTGGTTTGTATTATCATGAGCTAATTGCGAAAGTAGAATTTTGGCTGCTTCTTAATTGTCTGTTTATCTACTGATAGCTTCTTGTAGTCTATCGACAAAATCCATGTAAGGTTCCATAGCATTCCGGAAGACAAGAGGTAAAAGATACAGCTGGTGTGCTTGGATCAGAAATCTTATTCCAAGCTTTGACTGCTGTCTGGACGGCGAGCCGCATTCCTTTTCACCTGAGATTCATCTGTTGATTGATAGAGGCAAAATTACTTTTACCCACTAATTGATTGGGGGGAATCTTGTTCTCTATATCTAGAGTCATAGCAACTCTTTGTGTTTATGAAACCACAGAGCACTTGCAGAATTTGGCATTACAGTTTTCACCAGTTGTTTCCAATCATATGGGAGAAGACAGTAAGTGTCTGCAATATATGTGACACAACCCCTAGTAAAAGGAGCCTGTAAGCCATTCTGCTTAACTGACTGTCGAAGATCTTTATAAACCTGATAGGGCAAGGCTTCATATTTCATCTCAGCTACTTCCCTTGCAGTGAGCATGGGAAAAGCATTAAGTTCAGACAAACCTTTTTTCTTAAGTCCTTCCTCAAAGCATCTCTCTATAGCATTTTTGAAGGGGATATCTGTTTTTATCACTGGTAGCAGGCAAATCTGGGTCTATAGTGGGTGAAGGCAAGGGAAAATGAGGAGGAGGAGTTAGGAATGGGTTGCATGAGTCAGGTGACACATTAGGGAGAGGTGGTTAAGGAAAAGAATCTGATGTTAAAGGAAGAGGTGGTTGTTGTAAGGAATCAGATGTAACAGTAGAGGAAGGGGAGGAGCAAGGAGAGGAGGAAGGAAAGGAGACAGGGCTAGAGAAAGGATTTCCATAAATTATAAATGGCACCATGCCATTCACCCCCCACCCCCATTGTTTGTTAAAGCCATGGATAGCCAGGAGTGGCAGCCATGACAGACTGACTCCCTGAGCACTTCAGCCAAGCGAGATCTGTCTGACCAGGAGAAGAAGCAGCAGCCAGAGTGCGGACTTCTGGTTGGCTGTGCTTTTAAGTCTGTTGGGCCCATCCACAATGCTTTGTGCATTTGCACAGACCAGATTCACCCCACAGTCTATTGTGCATTTGCACAGGTCACTGTTATGCTCTGTCAACCAGGGCTGACATCAGCTGAGCTCTGTGGTTGGCCAGTATATTGTATCACAACAGTGGTCCACCATACAGACTTATTTTAACCTTAATGTAATTACCCCCTTTAAGTACCTTCTGTATAAATACAGCCACATTTTGACATGCTGGAGGTTTGGACTTCAGCATAGGAATTCAGGGCCAGGTGAGAAGGGGTTTACAATGCAGCCCATGATATCAGCCAAATGTTGAAGGAAGCTGGTTTGAATTTGAAGGGTAAGTTCCTCTCTCTGCTTGGAGGAGAGAGGATGGCTCTCCTGTGCTGAGCAGAGCTGACTCGATGCCTTCCAGGGAACTATCCACATAGTTCAAACTCAAACTGGTGACTTGTTTCCTAGGAATGCTGGTGGTCTAAGAAAATGGTTTTCCACACCCAGCAGAACTTTTTTCTTCCGGACAAGGAATGATACCTCCTAGGCTAATTACAAATATGTCTTATTATTTATTGCCACAAGTTCCACCAGGTAGTGGTTTTCAGAATCACTTAGGGACATTTAAAAACAAAAGAAAAGAAGAAAAAAAAAACTTCCACCCCTAAAATATCCAATTAGAATCTCAGTTCTGTAAATATGATATTAAAAACAAAAACAAAAACCCTCCTAAGGCCAGTACAGTAAAGCTTCATATAGCATCATACAGGTTCTTGGGAACTATAACTTTAAGAGAAATGATATATATAGAGAGAAACCAAGCCCTAAAATAATGTCATTTTTGTTCAACACTCATTATGGTTTTCTGTTTCTTATTAAGGTTATAATGAAAAGACATTATTTGAGGGCATCCTGTATAGTAAAATGCAAATAGTATAATCTAATTGTGACTATAATAAGTATCCAATTTTGCTGTATATTTGAAGTTTTTTTTTACAACAAAATGCTAATAAAATGAAAAAAATATATCAAGATAATTCTGATATGAAGTAGATTTGAAGACCTATAGGACACAAAGTTAATTTAAAAATTTGTCCTTCATATTCTCTTCTATAATGGTACTTGTCAAGTTGCATTATTGCTGTTCATTAGTCAAATGAATTATTTGTAATACATGTGCTATCTCCCTTTAGGTGCTGGGAATTAGGTACTGGGAATTACTGTTAACAACAATAACAACAAACTGTTTCCTTAAAAATATCATGAAATGCTATTTCATATCAGTCAGGTCAGTGAAATTTAAAAATCCGATCCCACTAGCAAGTATTGATATGACTGAAACAATGGGAAGTTTTGGCCACTGTTGTTTGGTGTGGAGGTAGGTAGGGTTCTTTGTTTTTGGAAAATAAGTGGATATTATCTAGAGAAGTTGAATCCAGGGCATATGAAATAGATCATTTGGACAGTGTGCTGCTTTGCCAGGTGCAAGACCCAGGTTTGAGCTAAGTCCCTGTGCTTGTGGTCTTTTTCTCTCTCCCTGCAAAAGAAAGAAGGAAAGAAAAAAGGAAAAAGAGAAAGAAATAGAGAAAGGAAGAAAGTTTCAACCATAGTCATAGCTATATCTTAAAGAGAATCAGAAGACTTAGGAGATGCATTCAAGAATGTTTATTCTGATCCGGGAGGTGGCGTAGTGGATAAAGCATCGGACTCTCAAGCGTGAGGTCCTGAGTTCAATCCCCGCAGCACATGTACCAGAGTAATGTCTGGTTCCTTCTCCTTTCTCTCTTTCCTCCTATCTTTCTCAAGAATAAATAAAATCTTTTTTAAAAAAAGAGTTTACCACAGCATTTCTATGTTTTTAATGACATAAATCTGGATATAACTTACTTTCATACCTAGGTAGAAAATATAAACTGAAAAATTCACACAACGCCATTCTATCAAGAGGTGAAAAAGAAAAAAGGTGGGGCTAGGTGGTTGCTCACCAGGTGAAGTGCACATGTTACAGTTTACAAGGATCCAGGTTCAAGCTTCCTGGTCCCACCTGCAGGGGGAAATTCATGAGCAGTGAAGCAGTGCTGCAGGTGTCACTCTGTTTCTTTCCTCTAAATTTCTTTCTGTCCTATCAAGTAAATAAATAAAGTTTAAAAAACTTAAGGAGAGAAAAAAAAAGCCATAGCTACCTTGTAGCACTTTAGATAAATCTTGGGAAGACCTAAGTCAGAAACAAGTCCCATGAGAATGCATAGATAACTTACACATTTATAAAAGTCTAAATTGGGTAGCATTTACTAAAGAAAATTAAGAGTATGAATAAAAGAAAACATTTACCTTTAAGGGTGCAGGAGACAAAAGGATTGGAGAGTGTCAAAAATGATTGATTTTATTCACTAAAATGTACACACAAGAGGTAAACATACTTTTGAATAAATGGCGGTTTTGCAATCAAAAAAATATTCTTGGGCTAGAGAGAGAGAGTATATTGTCTATGCAAAATGATTTTCATGCCTGAGGCTCTGAGTTCCCCAGTTCACCTCAGCATCATCACAAGCTACAGCTGAGCAGTGTTCTGATAAAAATAAAAAGAGAACAAAACAAAATAAAGCAAAATCACTGTTTTGTCAGTACTATCCTGTTCCTAAAGAAATTCATGACCTAATGGGGTAGGGGTGGGGGTTGTGTGGGTTATGAGTGTGAAGTGAACGACAAAAAACTGTAGACAGGTTTGCCAGGCACAGGCAGGGCCACGGGACACTGACCATATGTGCTTGAGTGCACCCCATGCCCATTTTAGAAGACAGTGTGTGTGTTGGGGTGGGGGGTGGGGATAGGGGAGTAAAGCAGAAAAGTTACTGACCAGGGCAATAGAAGAGAGGCATTTCTGGAGAAGGAAGTCAAAAGCCAATACTGTTCTTAGATTCCAGTCCTTACTTTGAAGTTCCAGCCTGAACTCCATGCTTTCTCTGTAACAATATAACACTTTATGGACAAACGAAGAATCTATACAGTCTGAAAATTAAGGAATGCTTAAATGCAGTGTGACTTTGTGGGTCTAAATGTGGGTTTAAAGAAAGATTTTCTGGTGCTGGGCACCTGGTTAAGCGCACATTGTACTACGTGGAAAGACCCCTCAAGGACCTGGGTTACAGCCCTGCTCCCCATCTGCAGCGGGGATGCTTCACAGCAGTGATGCTGGTCTGCAGGTGTCTGTCTTGTTCTTCCTCTGTATCTCCCACCACTCTTTCAATTTCTCTCTGCCCTGTCGAATAAAATAAGATAAAATAAAAAATTTCTCTTCCATGGGCTGAGGTCATCATGACATTTTAGTGACTCTTTGAAAGTAAGGCTGTATTATTTATCTATTATATACACTTTTAGGAGCTATACATGCAAATAAATATAAGTAGGAAATCCTAAAATAGCAACTGTAACTTTCTTCTTCTATTATGAAGTCACTTAGCTATGGGCATTGGTAGGCAGACTGCTTGAGAAACATTTAGTTACAAATAATGATGGAGCTGGAGGGAGTGGAGGAGAAGGCAGCTTATAAATAGGTGAGCACTTCTGTTTAACCTTCATGATTTGAAACAGGCTACCAAATCACTCTCCACTGACTGGCCTACTCATTTCTATGCCACCATCCCCTTTGTGCAAACAGATAATTTTACTTCCCTCATTCTTTTTTTTAAATTTTTTATTTAAGAAAGGATTAATTAACAAAACCATAGGGTAGGAGGGGTGCAACTCCACACAATTCCCACCACCCAATCTCCATATCCCACCCTCTCCCCTGATAGCTTTCCCATTCTCCATCCCTCTGGGAGCATGGACCCAGGGTCGTTGTGGGTTGTAGAAGGTGGAAGGTCTGGCTTCTGTAATTGCTTCCCCGCTGAACATGGGCGTTGACTGGTCGGTCCATACTCCCAGTCTGCCTCTCTCTTTCCCTAGTAGGGTGTGTCTCTGGGGAAGCGGAGCTCCAGGACACATTGATGGGGTCTTCAATCCAGGGAAGCCTGGCCGGCATCCTGATGGCATCTGGAACCTGGTGACTGAAAAGAGAGTTAACATACGAGGCCAAACAAATTGTTGAGCAATCCTCATTATTCTTTCATGAAACCTTATTCTAGTGTTTTCCAACTTTCTTTTCTTTTTTTTAATATTTATTTATTTATTCCCTTTTGTTGCCTTGCTTTTTTTTTTATTATTGTTGTAGTTACTATTGTTGTCGTCATCGTTGGATAGGACAGAGAGAAATGGAGAGAGGAGGGGAAGACAGAGAGGGGGAGAGAAGCAGAGCTGCTTCACTGCTTGTGAAGTGACTCTGCTGCAGGTGGGAAAAGTCATCATTTCTAAGTGTTCAGTTTTCTGTTAAGGAAATTCACATTGTCGTGGAATCATTACCAACATCCCGCTGTTGGTAATGAAACTGAAATTCTGTGCCTATTAAATACTAGACACACTATACATTTTCCCTCAAGTTTCTGTTAATCACCATTCTACTTTTTTTTTTCTTGAGTGTTGGAGAGAGACAGAGAAGTGGGTCTGCTGAAGCCATAGCAACCCCACGTGATGTTGAACTCGAACCTGGCCATGTGTGTGTCTAGGAGCATATCCTACCCAATAAACTATCTTTCTGCTCCCCTTCTAATCTTTATATCTATGAATTAAAAAAATTTATTTATTTATTCCCTTTTGTTGCCATTTTTGTTTTTATCATTGTAGTTATTGTTGTTGATGTCGTTGTTGTTGGATAGGACAGAGAGAAATGGAGAGAGGAGGGGAAGACAGAGAGGGGGAGAGAAAGACAGACACCTGCAGACGTGCTTCACCGCCTGTGAAGCGACTCCCCTGCGGGTGGGGAGCCGGGGGCTCGAACCAGGATCATTACACTGGTCCTCGCACTTTGTGCTGCGTGCGCTTAACCCGCTGTACTACCGCCCGACTCCCTATATCTATGAATTTGATTGCTCTAGTTATCTCACCTTAATCAAACCATACAGCCAGTATTTGTTCTTTTGACATTTATATATTTCATTTAGTATTATGTCTTCAATGTTCATCCATATTGCAGCACTTTAAAATCATTCTTTTTTTTATATCTTCATTTATTTATTGGATAGAGACAGCCAGAAATTGAGAAGAGAAGGGGAGATAGAAAGGGAAGGAGACAGAGAGACACCTGTAGACCTGCTACACCACTGGCAAAGCTTTCCCCTTGTAGGTGGGGACCCAGGGCTCGAACCCAGGTCCGTGTGCACTGTAACATGTGCATCAACCAGGTGTGTCACCACCCGTCCCTTCTTTCTTTCTTTCTTTCTTTTTTTCTTTCTTTCTTTCTTTCTTTCTTTCTTTCTTTCTTCCTTCCTTCCTTCCTTCCTTCTTTCCTTTTTTTTTTTTTTTTTGCTTCCTGGGTTATTGCTGGGGCTCTGTGCCTGCACCACAAATTCACTGTTTCTGCTCTTGCTCCTGGAGGCTATTTTTTTCCTTTTTGTTGCCTTTGTTGTTTTATTGTTGTTGTGGTTATTATTGTTGTTGTTATTGATATCGTTGTTATTGATATCGTTGTTGTTGGATAGGACAGAGAGAAATGGAGAGAGGAAGGGAAGACAGAGCGGGGGAGAAAAAGACAGACACTTGCAGACCTGCTTCACCGTTTGTGAAACGACCGCCACCCTCTGCAGGTGGGGAGCTGGAGGCTTGAACCAGGATCTTTATGCAGGTCCTTGTGCTTTCTTTGTGCCACGTGCGCTTAACCTGCTGCACTCCCGCCCTATCCCTCTTTCTATCTTTCTTCCTTTTTGCCACTAGGTGTATAACTGGGGCTTGGTACTGGCACTACAAGTCCACTGCTCCTGGTGGCCTTTTTTTTTTTTTTTTCATTTTATTGGATAGGACAGAGAGAAATTGAGAGAGGTGGGAATATAAGAGTGGGAGAGAGGAAGATAAGATACTTGCAAACCTGCTTCACCCCCTGCCCCTGCGGTTGGGGAGCCAGGGGCTTGAACCTGAAACCTTGCATGGGTTCTTGTGCTTAGTACTATGTGCACTTAACCTGGTGTGTCACTACTCAGCCCCTGAAAATTTTCTTTGTCTTACTTTTAATATTTTCCTTTTATTTTATTGCCACTTATTGTCATTCAGCACCAAGCTGAGGCTTGGTGCGCTGAATGACAGCTCACTGCACCCAGTGGTTCTTGTTTTTTTTTTTTCTTTTTCTTTCTTTTCTGATAGAGACAAAGAGAAATAGAGAGGGGGAGAAAGAGGGAGGGAGGGAGGGAGAGAGAGAGAGAGAGAGAGAGGAAGAAATAGAGACATCTATAGTGCTGCTTTGCCTCTGCTGAAGTCCACATTTGGGAGCTGAGAATTTAACCTTCTTGCTTGCATGGTAGTGTATGCATTCTACCAGGTACACCACTGCTAGGTCCCCAGATTCCCTTTCTTTTAAGTACTGAATGATATTTCACTGGACGAATATACCATTTTTTTTTTTGATCTGTTCATCCACTGGTAGATATCTGGGTTGTTTCTACCTTTGACTATAACTAGAATCACTTCTCTGAACATGGGTTTGCAAATATCTCTGTAGGTCAAAGGTGTCTTATATATTCATCTATGTTAGCTTTGATCAGGCCAGTGTTTGTTGGCGCCTCCGTAATAAAAATAAGAAAGTCATAAAAACAACTTTAGAAGACAGTTTGGGTTCAGTCTGTCTCTTTGATGGAGTCCTACTTTGAACACTTAGTGAGTTTATGCTTGAATCTAGCCTTTGCGCTGTATAGCTAATGAAACATCTGGAATGCTTTTTGCTTACTAACCAATGAGAAGTTTGGACAGAGGGAAGGAGTAGATAGCATAATGGAGACTCTCATGCCTGAGGCTGCAAAGTCCCAGGTTCAGTCCTCTACACCACTATAAGCCAGAGCTGAGCAGTGCTATGTTAAAAAAAAAAAAAGTTTGGGCAGATATTTTTGTCATTTTGTGAATGTTAGAGTTTGCAGAATTCTACAGATTAAAAAGAATAAGTGAGATGGCATTGAATCAAAATTGAACCTGGCCATGTGTGTGGCAAGGCGCATAAAATTTCAGTTTAGGAAAAATTAAAACTGGTAGAACACTACTTTTTAGGGGCTTGTGGTAGGCAAAGTAATGATCCCCTAGAGATGACCATGTCCAGACTCCCAGATTCTGTGAGTGTGTTATAGTAGCAAGAGAAAAAGAAACTTTGCCAATGTAACTAAGGGCCTTGAGATGGAGAGCTTAGCCTCAATTATTTGGGTGAGTGGGTGGGTCTAAGTTAGAGTCCTTAGACATGGAAAAGGAACGCAGAAGCCAAATACCATGTAGGGAGAATTTGCCTGCTATTGTTGGCTTTGATGGAGGAAGGCACAACAACCCTGGGATTACAGAAAGATTTTTAAAGCTGGAAAAGATAACTAAACTGATTTTCTCACAAGAATACAGAATGGAACACATGCTTGCAATAACTTGATTTTAGCCCGGTTCGATCATATCGTGAGGCTACTGTCAGATTGCTCCTTTTTAAAAAAATATTTATTTATTTTCCCTTTTGTTGTCCTTGTTATTGTGGTTATTATTATTGTTGTTATTGATGTCATTGTTGAATAGGACAGAGAGAAATTGGGAGAGGAGGGGAAGACAGAGAGGAGAGAGAAAGACACCTGCAGACCTGTTTCACCGCTTGTGAGGCAACACCCCTGCAGGTGGGTAGCTGGGGCCTTGAACTAGGATTCTTACACCAGTCCTTTGGCTTTGCACCACTGCACTACCTCCTGACCCCAGACTGCTCTTTTTAAGTTTTTTATTACTTTTTTATGCTATGGTAAGAATGAACATGGGACCCCACACAGGAACTATACTACTGAGCTGTCGCCCATTGCAATTATTACTCTATATTTTGAGAAAGAGGAAGGGATATTAAATTACCTTTTCATATTCTATGGAGTTCCCATGGTGCTCTTGTGTGGTGCTAGGGTTCAAACTTAGGACCTGAAACATGGTAAAGTTGTATTCTGTAGTTGAATCATCTTCTGACCCGGATATATTAGTCTTCTTAACCCACAGGACAGTAGGATAATATATTTATATGGTTTTATTTATTTTAGTACTTTATTTGTTTATTAATTTATTGGATAGAGACAAAGATAGAAGAGGGAGATAGAGAGGGAGAGAGGCAGAGAGACATCTGTATCACCCCTTATTAACCCAGGGGCTCGAACCTGGGCACTTGTGCATGGTAACATTTGTGCTCAATCATCTGTGCCAGCTTCCTGTTTTATTTATTTATTTATTTATTTATTTATTTATTTTTTTAAATTTTTTATTTAAGAAAGGATTAGTGAACAAAAGCATAAGGTAGGAGGGGTACAACTCCACACAATTCCCAACACCCAATCCCCATAACCCACCCCCTCCCCTGATAGCTTTCCCATTCTCTATCCCTCTGGGAGCATGGACTCAGGGTCGTTGAGGGATGCAGAAGGTAGAAGGTCTGGCTTCTGTAATTGCTTCCCCGCTGAACATGGGCGTTGACTGGTCGGTCCATACCCCCAGTCTGCCTCTCTCTTTCCCTAGTAGGGTGTGACTCTGGGGAAGCTGAGCTCCAGGACACATTGGTGGGGTCTTCAATCCAGGGAAGCCTAGCCAGCATCCTGGTGGCATCTGGAACCTGGTGATTGAAAAGAGAGTTAACATATGAAGCCAAACAATTTGTTGAGCAATCATGGATCCCAAGCTTGGAATAGTGGAGAGGAAGTGTTAGGGAGGTACTCACTGCAAACTCTAGTGTAGTCCTGCTTTCAGGTATATATTTTGCAGTAGTTTATGGATACGTGTGCACATAAGCTCTCTCTCACAGAAACTGGTGTATATCTAGGTTATGGGACTTTGTTGGAAAGTGAACTACCTGAGATGAAATTAGAGTGTACTATTAAAGGAAAGGTCTCACCCGAGTAATGAAGCTGAAGGGTTGTCATTCCACACGTGAAGTCTCTGGATACATTCTGGGGTGAAGCATGTTGAGGTAGCAATCGTTGCTTTGGTTAGTTTGTGATCGGCAGATGCAATGTTGTTTGGTTTGGATTGGAAGATGCATACGGGAAAGTGGGCCCTATCCAAGGGTTCCAGGACTGGGGGAAGTAGGGGCTCTATAGTGAAGATGTGAGGTTCCTGCTGTCTTAGGGTTCAAAAAGACAATCGATAGTTAATATTATCATCACATTATTTGTTAATTGGGTTAACTTTGAAAAGTCCCTTTGTTATGGTTTCCTGGACAGTACCCAGTATCTTGTATATAGCTGTGCTATTGGAAGCTTCTAATCTACTTGGTCTAGGCTTTTGAGAGAGTCCGCATATCAAATACATAGCCTATATATTAAAAAGATTCAGTTTGTCTTTTGAGAAACTTTGAGACATACAATTGATTTCCCCCTCTCATATTAATTAACTACTGATTTATATGTCTACATTTTGCTAGGAGTGTACATAAACACCATTCCCACCACCAAAGGACTGTGACCCATCCCTCCCGCCCACTTCCACCCCCCACTGGCCCAGGAAGCTACATGCCTACCCCTCACCACTGGGTTTTTACTTTGGTGCCCTACTTACAATTTGATCAGGTCCTGCTTTTAGTTTCCCTTTCAGATCTTCTTAGTCAGCTTCTGTTGATGAGTGGGATCATCCCATACTCATCTTTATCTTTCTGACTTAATTCACTTAACATAATTCCTTCTAGCTCTGTCCAAGATGGGTCAGAGAAGGTGGGTTCATTGTTCTTGATAGCTGCATAGTATTCCATTGTGTATATATACCACAGCTTTCTCAGCCACTCATCTGTTGTTGGGCACCTGGGTTGCTTCCAGGTTTTAGCTATTATGAATTGTGCTGCTATGAACATAGGAGTACACACCTCTTTTTGGTTGGGTGTTATGGAGTCCTTGGGGTATAACCCCAGGAGAGGAATTATTGGGTCATATGGAAGGTCCATGTCTAGCCTTCTGAGAGTTTTCCAGACTGCTCTCCACAGAGGCTGTACCAATTTACATTCCCACCAGCAATGTAAAAGGGTTCCTCTGTCCCCACATCCTCTCCAGCATTTGTTGCTGCTGTCCTTTTTGATGTATGCCATTCTTACAGGAGTGAGGTGGTATCTTAGTGTTGTCTTGATTTGCATTTCTCTGATAATCAGTGACCTAGAGCAGTTTTTCATATGTTTGTTAGCCTTTTGGATCTCCTCTGTGGTGAATGTTTTGTTCATTTCCTCTGCCCATTTTTGGATGGGGTATTTATTTATTTTTAAAGATTTATTTTCTTGTGAGAGGGAGAGAGAGAGGGAGGGAGAGAAGGAGAGAGAGAGAGAGAGAGAGAGAGAGAGAGACTGGAGGAAGAGGAGGAAGAGTGAACAAAAACATCTTTTTGACACATGTGATATCAGGGATTAAATTCAGGGCCTCATGCTTGTGAGTTAAACACTTTATTCACTACACCAAATGGGTCACATTTATGTTGCTTTAATTCACTATGCTCTTGATACTTTATTATAACCCCAACCAAAAACTCATATAGGTAGTCTCTCTTTTTCCTATGATCTCTTTCCTTTTTTAAAAAATTTTATTTATTTGTTTAACTTTTTTATTATCTTTACTGGCTAGAGACATCCAGAAATTGAGAGGATACAGGGAGATAGAGGAGAAAGACATCAAGACACCTGCAGAACTGCTTCACCGCTTGCAAAGCTTTCTCCCTGCAGATGGGAACTGGGGGCTCAAACCTGGGTCCCTGAGCATTGTAACACATGTGTTCAACCAAATGTGCCACCACCTAGCCCCTAGATTTCATTTATTTATTATTGGATTGAGAGGAGAGGGGGAGATAGAGAAGGAAAGAGATAGAGAGACACCTGCAGCCCTTGCTTTACCACTTGTGAAGCTTTCTCCCTGCAGGTGGGGACCAGGGGCTTGAACCTGGATCCTTGTGCACTGTCATGTGCGTGTTTAACCAGGTGTGCCACTGTCTGCCTTCCTTTTCTCTCTCTCTTTTTAAAAATCTTTATTTATTTATTTATTTATTTATTCCCTTTTGTTGCCCTTGTTTTATTTTTTATTGTTGTAGTTATTATTATTGTTGTTGTTGTCGTAGTTGGATAGGACAGAGAGAAATAGAGAGAGATGAGGGAAGACAGAGAGGGGGAAAGACAGTCACCTGCAGACCTGCTTCACCGCTTGTGAAGAGACTCCCCTGCAGGTGGGGAGTCAAGGCTCCAACTGGGATCCTTATGTTGGTCCTTGCGATTTGTGCCACCTGCACTTAACAGCTCGACTCCCCCTTTTCTCTCTTTCTTAGGACCACACACCAAGATTTAGAAAGAAAGTTTATCTTAAAAATGCTATTATTATGTAGTGTGACAGAACTAATTGTACCCTCTAGTTAAGTACATTTCAGAAGTCAGTTTTGATAGCCTAACATTGACTGTTACCCATCTGAGGTCTGAAAGGATCCTGAGCAGGTTCAGGTAAAGAAAAGAGGAGTAATAGTGGTGACTAATACTCGAAGAGAAGACTAGTGGTGTCTTCTTTGCAGAGGGCGGTACTAAGCAGAAAGTCAACTGTTTTTCTAGGTCCCATGACTCACTACAGCAAATTCTCCAGTAGTTCAGAGTGACATGTAATTGTTGCAGATAGTGAACTTCAAGAAGTTTGTGTATCAATACCTCAGCTGCCTCAGTCTGGGATGGATAAATATGAGACTTCTGTTCTATAGCCATTTCCCCCCCCCCCCCCGTGGAGTTAAGCTTAATTTTTCCATATGTGTCATTCCTCACTACTGATGATGACTCATTCTGGATTTTCTATTTCTTTACATCTGCTTTTTAAGGATGCTGTACATTTCCATATTTTCAGTACTTAAAAAGAATGTATAAATGAGGGGGCTGGACGATGGTGCAGCGGGTTAAGCACAGGTGGCACAAAATGCGAGGACCTGCGTAAGGATCCCAGTTCAAGCCCCAACTCCCCACCTGCGGGGGTGGGGGGAGGGGTAGGTTGCTTCACAAGTGGTGAAGCAGGTCTGCAGGTGTCTCCCTCTCTTTGTCATCCCTTTCTCTCTCCATTGTTCTCTGTCCTATCCAACAACAGCAGCAATAACATCAATAACAATAACATCAATAACAATAATAACAATCACAATGATAAACCACAAGAATGAGAAAAAGAAAAAAAAAAACCTCCAGGAGCAGTGGATACATAGTGCAGGCACTGAGTCCCAGCAATAACCCTGGAGGCAAAATATATATATCACAAATGATAAAACAACAACAACAAAACAAGAAGAACAAAAGGGTATAGAATAAAGTACTCATAACTTCAACTTGCCTATTATTTTTTTTTCAGAGACAATTATCTTTAGAGGAGTTTGTTTATCAAGATTATTTTCCATATAATTAAATATATATATGTGTGTGTGTGTTTAGCCTTTCTTAGTATAAAAGGTGGTTTATCAAATTAGTGTTTTATTTTCTATTTAAAAGGCTTATATCTTTCCATATAAATATACACAGTTTGTAGCTTTTTGCTTTATCTGCTGATATGGGAGATGGGGAATTCTTATTTCTTTAGATCTGAGAAGAACTACAGCTTTACCCTTTTAAAATAAACATAAGCCTCATTTCTTAGCCAGAGTAGTCTTTTTTATCAATAAATAGGAACAAATGATATAATTGGATAGGCACAATTCATAATCAAAATAATAACATTGATGATGGCCATGACCTCATCAAGGTTTTTTTTTAAAGTATTAAATTTTTTTTATTATCTTTATTTATTTATTGGATAGCGACAGCCAGAAATTGAGAGGAGGAGGGAAGATAGATAGGGAGAGAGACAGAGAGACTCCTGTAGCCCCGCTTCACCACTTGCAAAACTTTCCCCTGTAGGTGGGGACCGGGGCTTGAACCCTGGTCCTTGTGCACTGTAATATGTGCGCTCAACCAGGTGCATCACCACCCAGCCCCAAGGTTTTTGTTTTTCCCTCACAGCACAAACTCTATGCTCACTCGTTTATTCTCATAGAATCAACAGGAGTCGGGAGTCACTACTTAATGTATATTCTTGTTCCCCTCACAGTTATAGCTATTCTATTATTCTTTATTATGTTTCATTAAAGAAACTCTTGTTTCAGAGAAAGGGCACAGATTGATATACTTCTGGGTTAGTCTTTTTCTTTAAATATTTATTCCCTTTTGTTGCCCTTTTTATTGTTGTTGTAGTTATTATTGTTGTTATTGATGTCCTCATCGTTGTTGGATAGGACAGAGAGAAATGGAGGTGGGGGAAGACAGAGAGGGGAAGAGAAAGATGGACACCTGCAGACTTGCTTCACTGCCTGTGAAGTGACCCCTCTGCAGGTGGGGAGCCAGGGGCTCGAACTGGGATCCTTAACACTAGTCCTTGTGCTTTGCGCCACGTGCGCTTAACCCACTGCGCTACCGCCCAACTCCCCTGGGTTAGTCTTTAGGAGAACACATGTGAGAATGAAACCTGCACTCTGGAGAAAATGAGCTGGTGGGGCCGGGTAGTGGTGCACCTGGTTGAGTGCACATGTTACAGTGTGCAAGGACAGGGTTCGAGCCCCGGGTCCCCCCCTGCAGGGGGGAAAGCTTTGCAAGTGGTGAAGCGGGGCTACAGGTGGCTGTCTCTTTCCCTCTCTGTCTCTCCCTTCCTCTTGACTTCTGGCTGTCTCTATCCAATAAATAAATAAATATATTAATAAAAAAAGAAAATGAGATGGCGACCATTTAACTGGGGAGGACAGAGCAGAAACTTCAGAAGCTCTGCAGAGTTTGTAAAACTGTCATTCCCAAGGTTACTTTCGGTGGTTCCCTTTCATGAGCACCTTAAATATCCTTTCATCCTACTATTAGTTGACTTCTCCTCCTTCTTCCCCTTCCTTTTCCCCTTCTCCTCCTCCTGCTTTTCAATGTCTATATTAAGGGACAAGCAACCATTTTCCTATAGAAGAGTAGATGTCAAGAGACTCTATCAGCTGAAATACAGAAGACCCTAATGTTTCATGCTCTAATTTGATTTTCAATTTGCTCCAGATGCCTGTCTCCAGCAACACTCTTTTTTATTAATTGCTACAGACAGTAGAGTCTGTTTGTTATTATTGTTGTTGTTTGTTTTTTTGTTTTGCCTCTGGAAAATGCCAACCATGGTAGGTAACTTGTATGATAGAGATAGTCAACAGTGGGCAGAACCTGATCAGGAGAATTTGTGTCAGTCAAGCATCTAGTTCCCATTCTTCATCTGAATAGCTGATCTTTTATTTGGCATAATTGTCTCTTAAATATCTTTTAATAGATTTTTTCTTTCTTTTACTTTTAAAATAAATTATGGCACAAATTTTTTTTTGTTGTTAGTGACAAACTTTCTGTGGAATCAAAGAGTTTGGTGTTTTTGAATAATCATAAAAGAAAAAAATGAGAGCCCTGAGAAATTAAATCAGTTTCTTTAAAACAAAACTATAATGCTGTGGCTTCAGTGCATGAATATAAAGGAGGCCATTACTTTATTCTTCAGGTGGATGGGAATTTGGATGATTCTGGTTCATTATTGCACAGAGCAAGTTCTATAAAATAAACCTTTTATTACAGCAACAGTCTATTAAAGGGAAGTTATTTAAGCTGGGTTGCTTTTTTTTTTTTCTGTTGGAGGGGAAGCCTCTGAAAACAAATTTCATAGTCTAGATCAATGCTCTAGCTGGTCCAATTTTGTCCTTGTGATCAGGGACTTGGGGTAGAAAGCTTTTATTATATGCTTTGTTGTACAATTACCAACTACTCCAGGAACTTCCTTTCCAACTTTGGATAACAGTTACTTTGTGCTTAGAGCACTGGGACGACCTTCTAGTAATTGTATTCGAGCTGGGGTGGTGCAGGCACTGCTTTTCGTTATACTCCATGAAGATTCATTAGACCTGCCTTCTCACTGAGTATTTGGCCACATGGAATGTTCATTTGGAAGTTTCAGTCAAAGGCCCATAGAGTTCCGCTACTCTGCACAAAGTTGTCCTGTATTTGGTCAACTGACTGTTGAATAATTGGCACAGCTCTTGATGCCAACGTGAAAGAACCAGTAAAGGCGAGGAGTGCAATGCCCGACAATTGGGAGGGATACACCGCTCTCGAGTGAATTCCACTGAATATAGAATGGGCCTTTAGTACTTATGGAAACATAGAGCTTGAGAGTCTAATAGAGGACAGTGGTTCAGCACTTAGACTTTAAGGCCAGTTATATCCAGTTGTCTATTAGCATACAACCTTGAAGGAATTAGCTTCTCCCTTTCTCCTCTCTCTCATGGTAATAATACTCATCTCCCTCATGAGGTATTTACAAAGCTCATCTAACACTTTTTAAATTCTGTAATATGTGGTCTGAGAGATGGCGCAGTGGATAAGGTATTGAACTCTAAAGCATGAGGTCCCAAGTTCAGTCCCTGGCAGCACATGTACTGGTGTGATGTCTGCTTCCTTTTCTCTCTCCTCCTTCCTCATTAACAAATAAATAAAATCTTTAAAAATTATGTGATATTATTTATTGATCTCTGTCTCTATCAACAACAACAACAAAAAAAAAAGGGAAAAGAATTGGAAAAAAATGTCATTAGGGATGGTGAGTTAGTTCTTCTGGCACTGAACCTCAGTGATAGTCCTTGAAAGCTATTCAAAAGAAACATAAAGATAGTCGGGTGGTGGCACACCAGGTTAAGCTCACATAGTAAGAAGTGCAAGGTCCCACTTAAGGATCCCTGTTCGAGCTCCTGGCTCCCCACCTACCGCGGGTCGCTTCATAAACTGTGAAGGAGGTCTGCAGGTATCTTTCCCCTCTCAATCTTCCCCTCCCCTCTCAGTATCTCTCTGTGCTAGCCAATACAAATGGAAAAAATGACCACCAGGAACAGTGGATTCGTAGTGCAGGCACTGAACCCCAGCAATAACCCTGTGGGCAAAAAAGAAAAAATAACAATAATAAATTAAAACAATTAAAAATAGATAGAAAATATCTCATCTCATGAAATCCTTGCCTGAACTGCACAAATCTAGGGCATTTTCTAATTGAAATTCTCCTCTCTTTCCCCTTAAAAAAAACAAAACATTTTTTTTCAAACCCAGGTTAAAGACAAAGTAAAAAGAGTGACTCTTTGTGGTAAACCATTCTACTGAGAAGACTGATTTGTCTTCAGAAGGAATCCAGAAATTCTGTAATATTTAATCAGCAATATCCTAATTAATTCAGATTAATGTCAAATGCATTGGGAATAGGACCAGAAAGAGGAGTGAGGTGGACTATTAGTGGGCTGTGGTAGAAACTAAGGTGAGAGGAGGCAATTCCCGAGAGCAGGGTGGTATGATGTGGAGAGAAAGTGACTACTGGGTTATCAGGAAAGTCATGATGCATGTCTCCATAGAAAAACATAGAAAAAAGTGGGCCTGGAGGTGGCGCAGTGGATAAAGCACTGGGCTCTCAAGCATGAGGTCCTGAGTTTGATCCCTAGTAGTACATGTACCAGGGTGATGTCTGGTTCTTTTTCTATCTCCTCCTATATTTCTCATTAATAAATAATTTTAAAAAACATAGGGCAGGGGGAGATAGCATAATGGTTATGCAAACAGACTCTCATGCCTGAGGCTCCAAAGTCCCAGGTTCAATCCCCTGCACTACCATAAGCCAGAGCTGAGCAGTGTTCTGGTTAAAAAAAAAAAAGAGAGAGAAAAAAAAAAAAAGAAAAGAAAAGAAAAAGAAAAAAGAAGAAGAACATAGAAAAATATGTCATGACTTTCCTGACAGCCTGGTAGATTCTACAAGTGTAAGGCTATGGCATTGACAGGACTTGGAGGGAGCGTAGCTATAAAAGCTATGAAGAGAATAAGGTCAGGGGTAATTCTCAATTTCCTCGCTTGTTTCTCAGTAGGGAGCGTGGTGTCATATCCAAGCTGGAATAGATCTTACACATAAAACACTTAAAAGCAAGCAAAATTTCTTGCCCTAAAATGCTTGAATATGCTAGTGACACCCAAGTTCTTCTTCCTTTTCTTGTTTTCCTCCTCCTCCTTCTTCAACTCAAATCTTCAAAGATTTGAACTCATGTCTACCTTTGATTATGTTGATCCCTCCACCTCAAAATACTTTACTGAAGTGCGTCCTTTTGACTAATAACCTAGTTCTCCCATTGTTGTGAAAACAGTTGTTATTACATAGTTCCTGCAAATAGCTACAATATGCCCTTCCTAAATGACTTTTACCTCTCACTGTATCGTGCTTGGACTATGTAAAAACCATTTCACACAGGTATTCCTGATTCTGTATTGCTTCCTTCAGATCTCTTCTTCACACAGCTGCCAGGACAATTGGTCTAAGAGCAAATCTGCCCCACCTGCAGGGGAAGTCAATTTATAGGTGGTGAAGCAGGTCTGCAGGTGTCTGTCTTTCTCTCCCCCTCTCTGTCTTCCCCGCCTCTCTCCATTTCTCTTTGTCCTATTCAACAACGATAGCATCAACAACAACAATAACTACAAAACAAAGCAACAAGGGCAACAAAAGGGAAAATAAATAATAATAAAAAATTGAAAGAAAAAAAAGAAAGTAGACAAAAAGAACAAATCTGGTCATGCTCTTCTTTAATGACTCTAAGCTCCTTAACATGCCAACTATACGCCTTGTCTTGATGCTGAATGCGAGCAACTACTAAAGCAGTATGATGAGTCGGGCGACCCAGATGTGGCTGACCATCTCATTGCCTCCCTGGATGCAGCACACTAAGCCCGCTGGCAACAACTCACGGAAAGTCTGAACTTCACCCACTCAACTAGGAAGGCCTGGAAGCTTCTTCACAGACTGGGTGCCGGTAGCCAACCCTCTCCTGTCTCTCCAAACTCAGTGGCCAGTCACCTAACTCAAGTTGGACGTGCTAAGATCGACCCAGTCTGGAAAAGAGAAACTTCCCATGAGTGGTCATCCCACTTCCGTTTATCTTGTCCATCTCCAAAACTCTCTCCCTTTACACTGTCTGAACTGGAAGACGCTTTGAAGAGGGTTAAACCGGGAACGACTGCTGGCTATGATAACATCACCCCAGAACTCATTCTTAACTTGGGCCCCACGGCAAAGAAGTGGCTCACTACATTACTGTCCCACATCTTGGAATCTGAATCTATGCCCAAAATTTGGCGTCGTGCCAAGATAATAGCCGTCTTGAAACCAAAGAAAGACCCAACACTGGCTGCCAGCTATAGACCAATTTCTCTCCTCTCCATGTGTTACAAACTCCTTGAGAGGCTGCTTCTGTCATGAATTTCTCCTCTTACAGAGAAATTCCTATCACCCGCCCAAGCTGGTTTCTGCCCAGGAAGATCTATCTGCGAACAAGTCCTGGCCCTCTCAACTTACATTGAAAATGGATTCCAGAAGAATTTAAAGACGGGTGCTGTCTTTGTTGATCTCACAGCAGCCTATGACACGGTCTGGCACCGTGGTCTCCTAGTCAAGATCTCAAGATGCCTGCCTCCATGGGTGGCCAACACTATATCGTTTCTTCTCCAAAACAGAAGATTCCGGGTGCATCTGGGTGACAAGTCTAGCAGATGGAGACTTGTCTCAAGTAGCCTCCCCCAGGGCTCTGTTCTGGCTCCTACGCTATTTAATATTTACATCAATGACCTTCCAGAAACTTCTTCAAGGAAGTTCATCTACGCCGATGACATCTGCTGTGCAACTCAGGCATCCAAGTTTGACATCCTCGAGGAAACACTCACGAAAGACATGTCTGTAAAAAATGGCGACTAATCCCTAGCACTGCAAAAATGGTATCATCTGTTTTCCATCTACACCATGCCTCGGCCTCGCGTGAGCTTAATGTGCAACTTGACGATACAAGAATCCGTCATGAAGCCCAGCCAGTCTATCTTGACGTTACTCTCGATCGCACCCTGTCATTTCACGAACATCTCATAAAAACTGCAGCAAAGGTGGGCGCGAGGAATCACATCATTGCAAGACTGGCCAGCTCCTCATGGGGCGCGAGCGCTTCCACACTACGATCATCATCTCTGGCATTATGCTATTCCACTGCAGAATACTGTGCCCCAGGATGGTTCCGTAGCCCCCATGTCCACTTGGTCGATTCCAAATTATATTCCTCCATGAGGATAATTTCTGGAACCATCCATTCCACCCCGGTTCCATGGCTGCCAGTTCTTAGCAACATCGCCCCGCCAGATATTCGTTGGGATGCGGCATCATCTAAGTTCATTTCCCACGTCTACGCTCGACCGGACCTGCCAATATAAGCGGATATCTTCGCCCACCCTGTCCAACGCTTGACGTCTCGTCACCCAATCTGGTCCCCTACGCCTACACTGAACTTCTCTGTTCCAGACTCTTGGAAACAGAGTTGGCAGTCAGCTGAGGTCAAGAACAAACACCTCATCACAGACCCCTGCAAGCGTCAACCCGGCTTTGACCTAGGACGTTATGATCGGGCCCTCCTCAGTCGCTATCGAACAGGCCATGGCCGGTGCGCTGCTATGTTCCATCGCTGGGGAGCCAGAGATGACCCGAACTGCCTCTGCGGCTCCAGACAGACTATGACCCACATAGTCAACAACTGCCACCTCTCCAGATTCAAAGGAGGTCTCGAAACTTTACATCAAGCTCAACTTGACGCTGTTAACTGGCTACGGAAGAAGAGCAAACGCTAGAAGAAGAACATGCCATTCAGAGCCCTCTGTGATTGTCTGTTTTACCCACCTCTCCAGTTTAGCTCCTCCCACCCCACCCTCTCTTTCACATACAATACAGAGTCGGCAGTATTACCATTCCCCTTAACCAAACTCTTGTTCATCCTACAAGGCTCATGCACCATTTTGTCCTTGAGGTCTCCCCTCTGCCACGAACCTTTCTTAGATTTCTTGATAGGCCATTTTGGAATTTCCTACCCAACATTGGAATTGCCCGTTTCTCTGCACTTTGTTAAGTAGGAATTGTGTGTTGGTCATGCCTGTAATTTCAGTCTGCCATAGTGTTGTGTAAAGAAGGTCAGCAATTAATGTGTGCTACACTATGTTGCTGAACAACACTATTTAGAGTGATTTTTTTTTTTTTTTAATGAGTGGTCAGGGTTTTGGGAGCTATTAGAATACTATTTCATAGAAAGAAAGTATTCTAACAACGAGGGACATATTTATTTATTTATTTCCTTTTGTTACCCTTGCTGTTTTATTGTTGTAGTTATTCTTGTTGTCGTCGTCCTTGTTGGGTAGGAGAGAGGAGGGGAAGACAGAGAGGGGGAGAGAAAGATAGACACCTGCAGACCTGCTTCACCGCCTGTGAAGCGACTCCCCTGCAGGTGGGCAGCTGGGGGCTGCAACCCGGACCCTTACACCTGTCTTTGCGTTTTGTGCCACATGCACTTAACCTGCTGCGCTACCACCCACCTCCCTAGAGTGCTTTTTTACTGGGCAAATTTCAAGACCACAGGGTGTACTTTTTTTCCCCTTATAAGCAGTCTAATGTAGCAAAAGTTCTTTACTTAAAAATTTACTTTTACTGGGAGTCGGGCGGTAGCGCAGCGGGTTCAGTGCACGTGGCTGCAAAGCACAGGGCCGGCAGAAGGATCTCAGTTCGAGCCCCTGGCTCCCCACCTGCAAGAGAGTCGCTTCACAGGTGGTGAAGCAGGTCTGCTGGTGTCTCTCTTTCTCCCCCTCCATCTTCCCTTCCCCTCTCCATTTCTCTCTCTCTGCCCTATCCAACAATGACGACATCAATAACAACAATAATAACTACAACAACAATAACAGTAAAAAAGACAAGGACAACAAAAGGGAAAATAAAAAAATTAAAATTAAAAAAAGAGATCTGAACACTATTTATAAAATTACTTTTACTTTAAAAAAACATTTTATTTATTGGATATAGACAGACAGAAATTAAGGAGGAAGTGGAGATTAGAGATAGAGAGAGAAAGAGAGACACAACATTGCTTCACTGCTCATGAAACTTTCCTCCTGCAAGTGGGAACTGGGGATTTGAACCCTGGTCCTTTCGTATGGAAAGCATGTGTACTCAGGCAGGTGCACTACTGCCCGGGCACCTTCCTTTATTTTTTAAAGGAATTTTTTTTTTTTTAAATTCATTTATTTACTTATTTGGTTAGAGATAGAGAGATTAACAGGGCAGAGGAAGATGGTATGGGGGAGAAAGACATCTGTAGCAGTTTTTCACCACTCATGAACTTTCCCACTACAGGTGTGTGTGAGAGGCCTGAGCATTTAAACTCTGGTGTTTGTACAGTGTAGCACATGCACTCAACCAGGTACACCACCACCCAACCTCAGCAAGAGTTCTTTAATCTGTCCTTAAAGTAGGAAGGAAAGAAGACTTACTCTTGAGAAAAGCTTTGTCTACAGAAAAGACAATGTTGCAACTTTTCACGAAAATGGATTCTGTAAGTCTCAATATATATCATTTTCCTTTGAAAGAAAACTGCCTTTTACAAATGTCTCAGATGTAATGGCAGCAAAAGATACATCAAGCAAAGGAGTTACTGATTATTTTTAAATTCTAAAAGCTTTGGCTTATAGACAGCCTAACTTTGTGTTGAATTTGGCATCCCTTCCTGACAATGATATGTATACAATTGATTCTATCACCTAGTTCTTTCCTGTCTTCAACTTATTTTCCTACAACAAAGAATGGAAAATATTCACAACTCAGAACACATGTATATTTGGAATAGTTGGTTCTTTCGTTTTTTTTTTTCCCTCCTTTCTCCTTTGAAAAAATGTACTTTGATCATCCATGTACCACATGAAGGTTCTTTGAATGCAGTACCTAGTGGGGAAGATAAATAAGCCAAAGCTGCTGTAACTTAAGATGCTCGCCTTGAGAGCTATTGGCCTTTCTGTCAGTCTGTCAGCCTTCTCTTTTCTATGTGTGAGTCTCTCCATTTTGAATGCCAATGCTTTGTGTAAGTACCTCAGAGGTTTTGTTTTAATATTGGAACACTAGCTTCTCAGTGCTCTTGCCAATTGCTGTGCAATTATTTCACCACTTAAAGCAGATTTTCAGTTTTGTTTCTTATTCAGCTTTGCTTGCTAAAACTCTTAAGGAGCTGAAGACCTCCCTATAGACTAAAATGTGATGCTGTCTCTTGATTGATTTAGAGGGGAAAAAAAATCCCCCCATTTTTTTTCCCTGCAGGGTTATTGCTGGGCTTGGTGCCTACACCATGAATCCACCGCTCCTGGAGGCCATTTCCCTCCCCCCCTTTTTTTGCCCTTGTTGTAGCCTCATTGTGGTTATTATTATTGCCATTGTTGATGTTCGTTGTTGGATAGGACAGAGAGAAATGGAGAAAGGAGGGGAAGACAGAGAGGGGGAGAGAAAGACACCTGCAGACCTGCTGCACCACCTCCCAGATCACCCCTCAGTTCTCTTTCAAGTCTAGCTACTCACCCTCCACATTTCCAGACCTTGCCAGATAGTACTTCATAGCTAAGTCTCTTTTCAAGGATTGGCCTCAATCTAAGAGAATTGTTGGTCACAAGGCATATTTCCCTGCTTCATTGCAACAGGCATTGGTTCATAAAAAGTGCGTGTGCTAGCCTGAGCTTGGGACAATTCTGAAGGTCGATCCCAGCTGCAGGACTCTCCACAGTTCCAACTGCAGTTTTTCTAACTTGATTCCTATAAAACCCATAAGCCTCGGAGTCGGGTAGTAGTGCAGCGGGTTAAGCACAAGTGCAAGGACCGGCACCAGGATCCTTTTGGATCCCTTCTTTGGTAAATATTCTGTTCATATCCTCTCCCCATTTCTGAATGGGGTCTTTTTTTTTTTTTTTTTGGCTGAGTTTGGTGAGCTCTTTATATATTTTGGTTATTAGCCCCTTGCCTGATGTATGGCATATAAAGACCCTCTCCCATCCTGTAAGGGGTCTCTTTGTTTGGGTGGTGGTTTCTTTTGCTGGGCAGAATCTTTTTCAATTTGGTGTAGTCCCATTGGTTTATTTTTGTCTTCCTTGCAAATGGACTTGCATCATTGAGGATGCCTGAAAACTTAGATGGAAGAAAGTTCTGCAGATACTTTCCTCTAAGTTTTTTTTAAAATTTATTTTATTTATTTATTCCCTTTTGTTGCCCTTGTTGTTTTATTGTTGTAGTTATTATTGTTGTTATCGTTGTTGGATAGGACAGAGAGAAATGGAGAGAGGAGGGGAAGACAGAGAGGAGGAGAGAAAGATAGACACCTGCAGACCTGCTTCACCGCCTGTGAAGTGACTCCCCTGCAGGTGGGGAGCCGGGGTTCGAACCGGGATCCTTATGCCGGTCCTTGTGCTTTGCGCCACCTGCGCTTAACCCGCTGCGCTACAGCCTGACTCCCTTCCTCTAAGTTTTTATAGTTTCTGGTCTAACATCCAGACCTTGATCCACTTGGAGTTTACTTCTGTGTATGTTGAAATGTAGTGATTCAGTTTCATTCTTCTGCATATTTCAATCCAATTTTCCTGACACCATTTGTTGAAGAGACTTTCCTTTCTCTACTCAATAATTTGAGCCCTCTTGTCAAAAATTAGATGTCCATAGTTGTGGGGGGCTAGAGTTCTTTACTGAAACAGAACCAGTAACAGATATGTAAATATATTATATGTAAGGCATATTTTGTGTATATAATATATACATACTACATGTTATGATTATGTATACCCTATATACATATATAATTAATGTATTTAGGACTTGAGGGATATTGAAAAATTGTTATTATTATTACTATTTTTGTGAACGAAGTGTTGATCCAAAATTCTGAGATCACTAATTCATATGTTGAGAACACTCATAGTTAAATTAGTTTAATGTTAATCATTAGCTAATTTTAATTTGGAACTATAAATTTAGAAAAATTGAAATCTGCACTTGAAATTATGAGTTAATATCTACTATGAACTTTGATCTGTACTTGCTGTTAGTAATTTTAGGCTTTCCAAAATATTTTTTATAAATTGTATTTTTTTAAATTACTTTACTTATTCCCTTTTGTTACCCTTGTTGCTTTATTGTTGTAAGTCTTCATTGTTGGATAGGACAGAGAGAAATGGAGAGAGGAGGGGAAGACAAAGAGGGGGAGAGAAAGATAAACACCTGCAGACATGCTTCACCACCTGTGAAGTGACTCCCCTGCAGATGAGGCGCTGGGGGCTCGAACCGGGACCCTTCCGTGGTCCTTGCGCTTTGCACCACGTGCACTTAACCACTGTGCTACCACCCAACTCCCTATAAAGTGTATTTTATAAATATTTTATGTAAACAAACAAACAAACAAAAAGAACCTCTTTTACTTTAAATGGTTGTAATAGTAGGTATTCCTAAAATCTTTGTAATGACTCATGTTTTATTTCTAATCATTATATTCAACCTACAATTTTATTCAACCTTTCATATCAGCACTATAAAGATAGCAGGAACTACACCATAAAAGACAGCAACACCCCCTCCCCCCAGTAACAAATGAGTCAGGAAACTGGAGATAAATCTCTGCACAAAGTTAAGTGAAGAGTCCTCTACTCTAAAAAGCTAGGGGCAGTGTGTGTGTGTGTGTGTGTGTGTGTGTGTGTGTGTGTGTGTGTGTGTCTATGTGTCTGTCTCTGTGTGTGTGTGTGTTTGTGTGTGTGTCTCTGTGTGTGCATGTGTCCTGTAGACACTGGTTATTTCTGTCTTTAATTAATTAATTAATTTTCACCACTCCCACCACCAAAGGTCTGTGTCCCCATCTCCACTCCCATAGACAACCAATATAGTTCTCCCTCAATGTTAGAAAACAGGTTGACATTTTTTTCCCCACATTCATATGCTCAATTCTCTATGTTCTGCATACGAGTGAAAAATTCTAATTATATTATGGTACTCTAGTTCAATATATCTTTGAGTTAGTTTAAATTTCAATTTAAAAGTACTTTTTTTTTACTTTTTTATTTTATTGGGGAATTAATGTTTTACATTCAACAGTAAATACAATGGTTTGTACATGCATAACATTTCCCAGTTTCCCATATAACAATACAACACACACTAGGTCCTCTGAATCCTTCTTGGACCTGTATTTTCCCCACCCACCCACCCACCCCAGAGTCTTTTACTTTGGTGCGATACGCCAATTCCATTTCAGGTTCTACTTGTGTTTTCTTTTCTGATCTTGTTTTCCAACTTCTGCCTGAGAGTGAGATCATCCCACATTCATCCTTCTGTTTCTGACTTATTTCACTCAACATGATTTTTTCAAGGTCCATCCAAGATCTGCTGAAAATGGTGAAGTCACCATTTTTTACAGCTGAGTAGTATTCCATTGTGTATATATACCACAACTTGCTCAGCCACTCATCTGTTGTTGGACACCTGGGTTGCTTCCAGGTTTTGGCTATTACAAATTGTGCTGCCAAGAACACAGATCTTTATGGATGGATATGTTGTGTTCCTTAGGATATATCCCTAGGAGAGGAATTGCAGGATCATAGGGTAGGTCCATTTCTAGCCTTCTGAGAGTTCTCCAGACTGTTCTCCACAGAGGTTGGACCAATGTACATTCCCACCAGCAGTGTAGGAGGGTTCCTTTGACCCCACACCCTCTCCAGCATTTGCTGCTGTTACCTTTTCTGATGTATGACATTCTCACAGGAGTGAAGTGATATCTCATTGTTGTCTTTATTTGCATTTCTCTGACAATCAGAGACTTGGAGCATTTTTTCATGTGTTTCTCGGCCTTTTGGATCTCTTCTGTGGTGAATATTCTGTCCATGTCCTCCCCCCATTTTTGGATAGGGTTATTTGTTGTCTTGTTGAGTTTGGCAAGCTCTTTATATATGTTGGTTGTTAAACTCGTCTGATGTATGGCATGTAAAGATCTTCTCCCATTCTGTGAGGGGTCTCTTGGTTTGGGTAGTGGTTTATGTTGCTGTGCAGAAGCTTTTTAATTTGATGTAGTCCCATAGGTTTATACTTGCCTTAGTCTTCTTTGTGATTGGATTCGTTTCATTGAAGATGTCTTTAAAATTTATTCGGAAAAGAGTTCTGCCAATATTTTCTTCTAAGTATCTGATAGTTTGTGGTCTAACATCCAAGTCCTTGATCTACTTGGAATTTACTTTTGTATTTGGGGAAATACAGTGGTTCAGTTTTATTTTTCTGCATGTTTCAACCCATTGTTTCCAACACCATTTGTTGAAGAGACTCTGCTTTCCCCATTTAATAGTCTGAGCCCCTTTGTCAAAGATTAGATGTTCATAGGTGTGGGGGTAAAAGTACTTTTAAAAAAAAGATTTTTAGAATCCTTTCATTGGTCCCTTTCTTTCTCTCCTTCCTTTCTTTCTTCCTTCCTCTCACTCTCTGTCTCTCTCTCTCTTCCTTTCTTTCTTCTTTTGGATAAAGACAGAGAGAAATTGAGAAGGAAAGGAAATAGAGGGGGGAGAAAGAAAGAGAGATACCTACCACCACTTGCAAATCTTCCTTCTTGCAAGTGGAGACTGGACACTTGAACCCCCATCGTTGAACACTATAACGTGTGCACTCAAGCAGGTGCGCCACTACCTGGCCTCTAGAATCCTTAATGTAAACATTTAGGCATTGCCCCTGCAATCATCTGGGAGTTTAAATGCCAATTTAGATGTACAGTTATTTTTATTAACTTAGGTTTTTGTACCCTTTAATGTAAGCATTAAGAAATCACCATGGCAATTATCTAGAAGTTTTTTACTGAGAGAACGGAGGTTGAGAGTGGGAAACTCCATTTTGGGCTGAGATAGGGAGAACTAGCAAAGGGCATTGCAGATTAATGAGTCTTCAGTATTAAGATTGTCTTATCCACAAAACTCTTTGAACTATGGGGTTTTTCCAGGTTTTTCACCCCTTTTTGTCAGACAAATATATTTAGGTAGTAATTCACTATATTAGATATTTATTAATTACCTACTTTGTGCTAGATACTATTCTATAGGTTATGCATTTGTAGTAAACCAGCTTTATAATGAATTTTAGATACTACAATCACTAAAGTCAGTACAGACTATTTTTCATAGATTACATTAGATTCCAGTTATAGATGAAAACTCATCAATAAAACTGCAAGTATAAAGGAATCATGCTGTAATAAATTGTAGTCTGAATTTGGGTGGGTAATACCAATTTCACCTCAACTAGTTTTGAGGCTTTGTGCAAAAGTTATTTTCCCCACCATCCCAAAAAACCTAGTTTACTCAGGTGTAGAAAAGATAGGAAAGGGGTCGGGCAGTGGCGCAGCGGGTTAAGCACATGTGGCGCAAAGCGCAAGGACCAGTGTAAGGATCAGGTTCGAGCTCCCGGCTCCCCACCTGCAGGGGAGTCGCTTCACAGGCGGTGAAGCAGGTCTGCAGGTATCTATCTTTCTCTCCCCCTCTCTGTCTTCCCCTCCTCTCTCCATTTCTCTGTGTCCTATCCAACAACGAATAAAATCAACAAGGGCAATAATAATAACCACAACGAGGCTACGACAACAAGGGCAACAAAAAGGGGGGAAAAATGGCCTCCAGGAACGGTGGATTCATGGTGCAGGCACCGAGCCCAGCAAGAACTCTGGAGGAAAAAAAAAAAAAGAAAAGATAGGAAAAATGGGAAAACTATGTATGTCCTTATGTTTTGTAAAAAAAATATGGGTGGGGTAGAAAATAGAATGGTTATGCAAAGAGACTTTCATGCCTGAGACTCTGAAGTCCTAGGTTCGGTCTCCTGCACTACCATAAACCAGAGCTGAGCAGTCCCCTGGTAAAAAAAAATAATAATAATAATAAAAATAAAATAAAATAAAAAAAGGACTCCTTTGTGGTCCGGGAGGTGGTTCAGTGGATAAAGCATTGGATTTTCAAGTCTGAGGTCTTGATTTCAGTCCCTGGCAGCACATGTACCAGAGTAACATCTGTTTTTTTCTCTCTCCTCCCATCTTTCTCATTAGTACATAAATTCTTGAAAAAGTAAAATAAAATAAATTAAAAATATGTCCTTGAATTAACATATTTCAATGAACGGCCAGCTTAATATCTGACCCGTATTATAAATAAATATTAGTTCCCTTCTAATTACAGTTTACTACCATTAATTTAGATTATGTTTTATATAGAAAGCCATTTTAATTATCTTATAATTCAGCTTCCTCATTTACAGATGAAAGAAGACTTGGGCCCTGGAAGTGTTGTATGTCTTGCCCAAGATCAAATGACTAGTTAATGGTGAAGTCAGCACTGCAAGCCAGCCTATTTCAATTTCTGGTTCAATGATTTTCTGTTATATCATAGTGACTTAGTAGGTTTATTTCCTATTTGTGTTACATCTGGGGGAGAAATACTTCATGATATTACTTTGTCCTCCCTCAGATAGAGTGAGACAGAGACAAGAAAGACAGGAAAGACAGTAGTGTCTTTATTCAGTGTGGCAATAATGGTGGTAGTGGGGTGGGGTGGGCAAGCTCAAACCTGGGTCAAATGCATGGCAGACCAGCTGTGCTATTCAGGTCAGCTTTTTTGCAGGCACTACAATAATTAATTAATTAGTACAATATAGGCAGAGACGGTGTAAAAGAGACCGTAGCACCAAAGCTTCTTTCTCTGTGGTAAGGGCTAGGTTTGAACCTGGGTCATGCATATAGCAAAGCAGTATACTATCCAAGTGAGCTGTTTCTCTGGTTCCCAGCATTATCTTTATTTATTTATTTTTTTAAATTTCTTTATTGGGGAATTAATGCTTTACAGTTGACAGTAAAATACAATAGTTTGTACATGCATAGTATTTCTCAAGTTTTCCACATAACACTCTAACCCCACTAAGTCCTCCTCTGCCCGTGTTTCAGGACCTGAACCCACCCCCACTCCACCAGAGTCTTTTATTTTGGTGCAATATACCAACTTCAGTCCAAGTTCTGCTTTGTGTTTTCCCTTCTGTTCTTATTTTTCAGCTTCTGTCTGTGAGTGAGATCACCCCATATTCATCTTTCTCTTTCTGGCTGATCTCAATTAACATGATTCCTTTAAGTTCTATCCAAGATGAGATGAAGAAAGTGAATTCACCATATTTAGCTAGCATTATCTTTCAATATGAAGGTTTCACTGTGGTGTTTCAGAACATGGGAAAAAAAAAACACCTATCTTGGGAAGCCCCTATCTCTATTTCAACTCTATACTAAGGAGTGTTCATTTGTAATTTATTTTCATTCTTCACTATGCCTCAGTCCCTGACAGAGACGATTCCCCAGCTAGCTCAGGTTGTTTTTTTTTTTAACTGATTATTATTATTATTATTATTTATTTTCCCTTTTGTTGCCCTTGTTGTTTTATTGTTGTAGTTATTGTTGTTGTTGTTGATGGCATCATTGTTGGATAGGACAGAGAGAAATGGAGAGCAGAGGGAAAGGCAGAGAGTGGGAGAGAAAGACAGACATCTGCAGACCTGCTTCACCGTTTGTGAAGTGACTCCCTTGCAGGTGGGGAGCCGGCGGCTCAAACTGAGATCCTTATGCCAGCCCTTGTGCTTCCTGCCACTTAACGCCCACTTACGCTTAACCTGCTGCTGCACTACCGCCTGACCCCTGCTAGCCCAGTTTTTCAGCTCAGGCTTGATGTTTAGAATAGCAGGGCCATTTCCCAACAGAGGACCTTCTTGGCCACACTCAGAATAGCCTTGGAGTAGAAGATGTGGAATGTCATTTATTGCCCTTGCTTCAGTGGGGATGAGGACATGGAGGTCATACATGAGTCTGCACCCTATTTGGGCAGCCCTCGGAAGAAGGTAAAACCAAAGATTGGAAAAAAATGCACTTAATTTAATCTGATCATATTCTAAGGCTGGGGGGATTATATAATCTTTATGCAAAAAAAAAACCTTTTCATGTCTGAAGCACCAAAGGTCCCAGGTTCAATCCCAGCAACACCTGGGCAGTGCTCTGGTTTATACATATATTCTAGCCACAGCATGATATTATATTTAAAACACTGTTAGGTAAATAGCAAAACTCTCGTGCCTGAGGATTAGCTATTATTACAACTCAGATGACATCGTTAAGTTTGTGTTTTCTGGTCCGCCCCCCCCCCCCCCCCCCGTAAAAATACAGAAGAGAATGATAGATTTTCTCTCTGCAGAATAGCTCTGGTCCTAGAGGAGAGAATGCTCAGAGTCTTAGAGAGCTAGAGAAGCATTGTACCTAATGCCAATGACCTGGTGGTCAGAGACTGTCACAGACATTTGGAGCCGCTTCTGAAAGAACACAAGTGTCTCAAATGTGCGCATCAAATGGATTCCTGGACCCAAGACAAGTTGCTTAACTTGTTGAGGCTCTCTGATAAATTGAACCAGTTGTGCCTGAGTCCCGACACACAGAAATGGATGCAGCAGAATCTCAGCCCCGAGCGTTTCCACAGAAGGTCTCAAAACTGACTTGGCAGCAGGGGCCAAATTAAACTAATCATGTGAAGAGAGTGCTCAACTAGAACAATAAAAGGCAACCTTGGCTATTATCTGTGAATCAGCGCCCACGTCCCCTTGGGAGATGTGAATTTACTTGTCCAGTGTGAGCATGAAAGCCAAAGGAAAACCCAGGTTCTTCTACCTCCATCTCCTTCTACCTGCCAGTGTTTCCCCACCGGAGCTGCGCACTGGAATCCCCTATAAGAACACCAACCCAACAGCATTAAATCAGAATCTCAGAAGGTCGGGCTGAATGTTAATAGGTAGTTTTTTTCAACTCTATTTTTATTTTTTAAATATTTATTTTCCCCTTTGTTGCCCGTGTGGGTTTTTTTATTGTTGTAGTTATTATTGTTGTAGTTATTGATGTTGTTGTTGGGTAGGACAGAGAGAAATGGAGAGAGGAGGGGAAGACAGAGAGGGCGAGAGAAAGATAGACACCTGCAGACCTGCTTCACTGCCTGTGAAGTGATGCCCCTACAGGTGGGGAGTCGCCTCTTTAGCATGTGTATTTTAAAACTCCTATGCAAGTTGATGCATGTAGGTTTTCTTTTTTTAATTTATTTATTTTCCCTTTTGTTGTCCTTATTGTTTTTCATTGTTGTTGTAGTTATTATTGTTGTTATTGATGTTGTTGGATAGGACAGAGAGAAATGGAGAGAGGAGAGGAAGACAGAGAGGGGGAGAGAAAGATAGACACCTGCAGACCTGCTTCACTGCCTGTGAAGTGACTCCCCTGTAGGTGGGGAGCCAGGGCTCAAACCAGGATCCTTACGCTGGCCCTCGCGCTTCGCGCCACGTGTGCTTAACCCGCTGAGCTACCGCCCGACTCCCGCATGTAGGTTTTCAAACTGCCATTCTACATGGAATCATTGCTTCCCTGCTGCAGTTATGTCATCAGTAGGGAGGTCATCTCTTACCTGCTATCATGGCTTCATCAACCATGTAGATGTTTGATTTCCTGCTTTGTGCCCCTTACTTCTTTTGACTGGTTGCTTCTACCCAGTGGCATGGACTATAACACCCGTCACTTACTGTCTCCAGAAGTGCCCTGCAGTTGGGTTACATTGTGATTCCTGAAATGTACTCATGGGACAAAAATTCTGTAGACCAAACCTTTCTTCAATGGAGTGAAACTAGAAAAAAATAAATAAATGGTGAGTTCCCCAAAGATACATCATGTCCCAGATTATGATCTTGTTTGTAAAGAGAATCTTTGCAGCCATGATTAAGTAGGCCTCTCAAGAAATGACCACCTGCTGGACCCAAGATAAGAAAAATTTATGTCTGGTTATAGTACAGACACTGAAAGAACTTAGCAAAACTAGTTCTGATTTCTCCTACTGGCTCTCTCTTTCTGGCTGTCTAGATTCCCAACTATAAAAACTGGTACAGGGGCTGGGTGATGGTGCATACGGTTGAGCACACTTGTCACAACACGTAAGGATCTGGGTTAAATTCCCCCGGTTTCAGGACTGGGTGGTGGCGCACCTAGTTGAATGCACATGTTACAGTGTTCAAGGACCCGGTTCGAGCCTCCGGTCTCCACCTGCAGAGGGAAAGCTTTGCAAGTGGTGAAGCAGGGCTGCAGGAGTCTCTCTTTCTCTCTCCTTCTCTATCTCCCCTACCCTCTCGATTTCTGGCTGTCTCCATTCAATAAATAAAGATAACAAAAAATTTAAAAATAAAATAAAATAAAAATTCCCCAGTTTCCACCTGCAGGGGGAAAGCTTTGCAAGTGGTGAAGCAGCGCCACTTGCATGTGTCTCTCTGTCTCTCTGTCTCTCTGCATCTCTACCTCCCCCTACTGTCTCAATTTCTGATAGTCTCTATCCAATAAATAAATAAAGATAATTAAAAAATAAAAATAAAAAAGGATACAGAGCATTCTGGTGTATATCCTTGCAATTCTTCTTCTTCCTTCTCCTCCTCAGCTTCTTCTTTTTCTTCTTCCTCTTCCTCTTCCTCGCCTCCTTCTCTTCTTCTCCTCCAGGCTTATCTTTGGGATTCAGTGCCAGCACTAGGAATACACTGCTCCTGGTGGCCATTATTTTTTCCCATTTTATTGGATAGGACAGAGAGAAATTGAGAAGGGAGGAGAGAGAAGGAGAGAGGAAGAGAGACACCTGTAGACCTGTTTCACCATTTATGAAGCGTTCTGGCTGTAGTCAGGAATCTGGGGACTCGAGCCCGGATCCTTGCACAGGTCCTAGCATTTAGTACTATGTACACCTAACTGGCCCCTTTTTTGCAGTTCTTTATTATAGGCAAATACTTTCCTAGTGATAACTGACTTGGATAAGAACTATAAGCCACAACACAGGTGAAAATAGAACTGCACTTATTGTGCATTATAGGATGTGCACTCAACTAGGTGTACCTCTACCTGGGCCCCGGTACTAACTGAGTATCTAGGAGGCTTCCTTTTTCTCTGTCTTCCAGGAAGTTTGATGGGTAAAGTTGGTACTGAACTATATCAGCTGTGGGACTGGAGTGTTTTTCTCTCTGGTTCAGATTTTTCCAGACTTATTTCCATTTCCTGAACCTGGATTGCTTGTTCCTGGTATGCTATTTCTTTATATGGTCATTATATGTTTGGTTTATGCAAAGGTGTGAGAGAAGTAAAGTAATTATGAAAGGCACAAATGACTATACATACCAATGAAAGCAAGACTTTGGATGATCTGTCCTACTGGACGAGTGGGTGGGAACCAGACTGAGCAGACTCTGCTGGTACCGTTTCAGACTCTGCTGGTCTGAAAGGAAAAGGATAGGTGGGAACAAGTAGCACAGTCAAGTCCTATGGTCATGTTTTGCACCTAATCTCAATAACGGTATGCTATGATATAATGTAATGTAATATAATATAATATGTTAATAGAATTTGAGAAATGGAAGAAATTGTTGGTGAATCCAATACTTCCTTACAGAAATGAGAAATCTGAAGACCAAATAATGTGCTTAAGGCTTCAAATGATTTATTGGCAGAGAAGAGATGGGAATCTTTTTCTCTCTCTCCTCTTGGCCCAAATCTCTTTCCACTCACAAAACTACAGTTCTTCCCATTTTGTGTATTGATAAGAATTCATTTGAGTTCCCTGGAACATGGGTTACAAGGTTATACCTGCATGCATATATATATTTCCTCCACAGACTTTCCAGATTCAATAAAGTGCCCTATATCATTTCACTGAAAGCACAGCCTGATTTTAATGCTTTGTCTTAGGAACACTGTTGTTCCAGAAACTTTCTTTTGCTTACAGAGCTGTGGATGGGAGACTGAAGGTTAAAACCCAGAGGGCACTGATGGGAAACCATGAAGGATACAATACAGCCTAGGAAACTTGGGGTGGAGAATCGGCTGTGTGAATGAATTCTGGAAGGCAAGTGGGATGATCAGAATAAAATTCTTCTCCCCCCCCCCCCCCCCCCCGCCTTTCCTTTAGGGAAAGCTGCCTGCTGGGTCTAGGAAAAGGTAGAGATTCCAGATGTTCCCAAACATGTCTGGTTCCAGTCAACATTGGAAGAATCCTTAGTGTAGGTTCTCAAAAATTCATAGCGTCCCAGAAGAATAGCGGGTTTTTCTTGGAAAGAGAAGGGAAGGTCTTGTTACACAAGTCTCCAGGAAGATTTAGGACTCCCCCCTCCCAAAAAAAAACAAAACAAAACAAACAAATGCACTGTAACATTAGACAAGCTTCTTTGTCAATTAGGACTTAGATTTAAGAGGAAAATTGTTCTGATGAATGGGTATATTTAGCTAGGTCTGGTGGAGTGTTTTTCAACGGTGACTTCAGCATTACAAAGCTGAGTGGTGTGTGTGTGTGTGTGTGTGTGTGTGTGTGTGTGTGTGTGTGCGTGTGTGTGTGGTTTTGTTTTATCAGTCAATGGAGCACAGACCCTTAGGGTGTGAGGGCACCTTGAGAAGTCTAGGGCCCAGAGCTACCGCTGCTGAAAGAGAAAACTCTGTCTATAGACTTTGCAAACTCATAACCAGAGTGTGAGTTGAACATGATAATCACTACACAATGGAAACTGGGTAACAACCATCACAGAGTGAACTTTGTATGCATTTGCTGTCATTTTCTCTTCCCTGTTTTTTAAAAATTTTTTAATATTTACTTATTTTCCCTTTCGTTGCTCTTGTTGTTTTTTATTGTTGTAGTTATTGATGTCATCATTGTTGGATAGGACAGAGAGAAATGGAGAGAGGAGGAGAAGACAGAGAGGGGGAGAGAAAGACAGACACCTGCAGACCTGCTTCACTGCCTGTGAAGCGACTCCTTACGCCGGTCGTTGCTTAACCTGCTGCGCTACCTCCTGACTCCGTTTTTATTTTTTACCAAGCACTGCTCAGCTCTGGTTAATGATGGTGTGGGAAATTGAACCTGGGACTTTGGAGCCTCAAGCATGAGAGTCTTGTCATATAACCACTGTGCTATTTCCCCCCATCTCCAGTTCAGCCTTCTTAGCTGCTCTATTGCAACCATCTTTCATTAGAGCCAGGCAGTAGCGCAGCGGGTTAAGTGCACAAGGTGTAAGGATCCTGGTTCGAGCCTGGGCTCCCCACCTGCGGGGGTGGGGAGGGAGAGTCACTTCACCAGCGGTGAAGCAGGTCTGCAGGTGTCTGTCTTTCTCTCCCTCCTATCTTCCCCTTCTCTCTGTCCTATCCAATAACAACAATAATAATAACCACAACACTGGTAAAAACACCAGCAACAAAAAGGGAAAAAAGTAGCTTCCAAGAGCAGTGGATTTGTGGTACAGGCACCGAGCCCCGGCAATAACCCTGGAATCAAAAAAAAGAATACAGACAACAACAGTAAATTGCAACTCGAGTCTAACAGGGGCTCCTTAGGGACTTCTGAGAAGGTTGGGTTCTTTTTCTTTGCCTCAACAGGGGAAGGACATAGACTAGATGATGTTGGAGATGATGTCTAAAATCATTTTCAGGGCCTGTTGTAGATAGTTAATCAAGTAATTTTCAAAAGGGGTGGGTGAGATTGCTTAGTGATTATGCAAAGAGACTCTCATGCCTAAGGCTCCAAAGTCACAGGTTTAATGTCTCACATTACTATAAACCGGAACTGAGCTGTGTTCTGGTTAAATACATACATACATACATACATAAATGACATTCTAAATTACTGATCTCTTCCCAGCATTAATTCAGTTGAGAAGAAACATCCGCCTGAGTTCTGTCTATACTTGCTAAACATTACCCTCTCGTGCACTTCCGAAGTCTTTCAGAACCAGTCTGAAAGTGCATAGGGCATATAAGCAAGTGCACAGCTAAAGTCAGTAGACTCTCAGGGTTCCTGTTTTCTCACAGAAGTCCTTTGGACACCAAATAGTCACTCTCAGGTTCATGGCCCTGCTTTCTTTGATTTAAACCTATTTGAAGTTAGATAATGATGCACACAGTAGAGTGCACAAGTTACCATAAACAATGGCATGGACTCAAGTCCCCAAGCCCTACCTGTAAGGTAGAAGCTTCATGAGTGGAGAAGCATTGCTGCAGCCATCTCTTTGTCTCCCCTTTGCTCCTAAATCTCTGTTTCTATAAGGAATGAAAAGAGAAAGAAAGAAAGAGAGAAAGAAAGAAGGAAAGAAAGGAAAGAGGAAAAAGAAGGAAAGAAAGAAGGAAAAAAGACTAATTAGGACAGGTGAATTCATTGTGCAGACACTGAGCCCCAACAGTAATCTTGGAGAAAAAAAAACTGTTTGATTTCAACTGATTGTGGAGCAGAGGGCGAGGGTGCTTCTTTTCTTTTGAACAAACTGTAAGGTAACAAAATAGGGAAGTACTGGACTCAGTAGCAAAGTGCATACCTTGTATGCATGCATGAGGCCCTGGGTCCTACCCTTAGCACTGCATAAAAGTAGTGGAGTGATGCTAGCTGTTCTTTTTCTCTCTGTTCTCAATAAATAGCAGTGATATCAGTGAATGGAATAAAGGTGAGGGATGAAAGTGGTTTTTAAAGTGTTCTTTGTACTTTCTACTCGTTCCTTTTTTAAGTTTTATTTTATTTTATTGTTTTGAAAAATTTTTATTGGATAGAGGCCGAGAGAAATTGAGAAGGAAAGGGGGCGTAGAGAGGGAGGGAGACAGAGAGACACCTGAAGCCCTGCTTCTTCACTCGTGAAGCTTTCCTCCTGCAGGTAGGGACCAGGGGCTTGAACCTTGGCCCTTGCGCACTATAATGGGAGCACTTAACCAGGTGCGCCACCACCCGGGCCCTGTTCTACTTCTAATTCTATACATAAGGAACTTAGAGATTGCCATTCCATCCTCGCAATGAGGAAAGAGTTGAAGAGACTGAAAAATAAACAACTCTTTTGGGACGGGAGTCGGGTGGTAGCGCAGCAGGTTAAGCGCAGGTGGCGCCAAGTGCAAAGGCTGGCTTAGGGATCCCGGTTCGAGCCCCTGGCTCCCCACCTGCTGGGGAGTCGCTTCACAGGCATTGAAGCAGGTCTGCAGGTATCTTTCTCTCCCCCTCTCTGTCTTCCCCATCTCTCTCCATTTCTCTCTGTCCTATCTAACAATGATGACATCAGTATCTAACAACAATGACATCAATAACAACAACAATAATAACTACACCAACAATGAAAGAACAAGGGCAACAAAAGGGAAAAAAATAAATATAAAAAATTAGAAAAAGAAAAGAAAAGTGAGGACATAGAGCAAGCAAATTACAGCCACTGACGCTGGGGAGACAAACAAGTGAATGGTGGTGTCTGGGCACAGCTGTACAGAAAGTGCTGTGTGCATCAGAGCCAGTTAGAAAAACGCAGTGGTAACTGATTGGAGACTCCATGTGGACCAGTCTGAGAGTTGAGAATTATTTTTTTTCCCTTTTGTGGCCCTTGCTGTTTTATTGTTGTTGTTATTACTGTTGTTGTTATTGTTGTCATTGTTGTTGGATAGGACAGAGAGAAATGGCGAGAGGAACACAGCGATTGCCACCTCAACATGCTTCACTTCAGACTGTGTCCAGAGACTTCACGTGTGGAATGACAACCCTTCAACTTCATTACTCGGGTGAGACCTTTCCTTTCATAGTATACTCTAATTTCATCTCAGGTAGTTCACTTTCTAACAAAGTCCCAAAACCTAGATATACACCAGTTTCTGTGAGAGAGAGCATATATTCACACGTATCCGTAAACTACTACAAAATATATGCCTGAAAGCAGAAATGCACTAGAGTTTGCAGTGAGTACCCCCCCTAACACTTCCTCTCCTCTATTCCAAGCTTTGGGTCCATGATTGCTCAACAATTTATTTGGCTTCGTATGTTAACTCTCTTTTCAGTCACCAGGTTCCAGATGTCATCAGGATGCTGGCCAGGCTTCCCTAGACTGAAGACCCCACCAATGTGTCCTGGAGCTCCGCTTCCCCAGAGACCCACCCTACTAGAGAAAGAGAGAGGCAGACTGGGAGTATGGACCGACCAGTCAACGCCCATGTTCAGCGGGGAAGCAATTACAGAAGCCAGACCTTCTACCTTCTGCAACCCACAATGACCCTGGGTCCATGCTCCCAGAGGGATAGAGAATGGGAAAGTTATCAGGGGAGGGGAGTGGGAAATGGAGATTGGGTGGTGGGAATTGTGTGGAGTTGTACCCCTCCTACCCTATGGTTTTGTTAATTAATCCTTTCTTAAATAAAAAAAATAAATAAATAAAAGAAAGACAGACACCTACAAAAAAAAAAAGAAATGGCGAGAGGAGGAGAAGACAGAGAGGCAGAGAGAAAGACACCTGCAGACCTGCCTCACCGCTTGTGAAGTGACCCCCTCCCACTGCAGGTGGGGAGCTGGAGGCTTGAACCAGGATCCTTATGCTGGTTTTTGTGCTTTGTGCCATGTACGCTTAACCCACTGCACAACCTCCCGACCCCCAGTTGAGAACTTTCTAGAGGGACCTGGCCACAGACTTCCTCACTGACCCCAATTCAGTGACCAGATTCTCACCATGAATATGGGAAAACAAAACAAAACAAAAACCAACAATAACAACAATAACAAAACTGTTCCTGCTTCTAGCAGGGGAAGAAGAAAATAAATCATTTTGAAATAAGAGTACTCAACCCAGCTTAACAGTCTGCCCACAGGGGACACCAAACCTGAGCTTAGTCTACTGGTGTTACCAGAATATAACTGACCCAGAGAATGGAAATATTCAACTCCAAGGGGAGCTCTGCTCATCCTGCATCATCAAACAGGAGAAAACAAAACCAAACCACCTGGGAAACATTTGCAGAGTTCATAGTTAAAGAATATAGTTGTTGTTGAGGTGGTCTGGTGTTGGGCTGCACCGCGGAGAAGAGAGCGGACGTCCAGAGCAAAGGGGTACACAGATCTTTATTATAGGATGGGGGGGGAGGTTTGGTTCAGACCACGTGGAGCCAGCCAGCAATGGCCGACCACGGGGGGAGAGCAGGGAGCGAGACCTCAGAGAGGGAGAGCCAAGAGCCCAGCGAGGGAGAGGGGAGGGGTGAGGGGGCTTTTTATTGGGCGACAACCAGGGGTGACGTGTAGGGCCAGGATTGGTTGAAAGGGGGCACTCTAGGATTTAGCGAGGCATAGAAAAACCTGGGGGCGGAGCCAGGATTGGTTGAAAGGGGGCACTCTAGGATTTAGCGGGGCATAGAAAAACCTGGGGGCGGAGACTGCATCAGAATAAGTCCTCAGCAACATATAGTCTTACTAGAAGACTGATCTCCCAAGAGCTAGGGAGATAGCCTAATGATTATGCAAAAAAAACCTTCCATGCCTAAATCTCTAAGGTCTACAGGTCAATCTCAGGCAGTTCTGCACACCAGAACTGGGCAGTGCTCTGGGTAAAATAAATAAATAAATAAATAAATGTAAAAGGTAAAAATAAATCCAAACAACAAGACCTGATCTCAGGTCTTGCCGGGTTAGTGTTGCAGGCAGCAGGGAGGATCCAGGAACCAAGCTTTTGGCAGTAGCAATTCAAATCTTTATTAATGCTGGAGCCCCAGAGTCAGGTATGAGCACAGCGGGTTAAGCCACATGGCACCAAACCACAAATTTGCACACCAGCCCTTCTCCAGGTTGGGACACTGGAGAGAAAAGAGAGCAAAACCAGGAATGGAAGTGGGCTTTATAGGGTAAAACCGGAAGTGACAATTCAGGACCAGAGATGGCTGGGAAAGGGGTGGAGAAAAGAAACAGTGGGAAGGTAAAAAGTTTCCATAGCAACTGTTGCTAGGGTTTTAACTGGCAGCATTAATGTATCCTGCAGGCAGGGCAGTATGGAGGTAGAAAGAAGATAAAGCAGGCAAAACAATGATTATGTAAATAGGCCATAGTGTCAGCAATGGAGGATGGAGCAGAGGGGCTGCCTGACAAGGTCTAACACAGAACCTAATCCCATCAGCACAATTCACCATCACATGACCAGTATTTGCAAATAGCTCCCCCTCTGTAGTGCATCAAATTCAGTTATCAAGAGAAAAAAAAATAAAAGTCAACATACAAATTCGAACCCCAAGAAGACTGAGGCCCAGAAGCGTTGTGAGCAACTCCTGCTGGATGAACTGGTGACCCTGGTGAAGGAGCGCGATGCACTCATTAGGGACTTGGCTTCACGGGAAAAGCAGGCAGAAGAAGCGGAGGAGCATTTGGAGCGAACTCTGGAACAAAACAAAGGCAAGATGGCCAAGAAAGAAGAGAAATGTGTTCTTCAGTAGCAGCTGAATGAAAATCTTCCCAACATTTTAAGGGTCTTGGGTCCCCAGACCAGAAAATGTCAGACTCCTCATTGATTTAAAACTTTTAAGAAACATTTTGTTTGGCTAGACTGTACTTTTTTTTTTTAACCAACACCACAGTCATTTTTTCCTCCCTCCCTTCCAGATAAGATGCAGAATTACAAAATAGTGTTGTTAAGGATCTGTGTGTGAGGGGGTCGGGTGATAGTGCAGGAGCTTAAGCGCACAGTGGTGCAAAGCGCAAGGACCAGCATAAGGATCCCGGTTCGAGCCCCTGGCTCCCCACCTGCAAGGGGGTCGCTTCACAAGTGGTGAAGCAAGGTCTGCAGGTGTCTGTCTTTCTCTCCCCGTCGGCCTCCCCCATCTCTCTCAATTTCTCTCTGTCCTATTCAACAACAACAGCAATGACAACACAAATAATAATAACGACAACAACAAGGATAACAACAAGGGCAACAAAAATGGGAAAAATGGGCTCCAGGAACTGTGGATTCATAGTGCAGGCACTGAGCCCCAGCAATAACCCTGGAGGCCAAAAAAAAAAAAAAAAAGAATCAGTGTGTGGGTTAATCATTTCCTTGAAATCATGTGAAATAGATTTGCATACACTACTTGTGAGCGATTGGTATTAGGAGTACTTGAGAAACTGTTCCAAGATGGAAGAAAATAAGACCCGTTCCTTGTTGTTTTCCCTCAATTTTTGATGGGAGGAAAGATAGAAAACATTTTTGTTGTTGTTAATAGCATTATGGTGTGGGGGTGGGGGGACGTAAGAGGGAGATAAGAAAATTGTCATGGATGACTTCTTTTCCAGTGCTGCCATATGTAACACTGATTCTGTTACCTAAAGTTATACCTATAGTTAGAGCATATTCAATCAATCTACTTATTAAACTGTATTGTATTTACCAGTGGGATCTTCTGCAGTTGTTTTGCATTTTACTGTAAGGGTAATGGAGTTCCTCTCCTCTGCTTACCTCAGAGATCGGCCTTTTAACCTATCCTGAGACAAGTCCTATGAGTTGAAGGTGAGCTGTGAGGATGGAATCAATTGACATGCATGAGTTTACAAAGTCTTATCATCTGAGAATGTGCCATCTTTTTCTCTGAGTAATTATTTATTACAACTAGCTTGGTTCCTACATTTTGTTGGGTTTCAACATTGGTTCAAGAATGCTGTTAATATTTAGTCTGTATTGATACAAATTTGTCTTGCTACTATAAGTAAACCCCCCATTAATATTTTCTTCTTTAGTATAGTACTGTCATTTTTGTGAAAATGGTTATGTTTATTTAATACAAAACTGTGAGTCATATATAAATTTTCAATAAAAGCAGAAACTTCCTTACCTTAAAAAAAATCAAACAAAACAAATTAGAACTCCAACAGCAAATACAATATGAAGAGGTAGAGCAAGGGTCATAATTAGGCATGGCAGAGACTGTCATGCAATACGAGCTAGGGGATTTAAAGCAATTATGCTAAGTGCTAATGGATAAAGTAAGATAGCAGGTGGGTAATATAAGTAGAAAGATGGAGCCATAGGAAAGAACCAAAGGTAAATGCTTAGAAACTAAAAACAAAACTCTGTAACAGAGGTTAAAAATCTTATCGGACCCAACATAATGCAGATCATGGGCTGTTGTTTCAGAGACCCCTGAGCTGTGACTGTGAATGCAGCAAGCCATGGAGTACTAGCATTCTCATATCAATATACATCTGATGTGATGAAAAGAACACATGAATGATGGTCAGATTCAACTGGGTCCAACCAGGAAATACTGCTTTTATTCAAGTGTGATTTGATAATAATTTATGAAAGTCAAGAAATATAGTTCCACATTGTACCCACCATCAAAGTGCTGCTGTGAGCCTCCCCACTCCCCTGTTCATGACCTTCTCACAAAGTCTTGGGAACAGTTTGGCCCACCTTTCCTTCCTCTTTCCTCCCTCCCATCCTTCCTTCCTTCCTTCCTTCCTTCCTTCCTTCCTTCCTCCCTCCCTCCCTCCCTCCCTTTCTTCCTTCTTTCCTTCATTACTCCCTTCCTTCCTTCCTTCCATCCCCTTTTTTGGTTCAATTTTCAGTATTCCACAAATGAATGAAACCATCCAGTAGTTGTCTTTCACCTACTTGCTTACCTACTAAGTAAACGCAATCACCCCCAGTTTGATGGAAAATATTGGATACTTCTCTTTTTTTTAAAGAAGATTTAATTCTTTTTATCATCTTTATTTATTTATTGGATAGAAACAGTCAGAAATCAAGAGGAAGGGAAAGACAGAGAGGGAAAGAGACAGAAAGACACCTGTGGGAGCCAGGCACTAGCGCGGCAGGTTAAGTGCACATGGCGCAAAGCGCAAGGACCGGCATAAGGATCCCAGTTCAAGCCCCCGGCTCCCCACCTGCAAGGGAGTCGCTTCACAAGTGGTGAAGCAGGTCTGCAGGTGTCTATCTTTCCCTCCCCCTCTCTGTTTTCCCCTCCTCTCTCCATTTCTCTCTGTCCTATCCGACCACATCAATAATGACAATAATCTTCTTCTTCTAGCGTTTGCCCTTCTTCCGTAGCGAGTCAACAGTGTCAGGTTGAGCCTGATGTCTGCTTGTTGCTGGCTTTGAAAGTGACTGGGATCCATGTGGATTCAGTTGGCTAGGAAGGATCGTCAGTTTCCCCAATAAATGGGTACTCACGGGATGCACCACGAGAAGGTCGATCCAATGCATCCCATAACACAACAATAAAACAATAAGGGCAACAACAGGGAAAATAAATAAATTTAAAAAATATTTTTTAAAAATCTTAAAAAAAAAAAGAAAGAAAGAAAGAAAGAAAGAAAGGCACCTGCAACCCTGCTTTACCACTTGCAAAGCTTTCCCCCTGCAGGTCCCTAGGGCTTGAACCTTGGTCCTTGAGTATTGCAACATGTGCACTCAACCAGGTGCACCACCACCCGGCCCCAATATTAAATACTTCTAAAGCCTCTTCAAGAATAGGTCTGATATCTAGTCTGGTCATCTCACCATATAGTCCAATACTGGACCATAGGCTTCATTCCCTGAGGCAGATGAGAAGAAGCAAGGTTATAGCTCAGTGGTAGAGAAGACAGCAAATGCCTAATTGATCACTTCAGGCTTAAAACCAGGAACCTGCTCAAGTTATTACTGACTCATCTTTAACCTGACAGTTTAAAAACTTTGGATCTGACAGAATAACAAAAGCACTGAAGATTCAAACTATTGAGACAGAAGAAAGACCTTTGGAAGTTTAAGTGCACATCTCCATATATATATATATATTAATCAACATTCAGATTTCATGAAATCCTGAGCTCTGAAATACTCTTTCATATTCTTTTTTTTTAATTTATTTTTTATTTAAGAAAGGATAAATTAACAAAACCATAGGGTAGAAGGGGTACAGCTCCACACAATTCCTACCACCCAATCTCCATATCCCATCCTCTCCACTGATAGCTTTCCCATTCTCTATCCCTCTGGGAGCATGGACCCAGGGACGTTGTAGGTTGCAGAAGGTGGGCGATCTGGCTTCTGTAATTGCTTCCCCGCTGAACAAGGACGTTGACTGGTCGGTCCATACTCCCAGTCTGCCTCTCTCTTTCCCTAGTAGGGTGGGTCTCTGGGAAGCTGAGCTCCAGGACACATTGGTGGGGTCTTCAATCCAGGGAAGCCTGGCCAGCATCCTGGTGGCATCTGGAACCTGGTGATTGAAAAGAGAGTTAACATACAAAGCCAGACAAATTGTTGAGCAATCATGGACCCAAAGGTTGGAATAGTGGAGAGGAAGTGTGTGTGTGGGGGGACTCTTTCATATTCTAAACTAGTTTTACTAAACAGCTGCAGTAGATGTTGATGCAAAACCCAGAATTTTTAGTGGCTTTAAAAAAATTTTTTTTATATTTATTTTATTTATTTTTTCCCTTTTGTTGCCCTTGTTGTTTTATTGTTGTAGTTATTATTGTTGTTGTCATTGTTGGATATCACAGAGAGAAATGGAGAGAGATGGGGAAGACAGAGAGGAGGAGAGAAAGATAGACACCTGCAGACCTGCTTCACCACCTGTGAAGCGACTCCCCTGCAGGTGGGGAGCCGGGGTTCGAACCGGGATCCTTATGCCGGTCCTTGTGCTTTGCGCCACCTGCGCTTAGCCCACTGCACTACAGCCCGTCTCCCTTAGTGGCTTTTATAATTAGTATACTAGTGGAAGAGGATTTCAGGACTAGAATCCTTTAAAACAGCAAGACAGGGCTGAGGAGATAGCATAATGGTTTTGTAAAAGAATTTTCATTTCCAAGGCACCAAAAGTCCCAGGTTCAACCCCCAGCCCCATCATAAGGCAAAGCTGAATAGTACTCTGGTGAAAAAACAAACAAAACATAGTAAGATATATCACTTCTCCTTATCTAGGTGTGGGACATGGGGAATTCCGTGGCTAGGAGGTACTTGAAAGTTGATATATAGCTTTCCTTTGCTTATGGAAATCAACTATTGGTAAAGAGTATTTCCTACTAAACTGATAGAGGGGATAGAGAAAGAAGGGAATAATAAAATCCTTAGTGAACTTCTATTACAACTGTGCCTATCTAGAAGAGATCTTTGGCCTGTTTTCTTACAAAAATAGTGGTAATTTGGCAGGAAGAGTTTGGGGAGGCAGACAACCCAAACACTGTTATTGGAAAAAACCAAACTCCAAGAAGGCAATGTCAAGGACTGAAGAGATTTACTTCATAGTGCTTTATTCACCACCTTTAATGATGTGTTTGATTCTGAAGCCTGCACTTTAAAAGAAATACTTGCACACTGAGCAGAGGTGAAGAAAATCATCTCCCATAAAAACATATTCTACCAGAGACTCTTTGAATTTCCCTACCACCTTCAGAAAAACAAGCATGCATAATCTGCTACAAATGACTCTTCACAAAACATTCTTACTCTTACTACCACCTCATTTGACCTGATCTTTCTGTCAGAATCCTACAGGATTAAGAAATTCAAGTTTGTGTTCTGGGAGGTGGTGAATGGATGAAGAACTGGGCTCTCAAGCATGAGGTCCTGAATTTGATCCCCGGAAGCACATCTATCAGAATGATGTCTGATTCTTTCTCTCTCTCCTCTTATCTGTCTCATTAATAAATTAAATAATCTAAAAAAATAATAAAATATTTCTCTTTAAAAAAAGAAGTCCAAGTTCACAAGGTGATGGAATCCATGACCCTTCCACCTTTATAAAACCCAGACAAGACCTTTTTATGTCCATCATTTTCATAATATTCTTATAATTCATAATTGTCAGAAATTAGTAGTAAATATTGGTGGAAAGGATTTATATTTTTTCAGTCCCTAGCATCTATATTTTTTTCTCCTGGCACTGTAAGGTATTTCTTTTTTTTTTTTTTAAATATATTTTTTAAAGATTTTATTTATTTGTGAGAAAGATAGGAGGAGAGAGAAAGAACCAGATATCACTCTGGCACATGTGCTGCCGGGGATTGAACTTGGGACCTCATGCTTCAGAGTGCAAAGCTTAATCACTGCGCCACCTCCCGGACCACCACTGTAAGGTATTTCTTCTGCATTTCTCTGATTTGTTGGATCCCAGGAATTCGACTTGACCCAGGTTAAGTGTGGTGTCCCACATGGTGTCCACCATGACAGCATATAAAAATGGGAAAGAGTTGGATAGACTCTTCACCAAAGAAGTTATTCAGATAGGCAACAGACATATGAAAAATGCTCAAAACCACTGATTAGCAAAGAAATGCAAATCAAGACAATAATGAGATACCACCTAACTCCTGAGAGAATGACCTGTATTAAAGAACACAGAAACAAGTACTGAGAATGGGGAAAAGAACACTTATGCTCTTGGTGGGGATACAACTTGGTGCAGGTCCTGTGGAAAATAGATTGAAGATTCCTGAAAACATTAAACATGAACCAACCATATGACCTAGCAATTAATTCCTCTCCTAGGCACTTATCCAAAGAGCACAAAATTACTTATGGAAAAAGGTCTCTGCCCACTCGTGTACTGTTATTTTGTAATACAGCATTTAGAAACAGCCCAAGTGTTCAGAAATAGATGAATAGAAAGAAGAACAGAAGGGGAAACTCAAAGCAGGATTTGACTGAATTTGGAGTAGGGCACCAAAGTAAAAACCTTGGGTTGAGGGTGAAGGTGGATGTTTGGCTTCACAGGGCAGTGGAGGGGTGGGGGGAGGATGGGACGGGACACAGTCTTTTGGTGGTGGTAATGGTGTTTACGTACACTCCTATTAATTTGTAGTCATATAAATCACTATTTAATTAATATGAGAGGGGAAAAATTGATTGAATGTCTCAAACTTTTTAATGCACAGACCATAGGCTGAGTCTTTGATATGTTGACTCTCTTGAAAGCTTAGACCAGGGAGAACAGAAGCAACCAGTGGCACAGCTATATACAAGTAATGTCAAAGGACACAAATTATGGTGGTGTTGTGTATGATACAGCAAATTCTAACAAAGGGAAATTTCAAGGTCAACCCAATTGCCAAATAATGTGATTGTAGCAATAACTATCTATTGCCTTCTTAAACCCTAAGACAGCAGGAACCTCCTGCTTCCTCTATAGAGCCTATATTTCCCCCAGTCCTGGAAACTCTAGGGCAGGGCTCTCTTTTCCTGCATGCTTCTCTCAATTCATACCAAATGATAATGCATCTGCTGATCCCAACCTAATCAATGCAATGAGTACCACCTTAGCAAGCTTCACTTCAGACTGTTTCCAGAGATGTCAGGCGTGGAACGTCAACCCTTCACCTTCATTACTCGGGTGAGACTTTTCCTTTCATAGGATTCTCTAATTCCATTCCAAGTGGTTCACTTCCTAACAAAGTCCCAAAACCTAGATATAGACTAGGTTCCATGAGCTAGAGCATATGTTCACATGTACCCATAAACTAGGGCAAAAAGTATACCTGAAAGCAAAAATACACAATAGTCTGCAGTGAGTCAATATCAAGTTCATCATGAAATAGTGTCTACTTAGACTTAGATACCCTCCTCACCTACTTCCTATTACACTTCCCTCACTCAAAAATGAACAAACAAACAAACAACAAAAAAATAGATGAATTGTTAAAGAAGTTGTGGCATATACACACAGTGGAATGCTACACAGTTGAAAGACACAATGGCATATTCTCCTTTGCTACAACATAGACGGAACTGGAATGAATTATGCTGAGTGAAATTAGTCAGAAGGAGAAGCATGAATACTAGTGAATCTCACTTACAGATGGGAATCTAAGAACAAAGCAAAGGACAATGTAGTGAATCCTCAATGGTGGTTGTGGGGGTGTAGGGATTTAAGTTCCTATAGTGGAACAGGATGTTGGTTTGGTGGAGGGTGAAATGTACTGAACCTATGTTGAGGAAATGTAGAAATGTACCCTCATGCCAGCAACAATACTGTAAGTCATCAATTCCCTCAATGAAGTGATTCTGGATTTTAAAATAAACCCAGGATACGCTGTCACTGAGGCATGGCATTAGAAAAAAATTTATAATTCTTAACTTACATATGTAATTCTCATTTATATTTTCTTCTCTTCTGCTTTTTTTTTTTAATCAGTGTATTTTCCTTCTCAGGGATTCAAATTTATTAGATACCCGTAGAGCAAAATGCAAATGACCTATTGACCATTTCTCTTGATTGTGCAATGTCATGTTCTTCCTCCGAGAGAATAATTGTTTAATAGTTTGGAGTGGATCCTTCAAATTCTTTTTGTACCAATACACACACACACACACACACACACACACACACACACACAGACTTATATGTGAACATAGAAATAAAGTTCTCTTTTCACAATAAATGACATTACACTTTGTGCATGACTTTGCCACTTTATTTATTTATTTATTTATTTATTTATTTATTTTTGGCACAGGACACTACACTCATAATGGTATGAGACCAACCTCATACTATTTAAGAGCTTCATAGTATTTGTCATTTTTTAAAAACACTTCCATCCCTGACGAAAATGTGGGGAGTTCCTAGAAAAATTGTAAACCATAATGTACTTATTCTTTTTAAATTATTTAGTTTGCTTTGAAAAATTGCTCATTGAATGTGCTCATTGAGTGTTATGGTTTGTTGCTCCTTTTCACACATTTATACAATGAGCACCACTCACACTTTCTAAAATGTGGAATGCAGTCCACTTTGTTTTGGTAAAATGGATGACTCACAATGACTCTCCCCCTTACCATGCTCCCTCCAGGTCTGAGAGAAGCCCTGTCTATTGTACTCTTGGAAGTAGCACAGGATGTTGCTACACATGGCTACCCACTTGCAAAATGGTCTCCAAAATTAGACCCGCTCCTATAGCTCAGTCCTTGTTAGGTCTTCGGATACTGACAATAGATGAATGACATTGCACGTCCAGATGTTGCATGGTTATGGTGGTGTATGTATATACTATGTGTGTGCTATGTATGTAGCATGTGTGGTATAGTGTGTGTGTCATTTGTATATCTGTGTGGTGGTATAGAATATTTGTGCATGGTGTCTGAAAGTATATATGGATGGCATGTGGTTCATGTGTGTATGCTGTATGTGTGACATGTTCTGTGTAGTGTGTTTGGAGTGTGTGTGTTGTATGTGTGTGGTGTTCATGTTGTGTGTGGTATGGTAGTGTGTGTGTGTGTGTGTGTGTGTGTGTGTGTGTGTGTTTTGAGAGACGTGATCCTGATCCTCTGCATTGGCCTAATCATACTAGAGTAAGGGTTGCAAAGAAAGGAGGTTAAAACACAGAATAAGGCTGTAAAGGGATAATGTTTCTACATTCATCTCCTTTTTACCAGTTTTATAATAGCTTTTTCAGAATCCAAAATGTACAAAGACTTTAATGAAACAATATTTCACCTTCTGGATATTCCCCAAAGTCAATTCATGCCATCCAATACATTTGCAAATATAGACTCCTTCTTGGGGAATACTTGAGAAAAATATCTCAATATATAGCTTGCAAATGAAATTGGTGACTAACTTCACTCAAATTCATTACTTGGATCAATGGCATATATTTCCTCTGAAAGTTGTTTACTTGTATTATTTTTTATCCTCAGAGTTACAATGGTCCCTTAGCACCATAAATATTTTTTTCATTTTTTACTATCTTTGTTTATTTATTGGATAGATACAGCCATAAATTGAGAAGGAAGAGGGAGATAGAGAGGGGGAAGAAGTAGAGAGAGATAACACCACTTCACCACTTCTGAAGCTTTCCCTCTGCAGGTGGGAACTGGGGGCTCAAACCTGGATCCTTGCGTGTTGTAACACTCAACCAGTTGCCCCACCACCCAGCCCTGCACTGTGAATTTTCCTGTAGAAGTTTTTCCTTTTCACTGGTAAACAAGATGTCGAGATGCTGTTACATTGGTATTTACTGTATCGTTCATGATGACTTGCTTAGGAGGGAGTGAACTCTGAGGTTAAATCTATTATGACACTAAAATGGTCAATCTTTTCAGAGAAAATTAACTCAGACTTTCACCTTGGAATTATAATCACACAATTTCTAGACCTCGTCCCCTTCTTACTTTTTTCTCTTGTAACTTGGAATACAGGTTTTGTCCCTCTAGTGTTTAAGTATTTAACTTTGTATGTATCGCTGCTTTCCCCCTTTCCTTAGGCATTATTATTATTATTGTTATTATTATTATTATTATTATTATGGCCAGGGAGGCTGCTCAGCAGGTAGAGTAAATAACATGCAAGTTTGACATCCTGAGTTCAACTCCTGGCGTAAAATATGTTGAATAGTTCCCTGGTCTTTCTCATAGAAATAGATTAAAATGTGATTTTCTTATTAAATAAATAATTTACCTCATTACTTAAGAACTTGTAGAAACAGAATATAGAAAATGAAAATCTATCTCTTTCAGATAAAAATTATAAGAAAAGTATGGAAAGCATACAGGTAAATTCAATATTAATTTAAACATTCCTTACTGATAGAACAAACTTGCAGTGTGTGAGTATCACCTGAAACACTTATAAATAGAAAAAAACAATTAATTTTAGTAATGCATTACATCTGATTCATTTGATTATGTATTGAGGCAATCTGAATTATTGATTTCATTTCCCTTCGGGATTGGTAACCCAGTGAAAATAGACACTGTATGGATAGCAATCAGATGAAGATGAAACAAGTGTTAGCTTTAGTATTCAAAATGTTTCAGTGGAACACCTCTCTAAAATGTGGATCTTGAGGGAAACTTCATCTGTAGCGTAACCCCTGACAACCAAAGCCCAGCTCCTAATCTGTCACATTATAACATAGAAAAGTATAGGGTCTATGCTCTGCCCACTGAGCTTACTTCTACCAGGGAGAAAATAGACTAATCTGTTCATTCCCCTATTTTCATCAACCGACCAGGCAAACAAGGTTTTCTGGGTAATTTTCTGTATGGGTCTCTTCTAGATGGGATGTCTTCTTGTCTGAATAACTCCAGAAGTAGGAAGGACAGTGCTCTCAGAGGTATAATCTCATTTATTAGTTGAGTCAGAAATCGATCTAGATGTCAATCTCCAGTTCCTCTGGTGTGGCTATGGGCTGAGCGGGTAGCTCTTTTCTCCCAGAGAAATTGCATTTTTTGAGCATGGAGTGAATGTTTGTAGTTTCATGAGGTCATGCAAAAGAAATGTGAATATTAGCAAAGAACCCTATTTGTTAAAATGATGATTGTTAGAATGCACTGGAGCCATCCATATTTGCTCTTCCCTGGTGTCATGAAGCCATGCTGAAAGGGGCTACCTCTGACAGTGTGAACTTGCCAAACCTCTTAGAGAAGATAGAAATTTGCTGTCACTCTGGCTATGATTTTTACTAACAACCTGGATTTCCTTTTGGCCACCAAATATTTCAAATCAACTGGTTTTTATAACATCCAAGAGCTGACTAGCCCCATGGCAGTTGCCCAGGCTAACTCCGTGGAGCAAGTGTGTGGATAAAATAATAAATGAGTGTATAAACATGCATAATTTATTTGAATCAATATTCATGCCTGATTACACCTTGGGCTGTTTTAGATGCTTGAAAGCCAAGCCTGGCTGGGCCGCCATAGACACCCCTACACTGAGTCCCTCAGGAAGTGAGCTCACCTCTCCTCCTAGAAGAGCATTTATGAGATGCTTATGTTCCTCCTTGTGCCAACTCTGCAAAATTGGGATCCACTGTAATTTTCAGTTACTCCTTCTAACTGCTGAGAGACTTCTCAGGAACAAGATTGCCCTCTTGTACCTTTAAATTTGTTTCCTGGTGTGTAGATAAAATGTGGAGCCTGGACTTTCCAATTAAGAAGCATAGTAGAGAGAAGAAAAAAGAAATAAGTACAGCAGCCCAGGAGAACTTGATCTCTTCTGCTCTTTCTGAGCCTAGAGAAGGATCAGTGATTTCTGGCTTGGGGCATAAGTGCAGTGGACTAAATCATCTAGATGTCTTTTCTTTAATTCCCTACAAGTGTCAGTATCCATTGACTGAGGATATGAGCAGCAGCGTGAACTGGTGACCAAGTTTCATGTAGGCCTGGTTAAGTCAGACAGAGTGGGTTTGAAGTCCACCTGCATTACCTATAAGCTCCAAGTCTACTTTCTTGGTCTCTCTTTGCCTTAGTCCTCCTCCCACCCACTCCACCCCACCCCACCCCACCCCCAACACAAAGCTTATATATTTTGGAAAAGCTTTGAAGAAGTCCTGACCCACAGAAAGACATATACATATTTCATGCAAATCCTAGAGTGGGAGGAGGGGAAGGGTCCATTGCTTCCGCTGGGGATTCGCTCAGAAGTTTAACAAAAGCTACTGTATTCTTTTCTTTTTTAAATTTTTAAATTTTTTTATATTTATTTATTTGTTTTTCCTTTTGTTGCCCTTGTTGTTTTTCATTGTTGTTGTAGTTATTATTGTGTTATTGATGCCATTGTTGTTGTTGGATAGGACAGAGAGAAATGGAGAGAGGAGGGGAAGACAGAGAGGGGAGAGAAAGATAGACACCTGCAGACCTGCTTCACTGCCTGTGAAGCGACTCCCCTGCAGGTGGGGAGCCGGGGTCTCCAACTGGGATCCTTACTCCGGTCCTTGTGCTTTGTGCCACATGCACTTAACCTGCTGCACTACCACCCGACTCCCTACTGTATTCGTTTTTTGTTTGTTTTGTTTTGTTTTATTTATTTATTTGTTTGGGTAAAGACAGAGAAGTTGAGAGGAGACTGAGGAGATAGGGAGGAAGACAGAGACACCAGCAGCCCTGCTTCACCACTTGTGAAGCTTTCCCTCTGCAGATGGGGTTCGGGGGCTTGAACCCAGGTCCTTGTGCATTGTAGCATGTGCATTCAACCAGGTGTGTCACCACTTGGCCCCACTTGCTACTGTATACTTTTATGCCCTGTCCATCCTGTATCTCCAACATTTTTAATATTTCCTCTACAGCACATTGGAAGTCATAAACAAGTTCTCACCTTCCAACTGGTCATGGATTCTGGCCTGTGTTTGGCAACCATACATCCATAGGCCTATATTTTATTCCCTCTCCTAAGTAATTGTGGTGATTCAGACCTTCACCTATTGCAACGACTTAATAAAAAGAAAACGCAAACATTCAAGCTGAGGTAGTATTTTCAATCATAATCTAATTTCTCTTATTTGTCCAACATGTTGCTATATGCCCTTGAACTCCTAATGTTATGATAGATGGTTCATCACCTGAAATCATGGGAAGAGTGAAATGCTTTCTTTCTCTTCTAAGAAGCCCAGATTTTTAAAAAGTATATTTTATTTATTTATTATTAGAGACAGAGATAAATTGAGAGGGGTGGGGAGATAGAGAAGGAAAGAGAGACAGACATCTGCAGCCCTGCTTCACCACTTGTGAAGCTTTCTCCTTGCAGGTGGGGACCAGAGGCTTGAACCTGAGTCCTGTGCACTGTAACGTGTGCATTTAACCAGGGGTGCCACTGTATTCACTCAATATAATAAAGTAATTTAGGTTGATATTTGGGTTTTGTAGGAGTTTTTAAAAAGCACATATTCTGAGCCATTCACTTACCATAGGGACATTTGAGGAGATTTCATTCACTTTTCAGTGTGAGCATGAGTTGGCTTATTTCTCTGTGAATTGATTTCTGCTTGCTTCACCCTTCAGCCTTGCTCTGCTAAAACATCAGTTTCCTTCCTTTTCTGTGATTTTCTATGGCCTCTCCCCTTGGAGGCTTTAACTGTGCAGTGGAAGGATAGACGTAGTGAGAATGTATGGGTTTGGAATTGACAGCTCCCTGTTCAATTCTGGGTATTTCTACTTCCAAATTTTGTGACATCGGGCAAGTTACTTAACTATTATTCCCTACCTCACTAAATGGGGGTAAATACGGTTTAAATACCTGGTTGAGCACACCATTACCATGTGCAAGGACTCAGGTTCAAGCCCCCAGTCCTAACCTGCAGGGGAGGTCTCACAAGCAGTGAAGCAGATCTGCAAATGTCTCACTTTGTCCCATTCTACCAACCTCCAAAGAAAGGGGAGGGGGCGGCCACTGAGAGTGGTGGATTCATTGTACAGACACCAAGACCTAGTGATAACCCTGGTGGAAAAAAAAAAATTCAAATCGGGAGTCCGGCGGTAGCACAGCTGGTTAAGTGCACTTGGCGCAAAGCACAAGGACCGGCATAAGGATCCCGGTTCGAGCCCTGGCTCCCCACCTGCAGGGGAGTCCCTTCACAGGCGGTGAGGCAGGTCTGCAGGTGTCTATCTTTCCCTCTCTCTGTCTTCCCCTCCTCTCTTCATTTATCTCTATCCTATCCAGCAACGACGACATCAATAACAACAATAGTAACTACAACGACAATGAAAAATAACAAGGGCAACAAAAGGGAAAATAAATATTTTTAAAAATTCAAAAAAAAAATTCAAATCATGGATAAATTTTTTTCAAAAAGCACAGGATCCAATGGGGCAGGGGGAGGTAGTAGGGGAGGTAGTAGTGTAAGGCTTCAGTGATTAATCTCAGATTTGCCTAATCAAAATTTTATTTTTAAAACTGGAAAATAGCACTCGATTGCTATTCAGTTTTCCCTACTGGATCCACTGGTTCTAGGAAAAAATATTCATAAACTGTTTTCTGCTAGTCTGAACAGTGAGTATCGCTGAATATAATGGGAGATCCAAAGTCATATCCCACACTTAACAGTGATGTTTTAGGATAATTTCTAACCGCTAAAATCTCCTGGGTATAAAGTCTTGTCTTGAACCATCTTTGAACCTTTTGGTACGAGAACCCTGCTGTTGGTTGGCAAAACATAACTTCCTGGTTTTTTTAGAAAAAGACTCAAGAGAGGCGCCTTGCACTTCAAATGACTATTACAAAACAAGGTTTTGATGAGTTAAGTGTAAATGAATTAGAAGCATATGGATTTAATTAGCTTCTAAACACAGACATTTCAAAATGTGGGGATGGAAAAAAAAAGCATGCTTGTGTCAAAACACATCTTGGGGTTTTCCTGCTAAATTCAAAATGATGGAAAAACAGATGGGACCATCTGCCAAGCATCCAGGTGGTACTTTCCACATGTACTGTCTTATCGGAGAATGTGCAACCATGGGAAATTTCTACCAGCAAAATAAACTGTGTTTTAGCACAGGGTTTGCCAGACAGTTTGTGGCCTACATTTAATTAAGCCAGGCCTGCTCATGGCTGCAGAGAATGCAACTTCCATGCTTTTTAAGATGGTCCAGGGTGCAATCCACATGGGGCCATGTGTGTGGTCTTTCACAGCTGAAAACCTCCATATTCTTCTTCTTATGCCCCTATAAGTTTTTCCATGTTACCCCTCACACTGGTCACAGAGCCATCCAAGTTCTAAACACAAGACACTCCTGTTGCCTGTTCTTGGTGAAATTGAGTAGCATCAAACAGGTAAGAGTGTCAAGGGCTATAAATGCATTTTCACTTAAATGTGAGCTGTTGTTTCTCCCTGATGAGAAGGTGCAAGAAGTGTAAGGGTCAAAGCTGCCTTCAAGGTGAAGGAAAGGAGCAGGTTGGTGGGCTGAAATAAAACATGTTTCAACATGAAATAAACAGAATCCCCCATCCTGAAACAGAGAGAGGATATGAACAAAATATTCACCCAAGAAGAGGACGAAAGTCAAAATAACGTGTGCAGGAAAATTGGGAATTCAAGCCCTCTGTGGATTTGAGACTCTAACTCTGGCTAAACACATATGAAAATGTTGGGCTATTTGGGGGGAGGTGTCAGCATTTTGGAATTCTGTCTGCCACTGGCAGGCAGAGTACAATTCCAGCTGAAGAATGTCCTCAGGTAGAGTTGTGTACATTTGACTGAATCAATAGTATAGGCCAGGAGGTGGTGCAGTGGCAAAAGCACTGGACTTAGAAGTATGAGGTTCAGAAGTTTGATCAGCGGCGTGGAATGTGCCAGAGTGACTTTCTGGTCATTTCACCTCTCTCTTAATCACTAATAAATAAATAATAAGTAAATAAATATTTTAGAAAGAGACTGTATGACTCTGCGATCACTTATCTCCAAAATAACTGTGATAGCAGTTTCTTCCTTTCCCTTACGCACAAACGATTCCCCTGTACCCATACCCACCCTCCACCCCAGGAGTATATTCTACTACCCTTTGAAACTGGGTGAATTGGTGACTATTTTGAAAACAGAATACAGTAACTGTGCTTATAATTGAGTCTTATAGAGCATTCACTCAGGGAATATTTTAAGACCACCATATTGTGAGGAAGCCCAAAAGCTAGCCATGAGAAGTCATATTGAGAGAGAGAGAGAGAGATTGAGATTAAAGTGAAGTTAGCTGAAACCACGAGTGACTGCACTTGTATGAGGAGCTAATCTCATCAATCCCTAAAAACATGACAAGTGCTAACAACTGGTTGTTTTACTCTGCTAAACTGTGTTATGTGACCCTAGTAAAGTGGAATAGTAAGGAAGCAGTGGGTACAGGGAGTGTGGATACTGATGGTACTGCTAAGGACAGAATGTGCAATGAATGTAACTTTAAAAAAAAAACAACTTTAAAAAAAATTTATTTTCTCTTTTGTTGCCCTTGTTGTCTTTATATTGTTGTTGTAGTTTTTGATGTTGACGTTGTTAGATAGGACAGAGAGAAATGGAGAGAGGAAGGGAAGACAGAGAGGGAGAGAGAAAGATAGACACCTGCAGACCTGCTTGACCGCCAGTGAAGTGACTCCCCTGCAGGTGGGGAGCAGGGGGCTGGAACCAGGATCCTTACGCTAGTCCTTGTGCATCGCGCCACGTGTGCTTAACCTGCTGCGCTACCGCCCGACTCCCTGAATGTAACTTTTTAAAGTTAAAAACATTTTTTTTTTTTTAAAAAAATATCTTTAATGGATGCTTGAGCATGGTAATATGTACGCTCAGCCAGGTACGCCACCACCTGGCCCCTGCATTAAGTGTAAAAGTGAATGTCCGGTCTTCAAAGAAGACTGTAGATCTAGATGGCAGGAGTGAGTAGACAATCACTGCAGAGCACCAGTCTTTATTGCTTTCTATCCTAGAAAGTGAGGAAGTCCAGTTATAGAATGGGTCGCTGAGGATGCCAGAGAAACGGGGGTATCTTGACATCTTGATAGTGGCATCAAGAATGTATAAAGGAACAAGAAGATTTTAATTATCTCTTGCTCAGTCATTCAATCTATCTGCCTCTCTGTCTTCTGATTATCTACAAGGAAGTGAAGAGGTGTGGAGACTAGAACTAAGGGGGAAGGCTAAAGCTGGAAGGTAAAAGCAGGAATATTCACTTTGATGCCAAGGATCACTGCTACTCTCTTTAAAGATGAAAAAAACAAAAACAAACAACCAACAACAACAACAACAAAAACTCCTTTGCTTTTAGTTTCTGAGAGTAGAACACCACAATGTTTCCTATTCATTGAAACAGACATGAAATAAACTTATGACAAACCCCCCTACCTTTAAAGCTCAGGTGGAAGGGGGGTGAGGTGAAAATCTACCTCAATATATGTTATGATAAAGGTGTTAAATCTGGTCTCCAGGCTTGAGAAATTATCCTTTTATTTAAAAATATAGACAACATGTTTAACTGAAGATATGAAGTTCTTTTACCTTTCAAAGTGACTCAAGAAGCTAACAGGGTTTAATTTCATGTTATCCTGGCAAAACCAGTTAGGAGTTCTCTTTTTCAGTTTCTACCGTACGTCTCCTTCAAACACAGTAAGTTGAAGGAGACAAAGGATAGAGAAATGCTGGGGTGGGTGAGCACTTTAAATGGCCTTTATCCATTTAGCAAGCTGCTTCATTGACACTCTAAACCCCGCAAGGCACATTATTGTAACAACATCTGCGTTTTATAAGGCACACTGCAGTACTACCATTATCTTCTGTGTGTGTTATAATATGTGCTGTGCCCAGTGCCCAAAACATGGTTGGGGAAAGCCTTCTTTCCTTGGAGATTAGATTTATGACTAGAGTCTCCATTGGAGGAAAGATTAGCAGGACTAGGGCTGTTTAGTTTGGCAAAGATGATAGGAGCAGTGGATGTGATATGTACATTATAGAAAATGATAAATGAAGGGAAAGCTTGTGGGGCATTTAGTTGCCATTGCAAACACACTTAACACACTCCCAGTCTCCACCCTTTAGCGTGTCATTAACCTTAGTGGTTTGAAGCTGTTAGAGGGTGCAGAGACAGGCAGAGAGCCGGCCTCAGGCAAGGCTATGCTGTTGGGAAATGTCTGGGTGGATGTATTTATATGAAATAGCACCTATGGTTACATTAGTGAGGATCAGTTTACTAGAGCCATCCATCCTACTTTAGGGCATGGTGACAAGGCTGGCTGTGCTGCCTGCTTCCCTGGGGAGGGGGCCCCAGACGAATTGGCACCAGTCCCCTCCACGGGGCGTCTGGGCCTCCAGCAGCCTTTTCTCCATAGGAGATAGAGAGGGATCCAGGCATTGAATGGATGCAAACATTGGGGGGGGGGGGGCTGTGTGGAGGTGATGGCCAGGGTGCTGCCTCAGCTTCTTAGGAATTTAGTACCGACCGCTTCCGAAGTAGCCCACCAAGACTGCTGCCTTGAAGTGAAGGAAACTTGAAATTGTTGAGCTTTATTATTCATCTGGGACTTCTTGTATCTCAGACACCATTGGAAACACTGAGACGTGCAGAGCAGCTGACAAAGGAGGAAGGGTGGTATTTTTGATGGCTAATGTCAGCAAAGGGTTTTAAAGACTTTTTGAAATAAATTAATCAGTTATTGCCACTAGTGTTATCTCTGGAGTTTGGTGCCTGCTTGACAACTCCACCACTTCTGTGACTTTTCTTTCTTCTTCTTCTTCTTTTTTTTTTTTTTTGACAGAGGGTGAGACAGAAAGAGAGGGAGGGAAGAAGGGAGAGAGAGAAAGAGAGAGAGAGAGAGAGAGAGAGAGAGAAACAGAGGGGGAGAGACAAAGAGACATCTGCCTCATCACTTCATTACTTCAGCACTTAGAAAACCCCCCCACCCCCCCGCCGCAGGAATGTAAGTGAGGGCATGATAGCATGTCCACTCTACTGGGTGTGCTACCTCTCCAGCCTGAGATTAATTTTTTTTTTCCTGGAGCATAGCTCAGCTCTGGTTTATGGTGGAAAGTCTTTTGCATGATTGTAACTGAACTAGAAGAATGAAAAAGACCCTGCCTCTTCCCAGCTGGAGAACTTGAAAACTGTTACCTCTAAGCCCCACCTCCACACCTGAATTAACAATGGGAGACCTGCCAGGGACTAAAGCTACATTCAGAACCAAATGGGAGACTATAAAGAGAGGGGAGGGTTTGGAAGGCAACATGACATGTTCCCTTGTGCATGGCACCATGATTAATTTTCCCTAGAACAAATCAGATCTTGAACTTTAGTCAATGGTGGACAAGCAAACCAGAAATGCTGGCTTATATGTTATTTCATAACCATTAAGCCATCTTCCTGGCAGCAATGGATTTTAATGACAGTCACAGGATGGGGGCTCCTTTTCTCTTCCTCAGTTTCCTTACTGAAGATTGCCAGCCTAAGTGTAGATTTCTCAGTGTTGGGGGTTGGAACCATGGAGCGATCAGTATGTTAATGTGTATGCACCTCACACTTTGAAGTCTGCAGGCTAGAAAGCAAAGCTCCCTTTGGGCATTTGAATTGTAAAGGATTCCAAACTAACCACCCAGTAGTGAGAGAATTCTTGGACTTTAGTTTCCATCCTTTGCTTCCAAACTGCTCCTGCAAAATTAACTCCTCCTTCTCTTCTCTCTCTTCCCTCTCCTCTCCTCTCCTCTCCTCTCCTCTCCTCTCCTCTCCTCTCCTCTCCTCTCCTCTCCTCTCCCTTCCCCTCCCCTCTCCCCTCCCCTCCCCTCCCCACTCCTCCCCTCCCCTTCTCTCCCCATCCCTCCTCTCCCCACTCCTCTCCTCCCCTTCTCTCCCCATCCCTCCTCTCCCCTCCTCTCCCCTCCCCTTCTCTCCCCTCCCCTCCTCTCCCCTCCTCTCCCCTCCCCTTCTCTCCCCTCCCCTCCTCTCCCCTCCTCTCCCCTCCCCTCCCCTCCCCTCCCATCCCCATCTCTTCTCTCCTCTCCTCTCCCCTCCCCATCTCTCCTCTCCTCTCCCCTCTCTATCTCTCCTCTCCTCCCCTCCCCTTCCCTCCCCTCCCCTCTCCTCTCTCTTCTTCCTTTTTTAACAGGCGGCACATCTGGCATCTGGCTGAGCACACATATTATTATCTTCTAAAGTTCTTCTTTTTTACTTTATTTTATTTGATAGAACAGAGAAATTGAGAGGGTAGCCAGTAGAGAGGTAGAGAGAGGAAGACTCCTATCATTTGTGAAGTTTCTCCCCTTCAAGACTGGGGGCTTGAACCTAGGTCCTTACACATGGTAATGCATGCACTTAACAAAGTGTGCCACCATTCCGCCCCTGCTCCTATCCTTTCTATTTTTCTGGAAGTTTATTGTTTTCTCTTATGATGCTTTATTTAAGAATTGTAGTTCAGAAGTACCTCTTGTCTGGGTATAGAAAAGGTTAGTATGGGGGTGCGAGGGTTAAAAATGGGTACAGGTATAATCAAGGAGAAAATGGGTACAGGCATAATCAAGAAATGGCTAGCATAGTTCAGAGACCAACCTGGATGGTAGTCAGGCACTAGAACAATAAAACGGTTAAAAATTTACCAGACCTAGAGTAGGAATAATGCTAACTATATGCTTCTGTAAACCTTGCCACTTTCAATAAGGCAAGACATTTATTTCTGGGAAAACAAGATGTTTTTGTACCAAGGTGTGGTGCAAGCCTAAAAGCCCCCCCCCCCCCCCCCCCCCCGTCACTGGATTTCAGGTACACAAGCCAAGTCCCAGAACCTGTGCAAAATATTGTCTGTAACCAATGCTGCCATATGCTGCCAAAAGTATGAAAAGATGCTTGTGACTGTGCTTAGGCATTCAGTCCTTGGGTAACTCCTGTGTGAGTTTTACCTGGGCTGGACCCTCAGCTGAGTAAGTTTAAATAAAATTCATACTCAACCACCTGACTTGGTGTGGAGTATTGTGATTTTGTGTGGAGAATTCTATCCTATTACAAGGACTAGGCAGTGGCACACCTGGGATAGTGCACATGTTATCAACTGATAACTATTTAAACTCACTCTCTGAGGCCTGGTTAAGTGCGTGTGTTGCCATGTGCAAGGATCCTGGTTCAAGTCCCCGGTCCCCAGCTGCTGAGGGAAAGTTTCACTAGTGGTGAAGCAGTGTTGCAGGTATCTACCTCCCTTCCCTCACAATTTCTCTCAACCCATCTAATAAAATAAATGATTTTTTTTAAGTTACTTTAGTCACCATTCCATGAAATTGTTTTTCTTACCAAAGACATATTATGGGATGGCAGGTTTTTCCTCCCCTATAGTTGAATTGTTGCTAGTTTATAAGATATACAGATTCTTAGATATCTTCACACTTCTGAAGATTTTGATCTGTTTTAAGTCAGATTCTATCATCTGTGAATTCGAACTCCATCCCTACAAGATCTTTCACTGTGACCTCCTGACACAGATACTCATCTGGACACTTCCAACTTAGGAAAGCTAGACATTTATCAGTTATCCTCAGGGAAAATTTCTACTTTAGACTCATTTCTTCTCTAAGGGTTTGAATGTTATGGCCCCCAGATTTTAAATATGCTGTTGCCTTCATCACTGTTGACTCCATTTTTATATAACATATATGTATTGATAAACCTACTCATGGTAACTTTTGTTCAGAGCAGAACCACTAGAGCTATGACTGTGTAAAGATGAGTCACATAAATAACTTAAAGATAAACCATAAACCACACAGCAGAAAGATGGAGCATGTGAATTCTCTTAATGTAAAATCACTTACATAGTTTACACTTACATAGTTTCCATAAATAAAATTGTACCCTTTTTCTTACTGTGGTACCCGACAACCAGGGCTTTGTATATGTGCTGCACTGCTGCCTGGTCCCATTCCCTGGCCAATGTTTAATTTATTTTTTAAGGGAAAGCATAGAAAGAGAAATAGGTACAAAACCAAACAAACAAGAAATAGGTACATAGAGAAATAATACAGTTCTGTTCTACCATCCATGGAGCTCCGATTGGGTCCAAAAAGCAGGATAGATGCTCAACAGGGTGGATTATCTTCCAGTCTCAGAATAGTTCAATAGCTTTTTGCAATTTGATTTTAAATGTATTTTTAAATATTTTATTTATTTATGAATGAGAAAGGTAGTAGGAGAGGGAGAGAGAGAGAGAAAGAACCAGACATCACTCTGGCTCATGTGTTGCCAGGGATTGAACTCAGAACCTCATGCTTGAGAATCCAATACCTTATCCACCGTGACACATCCCGGATCTCTAAGTATTTTTGACAAATTTCAGAGGTCTAGAATAGGCTTGTGTTATGAAGATATATTATAAATGTTCATGCTAAAATCACAGTCAAGCTCAGAGTTATGTCTCAAGAAAAATCTCTTTCTTCACTTAATTAAAATAACAAGTTGCATGACCCCAGATGCTTTGGGCAGGTATTGTGGTTCTCAGTAGACAGAAACAGAATTTCAAGGGGCTAAATCTCCTTTTCAAGGCATCTTTACACCCCCCTTTGCAGTTCCTTATCTCTATCTTATGCATATCTGGGGCCCTCTCCAAGGATCCAAGCTAGGGCCAAATGAGGGAAGGTGTGACAGGGACCAACAAAGCCAGCTGCCTCCTGTTCTAATCACCAGGGGGTACAGGCCATCCTGGGCCACCCACCTTGGATTTATTTACTTCCAAGCCACAGTGAGGTCTAGAAGACACTCCCAGGCTGCGGGCCTTCTCCCTGGAGAGCAAATCATCTCAGGAGGGTGGGAATAGCCCTGAGCAGTCCTTTGAGAGATGTGGCTGCCTCTGTCTCAGTTCTCTGGGGTGGTCAGCCTGTAATTTCAAGATTTACTGGCCTCATGGAGATAGCCACAAATGGGGCAACAACGGTAATTACAAGAGGCTGCTCTGCTAATCCTTGGTTACAAATGTTAGTTAGAAGCTAAAGAAGCTCCATGCAAGCATTTCCTGGAGTTACAAGGGCCCTGTGTGCTTCTTGCTTTTATTTCTCATTCCTTAAGGAAGGGAGAAGGGGGAAAAAAACGAGAGAGAAAGAGAGAGACCGATTCTTATTTAAATTTATTGTGGTCACTAGGAATTAGAAAGAGTCTTTGATGTTCAAATTATTTTAATATTTTGTTGGTTTGTTTTATATTTGGAATTGGAAAAAATTAGGAAGCCGAATTCCTAAAGCTCACAAGAACCAGTGTTGTGGGTTCTGCCTGTTCGCGACTAAAGATGGACTGAATAAAATGAATTGGGGGGGTGTCTCCAGACTAAGTAAGAGAAATGAAACTTCTGGGACTTCTGCCCTCCTCAGAGAAGCCTGGAATGTGAGTGGGTCCGGGCTGTAGGGAGCTCTGTTTCATATTGTGCTCATTAGCTTTAGAGAACCTACTCTGACTCAATAGGAACTTTAACCCCATGTAAAGTGACAGAATGGATCTACTGGGAATAGTGCATGGCCTATCACCAGACTACTCCCTTGTTTGGGCCTCTCTGGAGGCAGTTAGTAGTCATTCACTGGGCTTAGGAGGGAACTGAAAACAGAACTTACCCTAGAGGAAGAGAACAACATTCATTCAGTTACCTCTGATTCTCTCATTTTTCAAATTCTAAAATCCACACCAGGCTCATTTGCTGTACTTCTGAGGGCCAACCTCTCCCCTCTCTCACCTACTCTTCCTCCCTTGAAAAGTTAATCTTTTTTTTTTTTTTTCACACCAGGGTTTCACCACTCCAGGTCAACTTTTTCAGAGAGAGACAGACAGGGAGGGAAAGATAACATACCACGGAAACTTCCTCTAGTGTAGTGGTGGCTGGGGGTTCAAACCTGGGGGGTGGGAGCATGTGACAAGGCATGTGCTCTATCCAGGTGAACTATCTTACCAGCCTGAAAAGTTATTCATATATATATATATAATTTAAATATTTATTTATTCCCTTTTTGGTGTCCTTGTTTTATTGTTGTAGTTACTGATATCATCGTTGTTGGATAGGACAGAGAGAAATGGAGAGAGGAGGGGAAGACAGAGACGGAGAGAAAGACAGACACCTGCAGACCTACTTCACCGCCTGTAAAGTGATTCCCCTGCAGATGGGGAGCCAGGGGCTCAAACCGGGATCCTTAAGCCAGTTGGTCCTTGCTCTTTGCGCCATCTGTGCTTAACCTACTGCACTACCACCCGACTCCCTGAAAAGTTATTCTTTTGTAATATCCTAGTTTTGAGGTCCTCTCCATCCTTGAAGTTGCCCTTTTTCTATGCCCCCCACCCCCCACCTCCTGAGACACTCCCTTATCCATAGGAGTCTTCCTCTGTGGAGCAACCTGACTCTTGCCATGGGCTATCCTGCAGGAGGAATGCTATGAGCCCAGGTTTTCCCCCTTTGCACAGGGAGTCTTTCATGGGGCAGAGCAGTCTGGTGGGCCTCATCTAGTCAGCTGCATAGTTGAAACAACAACAAAACAAAACAAAGAAATAGCTCACCTTTCTTTTGAGTAAGAGAGAATTGACTGATTCTTCCTGGGTCTTGATGTTACTAACCTTTTATACAGCACTGACTGTCCTGGGTCTCAGACCTATGAGCTCAGTCTTGAACCAGGCCTTGGGGTTTCCTAGGTCTCCAGTTTGCTGACTCACCTTGCAGGTCTTGGGATTTGTCTGCTTCCTTGTGAACCAATTACGTGAACCAATTCCTTAACCCAAACCTCTCATTACTGATCCCGTGACCCTGCTTTTCTGGGGGAATTCTGACTAATGCATGAAGTTAATACCAAAGTGGGTATGTGTGCGTTGTATGGATTCGAATTCCGACTATACTTGTCCCTTTTTTGTTAATTTTTCTTGGAGATGGGGTCTTTACCACTCTGGGATTTTTCAGATAGAAACAGAGACAGAGAAAAAGAGAGGGAAAGACACCATAGCACTGAAGCTCCTTTAATGTGGTGGGAGCCAGGCTCAAACCTGGGTTGTGTGCACAGCAAAACAAGCGCACTATCCAGGTGAGCTATTTTGCTAGCCTAATGACTGCACTACTTTTGAGCTATTTGATTCTGTGTGTTTTTTTAAACTGTTTTTTTTTAACTTTATTTATTTGATAGAAAAGAAAGAATTTGAGAGGGAGGAGGAAGCAGTGAGGGAAAGAGAGATACCTAGCGTGCTACTTCACCACTCGTGAAGCTTTCCCCTTTCAGGTGGGGACCGAGGGCTTGAACCTGGGTCCCCATTCACGGTAATATGTGCACTTAACCAGCTGTGCCACTGCCTGACCCCATGACTCTGTGTTTATCATGTCTCTGTGCTTGAGTCTCTTTAACAATACACTAGATACAATAGGTAGCACCTGGCATTTGGGTTATGAGATGATAAGTATATGAAAATGCTAAAAATCAATACTTGGTATATAGGAAGCACTATAGAAAGTGCTCTGAAAATAAATGACAAATGCTAGCTGTTTTGATATCTGAGAAACTCAAAGAACTGCCTGGAGCCACATAGCTCCAGACACTCCAAGACCCTTTGCTATCTTTTGAACCAACTTCTTCTACAAATGGCCTTCTCACTGATGCTCACACTTCATAGAGTGATCTCAGAGCTGTGTTTGAACCTTCATGACTTAACTAGAGGGCCTGTGGGTGGTTTTCCTTAGCTTGGGGTTAGCTCTTCACCACATGTCTCCTTCTTCTCTCTGTAGGGTTGAATGTGATTGTCCAGTTTGCCCTTTCAGGGGGTATGCTCTTTCTTCCTCTACCTTCTTCTCTTCTACAGTGCTGCAATTACCTTTCTGGCTGTTCTCTGATCAGCTGGCTGGAGTTCCTCCCTGGGTCTGACTAGCAGGTCCTTCCTAAGCTATTATGTCTAGGCTGACTACATAACCTGTGGATATAGTGGCACAGGATAAAATACAGAACATACTGCTAGGGGGAAGGGTATTAAAAGAAGCAAACCAGGGCTGGATCCCAATTTGAGGCCTCCGGCTCTCCACCTGCAGGGGGGTCACTTCACTGGCAGTGAAGCAGGTCTGCAAGTGTCTTATCTTTCTCCCCCCCCCCTCTGTCTTCCCCTCCTCTCTCCATTTCTCTCTGTCCTGTCCAACAAAAAACAAGGCCAACAACAACAACAACAATAAAATGGAAAAAATGGCCATTGGAAGCAGTGGATTTGTAGTGCAAACACTGAGCAAAAAAAAAAAAAAAAGAAAAAAAAAAGAAGGAAACCATACAATTCAGCTCTCGAGGTGCATAATCAAATGAAAGAAGGTGTGTATGCCATAAAGTGACCTGTGAAGAGCACTGGGCAGTGCACAGGTAATACAGCATGAAAAATTCTGCTTACTGAGCTAAGTGACAAGGAATATTTTATTTAAAGCACTGAAACTGGATATGGCCAATTAGGAAGGATACCAGAAGGAGGAGTGTTGAGAACTGGCTTAAAAAATGGATGTGATTTAACAGAGTAAGTGAGAATGCAGGCACACAAATTTCTACAGTAATAACAGCTTGCATTCTAAAATTAAGAGTAATAATGATAGTATCCACTTACTGAACATTTACAATGAGTCAAAAACTGTATACAGGAACTTTCATGCATTAATTCATTTAATTATCACATACCACACGGATTCCTTTAGTTATTATAGTTTAAGTTAAGAAAAATAGCAGTAGCAATGATACTCTCCTTTGATCAAACAGTTATAATGGGCCAGATGCCCAGATGCTATGCTCAGTATCTTTGCTTACAGTATTATCTAGCACAGCTGTTTGGAAAGTGGGCATTTGTATGTAAATAATTTTACATATTCATCACTTGAGGACCAGAGAGGTTTAGTAGCTTGTCCAAAGCCACACAGGTGATTCTTCTTCTAGCATTTGCCCTTCTTCCGTAGCCAGTCAACAGCGTCAGGTTGAAAGCTGTCAGGTGCTGCTTGTTGCTAGCTTTGAAAGTGACTGGGATCCATGTGGATTCAGTCAGCTAGGAAGGATCGTCAGTTTCCCCAATGAATGGGTACTCACGGGATGCACCACGAGAAGGTCGATCCAATGCATCCCAAGTGGCAGAGACTAATTTGAGCCCATGAATCCAAATTTTTTAAATGAGTGTGTCACCTGTTTTATTTTTAAATTTCTCTATTGAGGGATTAATGATTTATAGTTGACAATAAAGTACAGTAGTTTATACATGCACATTTCCTGGTTTTCCACATAACAATACAACCCCCACTAGGTCCTCCTCTGCCATCATGTTCCAGGACCTGAGCTCTCCCCCACTCCCACCCAGAGTCTTTTACTTTGGTGCAGTACACCAACTCCAGTCCAAGTTCTGCTTAGTTTTGTTTTTTAGCTTCTGTCTATGAGTGAGTTCATCCCATATTCATCCTTCTCTTTCTGCTTCACCCCACTTAACATGATTTCTTCAAGTTCCATCCAAAATGGGGGGGAGAAGGTGAAATTACCATTTTTAATAGCTGAGTAGTATATATACCACAACTTGCTCAGCCACTCATCCTTTGTTGGACACCTGGGTTGCTCTCAGGTTTTGGCTGTTACAAATTGTGCTGCTGGAGGCCATCAGTAGAGCAGCGTGTTAAACACACGTGGCGCAAAGCGCAAGGACCAGCATAAGGATCCTGGTTTGAGGCCCTGGCTCCCCACCTGCAAGAGGGTCGCTTCACCAGCGGTGAAGCAGGTTTGCAGGTGTCTATTTTTCTCTCCCCTTCTCTGTCTTCCCCTCCTCTCCCGATTTCTGTCTTATACAACAACAATGACAGCAACAATAACAACAATAATAATAACAACAAGAGCAACAACATGGGCAACAAAAGGGGGAAAAAATAGCCACCGAGCCCCAGCAATAACCCTGGAGGTAAACAAAACAAATTGTGCTGCTATGAACATATGAACATAGGTGTACACAAGGTTTTGCTACAATTTCTCTCTCCGTTTTTTAAAAAAGAATAATTACATTGAAACATTGTCATTCATGCATGCCAAGGGAATGTGGCACTACTGAATGTTGCAAGAAGATTAAGTCCTTGCATTCAAAGAGTTTTTATGCTTGCAATAAATGTCAACCATTTAAACAAATACAAACAACACAATAGAGATTCTCTTCTGCTTAATTTTTGTGGCATATGTAACAGGTATGATCAAGACCTTCACTGATTAGCCTTTTCCCAAGTAGACTTATTTTATATGATTATACCCTGGTGAGACACCATTTGATGAGATAACCATTTGCCATTTTTCTGCTCATTTTGTAACACTGAACTTGCTTATGCCATGTAGGCATGCATGCCTTTCTATCATGGCTCTAAATAATCTCTTACTCTTACTTGTTGTCTGTGTAATCCTTCCCCTTTACTTTGGTCTGGATTTTGTGACTTCCTTTGTCACTTTAAGTGACAAAAAGACTGATTTCTATTTTGCTGCCTGTTTTCTTTTTTCCTTTTCTTTCTTCTTTTTTCTCCTCCTCCTCCTCCTTCTTCATCACCACCAGGCTTATCACTGGTTTACGAATTCACTGCTCCCCATGGTCATTCTTTTTTCTTTTTTTCTCTCCCCTCCACCCTTTTTTTCTATTTGCATTTGATAGGGCAGAGAGAAATTGAGTGGGTAGGGAAGACAGAGAGGGAGAGAGACATCTGCAGACCTGCTTCACTAAAGGTGGGGAGTGGGAGCTCCAAGGTGGGTCCTTGACCATAGTAATGTGTGGGCAATAACAATAATAATAAATAAAACAAATAATAATAGATTATTTATTTATTTGTGATTTAATTTTGATTTACGAAATTACAAGATAACAGGGGTACAACTTCACACTGTTCCCACCTCCAGAGTCCCAGGTCCCTAGTCCCTCCATTGTAAGCTATAACCGTTCTCCAAAGGCTGTAGATAAAGATTAACTATTGTCTCTACAACTGCTTGTCTGTTTGTTTATATTTGCCCCTCCCACTTTTTAAATAAATATTTATTTATTTAATCCCTTTTGTTTTCCTTGTTGTTTTATTGTTGTAGTTGTTATTGTTGTTGTTGGATAGAAGAAAGAACAGAACTGGAGACATCACACTCTCAGATCTCAGATTGTATTACAGGGCCATTGTCATCAAAACTGCTTGGTACTGGAACATGAATAGACACACTGACCAGTGGAATAGAGTTGAGAGCCCTCACACCTATGGACATCTAATCTTTGATAAAGGTACCCAGACCATTAAATGGGGAAAGCAGAGTCTCTTCAACAAATGGTGTTGGGAAAAAATGGGTTGAAACATGCAGAAGAATGAAACTGAACCACTATATTTCACCAAATACAAAAGTAAATTCCACGTAGATCAAGGACTTGGATATTAGACCAGAAACTATCAGATACTTAAAGGAAAATATTGGCAGAACTCTTTTCCACATAAATTTTAAAGACATCTTCAATGAAACAAATCCAATTACAAAGAAGACTAAGGCAAGTATAAACCTATGGGACTACATCAAATTAAAAAGCTTCTCCACAGCAAAAGAAACCACTACCCAAGCCAAGAGACCCCTCACAGAAAGGGAGTTGCACAGACACTAGTGAAGTTATAGTAGCAAAAAGTTAAACAAATTAACATTAATTCCCCAATAAAGAAATTAAAAAAATGTTAAACAAATCAAGACAAACTAAAGAAATCCAATTTGTGGGCAATAGTCCCAATTTTTATTTTAATAGGTTGTTGAGTAGTCAGTGTTTCCTTTGATACTGCAATGCCTTGATTGACCTTAGTTTTTAATAGTCCATATGTCAACATGACAGATTTGAAGGTCTTACGACACATCTGATCACTCCTTCCTTTACACACTCATTCTTGTGCCTTCCAGTCATTACACTCTACTGGCATTCCTCCTAGATCACTGGCAGTCCCATCTCAACCTTGTTTTCTAGTTCATTCTTTTCTTCTTAACCTCATTCCAAATCTCAAACGTGCTTTCTCCTCCATGGCCCCTTATCCCATGTACCCTTGGTGATCACCAGTCACAGCATGGTTGCAAAAGCCATCCAGATGGCAAAGATTCTCGACTTAAGTTGCAAACTCAGATCTCTCTTTCAAATCTTCTCAAGAGTTAAAGATCTAATTTAAAGATCTAACAGACAGTTTAAATTCAATATGTCTGAGAGTGAATCCTCATCTCTCTCCTCAGACCTGCCTTTGATGAGGATAAGGAAAAGTAGAAACTATCACAGACAGTTGGTAGAACTGTTAAATAATAAAGCCTCAGTGGAAAATAGTTTCGACAAGTTAAATACAGGATGACCAATTCTACACTTAGTACTTGTTCAAGAAGATGGAAAATATTTAAAAGAATACTTGTACATAAGCATTTAGAGTCAACACTTCTATTCAACACTATTCACGACAATCAAAATATGTAAGCCATGCAAATGTTCATCATGTAAAGATTAAAACAATCAGTGTGTCCTTACAAGGCAATATTCTTAGGCATTAAAATGTCATGAATAATATCATAGCAATAAACCTTGAAAACATGATACTAAGTGAGAGAAGCCAATCACAAAAGACTACCTACTATATAGACCTCATTTATACGAAATATCCAGGATAGGCCAGTCTATAGAGATAGAAAGTAGATTAGTGGTTCCCAGAGGTTGAGGAGAGGAGGGAAATTAGATGGAGAATGGAGAATGTGTACAGAAACTCTTTCTGTGATGATGGAAACGATACTTGCACAGCTCTGAATATAATGAACATCACCTAGTTGCATACTTTGAATGGATGAGTTTTCTTGTATGTGAGTTATACTTCAGCAGAACTGTTTGAAGTCATTATGCTTATTTATTGACTGCCTCTGCTTATTTGAATTTAAGTGACACAGAGGCAGAGTTCTCCATCTGTTTTATTTATTCATGTATTTTAAAAATATTTATTTCCTTTTTGTCTTCCTTGTTGTTTTTATTGTAGTAGTTATTATTGTTGATGTCGTTGTTGGATGGGACAGAGAGAAATGGAGAGAGGAGGGGAAGACAGAGAGGGGGAGAGAAAGATAGAGACCTGCAGACCTATTTCGCTGCCTGTGAAGTGACTCCCCTGCAGGTGGGGAGCGGGGGCTCGAACAGGGATCCTTATGCCAGTCCTTGCGCTTTGCGCCATGTTCGCGAAACCCGCTGTGCTACAGCCTGAGTCCCCATTCATGTATTTTGAAGCATGCAAAACAGTGCCCAGAATTCAATAAATATTTACTGTATGCATTCATATAGGATTGTTTTGTGTTGAATTTTTGATTTAAGAAAAACACAAAACTTAAATCCCGCTGCATTGGGTAACACTTCTAGCTATGGTCCATATAAATTTATAGGTAAGGTGATTTTCTACTTTTATTTTACGGATGAAATTTTGTTGGGAGGCTGAAGCAAAAATTACTGGAAGATGCCTGGACTTAATGGGATAGTACATAGGATGGGGCCTGGGAGGTAACATACTCCAGTCAAGCTGGCTGGAGAGTCCTTTGAGCAGTGAATCTATGGCCCGAGGTAGTTAGAGTATAGGTTGAAAAAAGACCTGGGTTCCGAGTTCCAAGGTTCCTGAGTGTCTGATCTACTTACTCCACAGTAGGAGTGGGGAGCAGAGCAGCCAGAGAAAGACCAAGACAGTTTCTGTGAAGTATGCAGAAAGACCAAGGGGCAGGGGCCATTCAGCTTGTTGTCTGACTCACCTGACTACAGGTGTACTTACTGCTTCTATAGCTGCAGAGGGACTTTTTTGGATAGTTCTGGGTAGGTAGGTTTGTACAGATGGGTGGCGGTACTACAGCACTTCCTGTATGCACTTAGCACTTATGCAAATCAAGCACAGTTCATAATTTTGTTATTTCAGTAAGAAGAGAAGATTGAAAATTAGAGCAATTCTTTGACAGTAGTACCTATGGTTGGTTGCATGAAGCTTTCTTCAGGACCTCTTAGTAATAGTTTCACTTAGGTAAGTGTTGTCTAAACTTGGCCTTACACCATTTCCTTTCATCCTTATCATGACCCTAAGGGGCAGGTACCATTATTATTCATATATTTTTTTTAAAAAAACCTGTAATACTGGAGTCAGAGAGGTTAACTACAGTGCCTAAAATCACACAGCTAATAGGTAGCGGTTTCAGAATTTTAACCTTTGTTTCTCTAAGTCTGGGTTAAAAGTACTCTTAATCTGAGCTGGGGATACAGCATAATGGTTATGCAAAAGACTTTCAGGCCTAAGGCTCCAAGTTCCCAGGTCTATTCCCCAGTACCACAATAAACCAGAGCTGAGCAGTGCTCTAGTAGTCCTCTTCGTGTCTTTCTCTCTGTATCTATCTCGCTGATCAAAATAAAATAAACAAAATATCTTTTAAAAAAGTACTTTTAACCATTAGATTTAAGGAGATCTTGATATGCATACGATTGCTTTCTCTTGCTTATTGAGTAGAGGGTTCTGGGAGCCTCTTCACCAGAGAATAGGATGGTCTTCCATATAAGAAACAAACCACCAAGGGGTCAGGAGGCGGCCACGCAGTTGAGCAGAGTAGAAAGAGCAAAGCCCCGCTCAAGGATGCCGGTTTGATCCCCGAGCTCTCCACCTGCAGGGAGGTCACTTCACAAGAATGTCCGCAGGTGTCTTTCTTTCTCCGTATCTCCTCCTCCTCCTCTCTCAATTTCTCTGTTCTATCGAAAAAACTGAAGAAAAATGGCCTCCAGGCGCAGTGGATTCGTAGTGCAGGGACCGAGCCCCAGTGATAACCCTAGAAGGAAAAAACAAACAAACCAGTTTTCCTGTAGACCTCTGTTGTTCACATCTTGTATTTGGCACCGGGACTTTCCCTTAGGTTGGGCCTTTCGTAAGAAGAAGCTGCGGAGCTGAAGCAGACCGCACAATGCTTTTTGTGATGTGGAAATGTGCCAGCTCAGGAGGGGAAGGAATTTTTTTTTCTGTTTGGTTCACTGCCAAACCAGTTCAAGACACACATAAACTTGAAGCCTTTGATTCCCCTTATTTTTATTTCCTCTCTGCATTTGGCTTTTCCCATGAGCAGCCTCTCACTCCATTTACCATTATCTTTCATTGAATTATGAAACCGGAAGAATCTGTAGACCTAGCCAGAGTAAATGGGTCTTGCTAATTCTGTGGTTAGAAGGTCAAGTCAGCAAAACACTCGGGTGTGAAGAGTCCAGGGCCAGTTTTACCATGACCTTTATTTATAAAACCTGGGTGAGAAAAATTATATTAGTAACCAGAAAAGGATACCTTGCATGGTTTTACTGTTTTACTTAGCGCAACACCCTGCAGAAGTTCAACTCTCCCATAAGAAAGCCATCAACCATTCTCAATCATCTGGAAGCCTTATTCTTTATTCAGCCTCACAAATGCTCTTGCTATGTTACCCAGTCACACAGAAAGTAGCAGCTCTGCCACCAAAGAAGACTTTCCAGGTCATGTTTTATCTTGTTGCTACTGACAGAGAAGGTTTATGAATATATGCATATGTGTGATTGGAAAATGTCTGCTTCTAGTGCGGGTAGATAGCATAATGGTTATGCAAAAAGACTCTCATTCCTGAGGATCCAAAATCCCAGGTTCAATCCCCCGCACCACCATAAGTCAGCTGAGAAGTGCTCTGGTAAAAAAAAAAAAAAAAAGAGAGAGAGAGAGAGATGGAGAGAGGGAAAATGCCTGCTTCCATGTGGCATTGTTATAAAGAGTAAAACATATATGGCAGACTTGTTCCTTTCTACCAACCCTCATTCCACTTCCTCACCCTTTGTCCTTTCCTGTTTTCTTTTTTCCCTCTTTCTTTAAATTAATTTTTTATTTTATTTTATTTATTTATTTAATGTATAAAAACAGCCAGAAATCGAGAGGAATATAGGGATAGAGAGAGAGAGAGAGAGGGAGAGGGAGAGGGAGAGGGAAAGGGAGAGGGAGAGAGAGAGAGAGAGAGAGAGAGAGAGAGAGACACCTACAGCACTGCTTTACCACATGAAGCTTTCCCCCTGCAGGTAGGGGACTGGGAGCTTGAACCTGGGTCCTTGCTCACTGTAACGTGCACTCAACCAGGTGTGCCACCACCTGGTCCCCCTTTCTCTCCCTCTCTTTCTTTTGCCAGTTAGAAATGGAAAGGCAGAGAGAGAGAAAGAGAGAGAGAGAGAGAGAGGGAGAGAGACCACAATATCGAAGCATCCTTCAGTGCAGCGGTGGCCTGGTTCAAATGTGGGTCATGTACATGGCAAAGGAGCACACTATCTAAGTGAGCTATTTTGCTGGTCTACCTCTGCACACCATCAATGCTTAAGCATTTTTTCTTCTGGTAGAGAGTAATTCCCTGCCTTAATGATGTTGGGTGATTATGGGGTTTGTGTGGCTGGTGAGATATTAGTGAACATGATGCAAGTAAATACCTGAAATGTGTCTGTAAGCTTAAGTTGGTTTTTGGGTTTCTGTTGTCACCACCCAGATTAGCTTTTTTTTTTTTTTTTTTAATTCCAAAAGAAGTGTGAGGAGTTGACCCAAGCCAAACCTGAAGCCCAGAAAGCTGTCTGTTTGCAGATGTGTGAACTGGAAGACATAATAAATGCATATCACTTTAGCCACTGGTTGGGGGGGGGGTGTTTTTGTTTGGCAACAATATTATTGCAAAAGTTAATGGATATAGTCTTACTAGGTAGGGATCACCAGAGAAACAGAATTGATAGGGCATAGGTAGGCAGTAGATAAATTGAAGGAAACATCGTGACTATGAAAACTGAGAAGTTTGCCAAGTTGGAAGCCCAGGAAAGTTGGTGGTGTAGTTCCAGTTAAAATCTGAAGACCAGACTAGAGTTGGTGTATTGCACCAAAGTAAAAGACTCTGGGGTTGGGGGGAGAGGGTTTAGGTCCTGGAACATGATGGCAGAGGAGGACCTAGTGGGGGCTGAATTGTTATGTGGATAACTGGGAAATGTTACGCATGTACAAACTATTGTATTTTACTGTCAACTGTAAACCAATTAATCCCCCCAATAAACAAATAAGCATTAATATGTAAAATTAGGAGAGGGTACATCTCTCTGCTGAAGCAGAGAGAAAATTCAGCTTTCCTCTGCTTGTGCTATTTGGGCTCTCAATGAGTTGAATGGGGCCATCAGCATAAGTAAAGACAATCTTTTCATTCTATGGATTAAAATGCTAATCTCTTCTGGAAACACCCTGATAGACACACCCAGAAATCTGTTTTCCTAGTTTATCTGGGTATTCTTTAGTCAAGCTGACTATTAAGCTATTCATAAAAGGACGAGTTAAAGTCACATAATATAGAAAAGATTTACCCCATCCCTAAGCCACTATATAGCTTTGAGGAACTCCAGTTGATCTAAGATGGTCTACAACTTTTTTTTTCTTTTACCAGAGCACTGCTCAGCTCAGGTTTATGGTGGTATGGGGGACTGAACCTGGGGCTTTGTAGCCTCAAGCATTAGAGTCTCTTTGCACAAACATTATGCTATCTACCCCCACTCCCATACAACAGAAATCTTTAGCAGAATGTCAGATGATGAGATCTGACAACCTAGGATTCCTAGATAACTTCTAAAATAGAACAATAGTCACATAAAGAAAGTCTGCCTGGCAGGGAGGTGGGGGAATGAATTGCAGCAGTCATGAATGAGATTGTGAAGTTCATGGTTGAGTTAGAATCCTGAAATAAATATTGAGAGGAGAAATTTAAAAAAAAAAAAGGAGCATTGTAAGTATATTCTTTGGGACTAAATTTCTCAAGATTCTGCCTTTTGGGAGGTCACTGGATGACTTAAGTGTGTGCATACACACATGGAATTGTTTTTCTTGATTCTTTTCATTTTCTGACTAAAGAATTGTTAGAAAGCATTATTTTGCACACTGGTACTTGAATGATCTCCTGAAGTCACTTTGTGAGGATATGTTTGGCTTCTGGCCCTGGGTCACTGTTTTCCCCTCCCCTTTCTTCCACTTGTCCCATCTCTCACTCCCCTCTAAGTGATCACATTCGATCTTCTTCAGGCCAGTCCCCCTCTTTTTTTTTTTTTTTTTTAGATATAATGACAGAGACTGAGAAACAGAGAGAAAGAAACCACAGCACTGAAACTTCTTTCAGTACAGTGGGGGCTGGGCTCAAACCCAGATTGTATGCATGCCAAAGCAAGTGCTTTGCTATCCCAGGGAAGTCTGACTTCTCCACTTCTGAAACTGAATAATCTTTTGTTTCCAGAAACCAACATGAGGATTTGAAAATTAAAGCTGTTACTTCATAGCACACATAAACTGTGTGGTCAACCAAGAATTAGAAACCTGTAAGTCACACCCAATTAGAGTCTATACAAGGATAAAACAAACAATCCCCTCCCCTAGGTTGGACTTCCTAGAAACAGAGCCCAAGCCAAAAAGATTCTTTAGCCAACAATTCATTGCACCCATACTCTCAGGAGATGGGGAATAGCAGTAGCAGGAAAGGACTGAAGGGAGAATGTGGCTTCAGCCTGAGCCCAAGCAATCAATCCTTGCAGCTTAAATTATATCAGTGTCACTTACCACTAATGCAGAGGGTACCTTTTCCTTTTTCCATGCTGGTCAGTTACTGGGGAGGTGGGAGGTAGAGACCTACTGTCTAAGGAGCCCCATTTAATGTAGGGAGAAGGCTGCATGTGAAGATACCTAAGCAGACCTTTCCTGAACTACCTGTACTATTTTGAGGACTGGCTTTGCCTAAGGACTTCCTCAAGACCTTGGCAAACCTCCTTCAGGCTTCAATGCAACCCAGAGCACTTTGACACAAGTTTTTATTTTTTATATTTATTATCCCTTTTGTTGCCCTTTTTATTGTTATTATAGTTATTGATGTTGTTGTTAGGTAGGACAGAGAGAAATGGAGAGAGGAGGGGAAGACAGAGGGGGAAGAGAAAGACAGACACCTGCAGACCTGCTTCACCGCTTGTGAAGCGACTCCCCTGCAGATGGGGATCCAAGGGCTGGAACTAGCATCCTTATGGCAGTCCTTGCACTTTGTGCCACGTAGGTTTAACCCGCTGTGATACCGCCCGACTCCCATTTTATTTATTTATTAATGAGAAAGGAAGAGAGAAAGAGCCAGACATCACTTTGGTAAATGTACTGCCAGGGGATTGAACTTGTGACCTCATATTTGAGAATTCAATGCCTTATCCACTGTGACCTCCTGGACCACTTGACCCAAGATCTATCTATCTCTCATGAAGGTCAGACCTATCTGGGCTCTGCTGGCTCTCCCAGATTCTTCTATCTTAATTTTCTATTTATCAGTAATTCTCTTGCATGCTTCACCTGATCTTAGCATTTGCTTCTCAGGCCCATGCTGCCAAAACATTAAAGCTAGTTACCCTCCCCCCAGTCTCTGTAGTTAGTTCTCCTCAGTGTGGCCTCTAGTCAAGCTGGAACATTATAGATATAGGGGCTGGAGTGACCAAAGGGAGAAAAGAAAGCAGAGAGAGACTCCACAGACTCATGTATTTACTTAATTTTTTTCCCTTGCCTTTTCTTCTTTCAATATTCCTCTCAGGTGTTTCATTCTGAGCCTTCTCAGAAGTCTACCTAGGAATTCAGAGAAGGTTAGAGTCAGAAAAAAAGAGGCTGTATATCAGACAGACTTGGGAGGCTGTGTAGTAACTCCACTGGCCTTACCTCTTCTATTGTAACCCCTGGACCACTGCTCCTCTGTCCATTCAATAGGAATAGTGATGAAATGAAGTGTCACAACTTGGCCATTGGCCACAGTGTCTGCCACAGAGATATTCCACTCAAACATGATTTGTCTCCCCCTTGTCTGAGTGGGACACGGAGTCCATAGCAAAGTTTCCAGAACCTTCCTCCAAAAGTCGTTTCATCAATGACCATTGCCCTGTGGTCTAAGTGGGCGCTGGTAGAAGTCTACTCAGAGGTTGGTTGGAAAGAACCACAAGGAACTGGTTCTTTATCGGCTGGGCGGAGGTCCTGGGGAGTGATGGAGCTAATTCCTTAGTCGGGAAGACTCTTCCAGTGATGACTGACTGCTTTCCTTGGTGCAGGAAAATCAGGAACTGCTGTCTCTCCATTGAAAATGAGAAAGAGCTACATTAATTACAGTCTCACCCGTGACATTTCACTCTGACTAAAATCTTGCCACTCACCATCTCACATGATCTCTTTTAACCTGAAAAGCAGCTCCTTTGCTTCCTTTCTAACCCAAACCCAGCATTTAGCAGGGTAATGGGATTTATGATTTTGTTTACATCAGTTTCCGTGGCGATCCACCGTAAAAGATCAGTTGCTTGGCAACTTGGCATTGTGGTGCTGCAATGGAGGGTGGAATTTTTTGTCTCTCTGAAGAGAGGGCTTAAGGAATAATGAAAACTCTGCTCATACTTCACAAATGCTTTTATTTTCAACGTCAACCAAATGGCTTTTTATGGAGAGACTAATGCACTTTTTCTTCAAGCGATACACCGTAAAATGTTTCTCTGAGATTATCCTGTCTCTGAGCAGAGGACAACTGGCCCTAGACATTTTTATTCTCTTCTTGCTGTTGCAAAATTTGATTTGAGCAACACTGGGATCGACGGTCATAATGGAGTGGGTCTCTCATTTACTGGCATTTTTCTGCACTCATTAGCGAATGTTACCCCCCACCCCCCCCCGCCCTTTTAATGAGCTGCTAGACACTGAATCACTTCTCATCTGAGAAACCAGTTTCATTTGGTTTGCAGCTGGTTTACCATGATCCCTTTGATGATGGGTCAATGTTAAAAGTGGCCTAGAGGGTACAAAACAGGACCTCAATTTCCCTCTGAGGTTCCCATTGACAGTGTGTTTCTAAGGGTGATCAAAGGGTCTGTTTTAAAACATGTAGATGCCCTTTCCTAACCCCTTTCTCAACATGGCTACACAATGGAAGAAGTTGATTCACAGTTACATGTGAACATACCCCACACTGGAGGTGTGGAGGCTATGGTGAGAATCAAGATGGAGATGACAGAGCTAACTGAACCTTGATTTCTTGCAACAACACTTAACACAAGGGCCAGGTGTTGGTGCACCTGGTTGAGTGGACACATTACATTGCACAAGGACCCAGGTTCAAGGCCCTGGTCCTCACCTGCAGGGTGAAAGCTTTGTGAGTGGTAAAGCAGTGCTTCAGGTCTCTCTCTCTCTCTCTCACCCCCTTCCCTCTTGATTTCTGGCTGTCTCTATCCAATAAGTAAATAAAAATTAAAAAAATAAAAATAAAAAGAGCTGAGGGAAACCTTAGTGCTTTAAGGCCCTGTTTTTCCAAGGTCTCACAAACAACACTTAACACAGACAATCTGTTGGAGGAGTTTGGGGAGGGAAGATAGTCACAGCTGCCCATGGCATCCAGATCTTCCAGTTGATATCTCCAGACTATCCAAGTCTACCCTTAGACATTACCTCTTCACTCTTTTCTCTCCTCTGCGGTTCTCTCAAGTTTCCTGTGGTGAGTGAGCCCCAAAGGCCCCGCTTAACAGGCCCATCCTCCCCATGGTTGAAACTGAAACCTCAAAAGTTTTTTTCATACATTGTAGGTGTGCTAATAATTTACTTAATTGTAACTAACTTAAAGTGTTCCAGGCTGTGATGCCTGTCAATCTGAATAAAGGCAAGAATCACCTGACGGCAGCTTCCTGAGTTCCATTACCAGAGTCTAATTTGACAAAACTTCAGTGATTCTCCAGAGTTTATATTTCTACTAAGTACCTAGATGGCACTGTCGGCTGCATGGCCCCCACTGTGAGTAGCAGTGCTGTCTGGTATTTATCTTGGTCCTTTCTCTGACGTCTATAAGCACTACAGTCTCTAGTGTGAGACTTTGTGTGGGTGTAGTAGATGTTTGATAAAACATGTCATCATACCCAATTTTCATCTTAGTTCTTGCCAAAGACTTGCCAAATCTTAACTTTGGAGACTGTTTACTACTTGCATCTATTACATTTGTGGAGTGGTTTGTAACTTACATGAATTACGTTGGCCCAGTGGAGTGTTATTATTATTATTATTTTGCAAATTAAGAAAAGGAAGTTGAAGTGATGACTTATTCCTATTGAAAGGGTAGGCTACCAAAACCTAGATCTAGACCAGGTCCCATGAGACAGGGCCTATGTACACATGTATCCATTAATTTAGGGCAAAATATATACCTGAAAGCAAAAGTACACAATAATTTGCAGTGAATCAATAAATGAAGCAAGCAAGCAGAAAGACCGAAAAAGACACCATAAAGTACCTAGTGGAATAGTTTCTACTTAGACTTAGATACCCTCCTTGTCTACTTCCTATTACACTCCCCTCAGTCATTCCAAAGCTAACCTTATCAAAGTAAGGACTACAAAAGCTGAATAGGGCAAGAGACTAGCATACTTTAGTGATGACTCTTTAGTCACTATCAGACCACCCCATCATCTGGGGCCCTAATTCGGGAGTCCTAGGATTCCCACACAGACATGATGGGCCTAGACCTTGAATAGATCCCTCTCTCCATTGCCACTGGTCATCTTCATCAAGAACAACACAATAGACCCCTTTGGGGGCCCCCATAGGACCTTGCCTTCAATGTGGATCAACAATGGTAGAGTATGTTCCATCCTAAGAAGGGAAGCTGGATAATATACTCTATCTACCACCTGAGGAAGATGGATCCTGAAATTGGTGCAATTTGGAATGTTCCTACTCATGACCACAGAATATGAGCTCAGACCTACAGGGATGCAGAGGCTCCTATGCTGAATATGGGCACCAGATTAAATCAATGGGGTTTACAGTCAACAATATTTATACACCTTTCCCATATTTGGGAACTACTCTTTTACCTGATCCAGCTTTCTAGTCCTTTTTCCAGCCATGACATCATCTACCCAGACAATAACTTGGGTCCTCCTGCATATCAGATGTCAGGCTCAGGCAAAATCTAGCTAAGTCATGGGCCCTTTGGAATATACTTGAAATAGACCTAATAGCTATTTCCAAAAAGGAGACCCCAAATCTTTTTTTTTTAAAGATTTTATTTATTCATGAGAAATGATAATGGGAGAGAAAAAGAATCAGGCATCATTCTGGTACATGTGCTGCTGGGGATTGAACTCAGGACCTCATGCTTAAGAGTCCAATGCCTTAGCCACCTCCTGGACCACGAGACCCCAAATCTTCGTCTGCACTATTTCAGCCTTTAGGTTCATTATTAGTCAACAAATTGTTCGGCCTTATATTAACTCTTTTTTTCAGCCACAAAGTTCCAAATGCTACCATGGTGCCAACTGGACTTCCCTGGGCAGACAACTCACCAATGTGTCCTGGAGCCTCACTTCCCCAGAACCTCTTCCCCACTAGGGAAAGATAGAGGCAGGCTGGGAGTATGGATCAACCTACCAATGCCCATGTTCAGCGGGGAAGCAATTACAGAAGCCGGACCTTCCACCTTCTGCACCCCATAATGACCCTGGGTCCATACTCCCAGAGGGATAAAGAATAGGAAAGCTATCAGGGGGAGGGGATGGGAATTGTGTGGAGTTGTACCCCTCTTATCCTATGGTCTTGTCAGTGTTTCCATTTTATTAAAAAAAAAAAAAGTAGGCTAAAGATTATGAGCCACCACTGAATGACCTCCAAGGATCAACTTTAAAAATTTTCAGTTAGAAAGAGAGATACAGAAATGAGAGGGAGGGAGGGAGAGAGAGAGAGATGCCCATCATATTCCAGCTCTGTCCACAGAGCTATCCTGGTGTCACCCATGGTCCTCCCAAGGGAAACTGGGGCCCAAAACCAAGGTTTCATGCATATTAAGGTGTGTGATGTACTGGGTGGATTATCTCTCCCAGAAAATAATTTTTTTCCTTTTGTTTTTTCCCCCAGTACATAATTTTTAATAGAATGAATTTTCAGTTCCACTGCACTCACTTTTGAACATGAAAACCCATGACTACTTCCTTCCTTCCCTTGAGAAGTACGTTATTGAAGAGTCAGGGATCACTAGGAAAAAGTAATGATACTGATTTTGGCCCGCTGACCCAGTACTACATTAAAAAAACAAAGTCCAAGTGGATGGTATATGTGACTTTCAATATGGTTGAGCCCCTAAAATATGCTTTATGTGAAAAAGAGTGAGTAGCCTATTATTTATGTAAAGACACATATTATCACAAAATAGGATAAAGCTTTAGTGGACATGCATGTACACACACTTGCATGTGTCAGGCACGTGTAGAAGGAATTATTTCTGGGTTGGTTAGACAGTTTAATGGTTCTACAAAAATGATGCCAGAGGCTACAAGGTCTTAGATTTAATCCCCAGCACCACCATAAACCACAGCTGAGCAGTGTTCTGATCTCTCTCTCTGTGTGTGTGTGTGTGTGTGTATCTTTCTCTCTGTGTTTCTCTTTCATTAAAAATAAATAAATGGGGGGCGGGGCAGAGTAGGTTAAGTGCACATGGCCGGAAGGGCAAGGACCAGTGTGAGGATGCCAATTTGAGCCCCCGGCTCCCCACCTGCAGTGGGGTTGCCTCAGAAGCAGTGAATCATGTTTGCAGGTATCTATCTTTCTCTTCCCCTCTCTGTCTTCTCCTCTTCTCTCGATTTCTCTCTGTCCTATCCAACAACGACAGTAGCAATAACAACAAGAGCAACAACAAGGGCAACAAAATGGAAAAAATGGCCTCCAGGAGCAGTGGATTCGTAATGCAGGCACTGAGCCCCAGCGATAACCCTGGAGGCAAAATAATAATAATAAATGAAATATTTTTAAAAGAAAGGAATTATTTTTAAAATAAAAATTATTAGTGATTTAATAATGATTTTCAAAATCTTTGCTCAACACCAAAGCTCTGTACCTATCCCTCCTAACTCCCCAGCCCTCCACACCAACTTAAGGATAACTACCATAGTTTCCACTGATGGTTTGAGTAGGTTTGGTCACTCTTTTTGTTTGTGCTCATGTGTTTCAATTCTATGCACTCCACATATGAATGAAACCTAGTTCATTCACTAGTTGTCTTTCACTTCAGAAGTTAATTATTTTCTAACTTTGGCTACTCATGATGGTGGGATTGAAGTGCTGGTTAAAAATGACTTCAGTCTAATCCTAGTGTTTTGATTTTTAAAAGATCAGTGGGTTTGCATATTGATTTTTTTTTTGCAATTTAAATGCTAAATTAAAAATAATAGCTCACAAAGGAAAAACACAGTTCACTACTTGAGGCTACCTACCATTTGACATTTCTGCGCTCAGCAACTGTCATTGACTGAGTGTGGCAGTTTCTCTCACATTTTTGTAACTTCAGTCTTTGTGTGTGAAGCCAAATAGGTGGAAGCTCTGTTTTTTAGGGTTGGGTCAAGCAACACCTTAGTAATTAGCAAATCCTTGCCCTAGATGTGTGGACCTTGCTATCTCACAGATCCATTATTTTTGGTGCAGCAAGGGCGGGTAGGAAAAGACTTAAGAATCTTTCTGGCACTGAATATAGCCACAGAATAATAAGGGATTTTTTTTTTTTTTCTGGATGAACAGTAGAATGCGGTTGTAGGCATTGGGAACCAGGTTCTATGTAGACGGTTCCATTGCTCTGACCCAGCTTCCGGCCACAGGGAAATAAGAGTCTCCTCATCTGCAAAGGAGGCAGATGCTTTCTCATAAGGAATTCCTTCTCAGCTCATTAACCATGGGATTAAACAAATATTGCTTTCCCCTTTATCTTAATCTCTGTTAATCCCAGATGATCTCCACACTAAAGATGACAAAGTTCTCCATTGGGCTGACTCATACTTTCTGGGGCTCTGGCAGCTGGCATTTACTGAAGTATGAACCTTCTCTCTCTAGTTCCAACTCCAGTGTCTGGACACACCTGGGAGTTTGGCAAATTGACATGGGGACAGAGTAGAAATCTCACTTCTTTCTTGGCCACATAACAGGGTCTAATAATGGATTTCAGAGTTTGAATCTCAATTGCCTTTTCTCTCCATTACCTTCCACTAGAATGGTACAAGCATTAAATACTGAAGTCACAATGAACGAAACACTTGGTAATAAGTGGACATGGCTGATGAATTTGAGGAGGATTTGGAGGATTTGGAAGGCCAAAGAGATGGTTCAGCTGAAAATAATTGCATTTTATAAAAAACATAACTGGTGAGTAGACAGTTATGCCAGGAAAAACTTTTAGTTCCTGCTGCCAGTATTTAGTAGATACTCTTTCTCTAACAAGGCAACTTGATGCTGGTATAAGAATGTGGATTCTTTTTTTTTTTCATTAATTTTTTTTTATATTTATTTATTTATTCCCTTTCGTTGCCCTTGTTTTATTGTTGTTGTTATTGATGTCGTCGTTGTTGGATAGAACAGAGAGAAATGGAGAGAGGAGGGGAAGACAGAGAGGGGGAGAGAAAGGTTGAGAAAGCTTGTGAAGTGACTCCCCTGCAGGTGGGGAGCCAGGGGCTCAAATCAGGATCCTTGAGCGGGTCCTTGCGCTTTGCGCCACCCACGCTTAACCCACTGCACTACCGCCCCTTAAAATTTTTTTTATTTATAAAAAGGAAACACTGGGGAGTAGGGCGGTAGTGCAGCGGGTTAAGCGCACATGGCGCAAAGTGCAAGGACCCGCGTAAGGATCCGGGTTCGAGCCCCCGGCTCCCCACCTGCAGGGGAGTCGCCTCACAAGCAGTGAAGCAGGTCTGCAGGTGTCTTTCTCTCCCCTCTCTATCTCCCCCTCCTCTCTCCATTTCTTTCTGTCCTATCCAACAACGATGACAACAATAATAACTACAACAATAAAACAAGGGCAACAAAAGGGAATAAATAAATAAAATAAAATAAATAAAAAAATAAAAAAGGAAACACTGACAAAAAATATAAGATAAGAGAGGTACAACTCTATATAATTCCCACAACCAGAACTCCATATCCCATCCCCTCCCCTGATAGGTTTCCTATTCTTAGGGTCATTATGGGGTACAGAAGGTGGAAGGTTTGGCTTCTGTAATTGCTTCCCCGCTGATCAAGGGTGTTGACATGTCGATCCATATTCCCAGGCTGTCTCTTATTTCTTTAGTGGGCCAGAGCTCTGGGGAAGCGGGGCTCCAGGATACATGGTGAGGTCGTCTGTCCAAGGAAGTCCAGTTGGCCTCATCTTAGCATCTGGAACCTGGTGGCTGAAAAAAGAGTTAACAGAGCCAAACAATTTGTTGACAAGTCATGAACCTAAAGGCTAGAATAATTCATATGAAGAGTTGGGGGGTGTCTCTGTTTTATAGATAGTTAGTAGTCCTATTTTATATTCCAAAGAGCCCACAACTATACTAGTTATTTATTTATTTATTTATTTATTTTTAATTTTCCTGAGCCTGACCTCTGATATGCAGGTGTATCCAAGTTATTGTCTGGGAAGATCTGCAATGGCTGCAAAAAGGGCTAGAAAGCTGGATCAGGGAAGAGAGTAGCTCCCAAATATGTGAAAGTGTATTTATATTGTTGACTGTAAACTCCGCTGATTTGATCTGACCTGGGGCCCATATTCTGCTTAGGAGCCTATGTGACCTCTGCATCCCTGAAGATCTGAGCTCACAAAGAATGTGGATGCTTGAGGCAGGAAGACACAAAATGAATCCTAGTGTGGCTACTTACTAATGGTGTGGTCATAGACAAACCACACACCTCTCTGAGCTTCAGTTTTCTCACCAGATAAACTAGACTTACATTGACTATCTTCCATGGTTAGTGGGCTTAGAGATAACACAATGAAAACTATTACTGGAGTATTATCTATTTGTGTTGCATGAATCAAGACTCATAGTTACAAGCAACATAAACTTAATCATTATAAGACATAAGCAAAAGGGAATTGTATTGGTTTATCTAATCGAAAGTCCAGAAACTTCAGGCAGGACTTACTGTAGGTGCTCAAACTGATTCATAGGGAGTCAGTTTCTTGCTTTCTTATCTCTGAACATTTTTCTCTTTCAGCTGGTTTCTTCATCCACATGATAGCAAAGATGAACAGAGACAGAACTTTATCTATATTCTACCATTTGAGCAATGTCAGGAGAAAAGAAGAAGTCTTGCCGTAGTTTAAACAAATTTGTAGGTAATTCTAACTAACCCCAATGGTTTAGGTTGATTATCTTCTCAGCCAAGTATCGTGTCCAGAAGATTGGAATATGTTGGTTACGTTGTTGTCATGAGTTTACCTTACAAGAAGGCACTAGGGTAAACCTTATATGAACCAGGTTTCAGGAGATAATACTAAAGAAAACAGGGATAGGTTTCGTTCAAAGAGGAGATAATAGATACTGAGTAGGCACAAACAAGATGGGTACTACATGGGCATATAGTTTTTAGTGAGTTCTGGAATTGCAAGATTGATAGCCTTGAGAGATTGCCATTAAACATGAATTTCCTCAGTTTTTTCTTTCTTTTTTTTTTTTTTTAGTTTTCTTATTCTTATTAGTTTTCAGAAATGCCCAGGAATGAGCAAATTAACAAGTACTTCTTTATTATTATTTTTTTAAATTTTCTTTTCCCCCCTTTTGTTGCCCTTGTTGTTTTTTTATTGTTGTTGTAGTTATTATTGTTGTTGTTGTTATTGATGTCGTCGTTGTTGGATAGGACAGAGAGAAATGGAGAGAGGAGGGGAAGACAGAGAGGGGGAGAGAAAGACAGACACCTGCAGACCTGCTTCACCACCTGTGAAGCGACTCCCCTGCAGGTGGGGAGCCAGGGGCTCAAACTGGGATCCTTATGCCGGTCCTTGCGCTTTGCAGCACGTGTGCTTAACCCGCTGCGCTACCGCCTGACCCCCCTTTTAAAATTTTTTAATTATCTTTATTTATTGGATAGAGACAGAGAGAAATCGAGAGGGTAGGGGAAAATAGAGAGGGAGAGAAACAGAGAGACACCAGCATCACTACTTCACCATTCACATCATTGCTTCACCACTAGCAAAGCTTTCCCCCTGCAGGTGGAAACTGAGGGCTTGAACCTGGGTCCTTGTGCATTGTAACATGTGCACTCAACCAGGTGTGCCACCACCTGGCCCCAACAAGTACTTCTTAATGGGTATGCAAGAATATAATTTGAAATTGCCTATAGTTCAAAATTTTCATGGAATTAATCATGCTGAAATTTAAAATAAATGGAATGAACTGTTAGAAAATATGTTTCAGCTCTTGCTTAGTGTAGAGAGAACTTAGTAGGTGTCCTGACCCCCAGACTATTCAGCCATATTTTCTCAGGGTGTATACTATTTCTGTTGTACTAATTGGGTATCACTGGAAAAAATAGGTCCCTAAAGTCCTAGATAGTTACTTTGCCGTCAGAGAACAATGGCTTGATTTGTTCCAGTTCAACAATAACATTTTGGATATGAGGTGGATTTTGAAGGATGTGGTCACATTGTTGGAAGCTCATCTTGGCAGGACAAACCTGGGAAGATGTCTCGAAGGATTTAAATTTCCAAAAGACTTCTCTTTTCATAACCCTCAAATAAGAACAACAGATCTCAAAGTATACTGTACAATATACAAAATGGTCCCATGGGCATCTTCTATAGATTTAAAAACATAATACCCTGTAGACAGACTCAGAGGTATGGCCTGCCTTGTAAGGAATATATCATTTTTTCTTTGACTATGGTCTTCCCCTTCCCTGAGCTATGCTTCAGATTTCAGAGTTTGATTTATAAGCTGGATCAAAGTTATTATCATCACTACTAGCACCCGGATATTATACAGAAATGAATAACAAATAATTCATCAACAAAAGGAGAAAGGGTCACACTCTTTTCTTCTCCAAGTTCATGGGACCAAGGTGTCCAGAAAGTCAGGTATTTTCAACAGTTATACAGAATATATATACATGTATATATACATACATACTCATTAATTTACTTCTTGAAAATTCTTTTAAGGTTAAAATAATTTATTTCATCTTTTTTAGTTTATTAATGATTTAATATTGATTTAGAAAATTGTAAGATAAGGTTAAAATAATATTTTTTAAATTTAATTTATTTATTTAAGAAAGGAGACATTAACAAAACCATAGAATGAGAGGGGTACAATTCCGCATAATTCCCATAACCCGATCTCCACATCCCACCCCCTCCCCTGATAGCCTTCCCATTCTCTATCCCTCTGGGAGCATGGACCCAGGGTCGTTGTGGGTTGCAGAGGGTGGAAGGTCTGGCTTCTGTAATTGCTTCCCCGCTGAACATGGGCATTGACTAGTGGATCCATACTCCCAGTCTCTCTCTCTTTCCCTAGTAGGGTGGGCCTCTGAGGAAGTGGCGCTCCAGTACACATTGAGGGGTCGTCTCTCCAGGGAAGTCTGGTCAGCATCTGGAACCTGGTGGCTGAAAAGAGAGTTAACATACAAAGCCAAACAAATTGTTGAACAATCATGGACCTAAAGACTGGAATAGTGCAGATGAAGTGTTGGGGGTATTCCCTGCATGCTCTTGTGTACTTCTGCTTTCAGGTATATATTTTTCCCCTAGTTTATGGGCACGCTCTATCTCAGGGGACCTGGACTATATCTAGGTTTGGGGACTTTATTGGGGAGTGGAACACCTGGAATGGAATTAGAGAGTACTATGAAAGGAAAGGTCTCACCCGAGTGATGAAGCTGAAGGGTTGTCATTCCACACCTGAAGTCTCTGGTCACAGTCTGAAGTGCAGCATGCTGGGGTGGTACTTGTTGTGTTGATTAGATTGCGATCCGCGAATACAATATTATTTGATTTGAATTGAGAGCAGCATGCAGAAAAGTGGGCCCCACCCTAAGAGGTTAAAATAATTTTTAAAAATGTACTTGACTTCTGTGTTAAAAGTCAACCGGTGCAGTCTAGGAAGTGGTGTGGTGGATAAAGCATTGAACTCTCAAGCATGAGGTCCTGAGTTTGATCCCTGGCAGCACATATACCAGAATGATGCCTGGCTCTTTCTATCCTTCTATCTTTCTCATAAATAAACAAATAAATAAGAAAATCTTTTTTAAAAAAGAAAAAAAAGTAACTTTTTTTTTGAAAATTTTGAATTTTTCTCTCTACCTTGGTGGGGCTGCCAACCCTCAGATTTGATCAGGTTGCTTTTGCTGTTCTGACACTCACCTCTCCACTTCTGAAGAGAAACCTTAGTCTAGAAATGAGATTTTTCTCATAGAACAGGGTACTTTCAGGCGTCTTAACTACCACTTTTTTTTTTTTTAAGGCATTTTAACTACCAAGTATCACTCACATCTCTTGGGTGCTGTCAAGAATGAATTTTATAAGAGAACAAAAAGAAATCCCAAGAGACTGGGTGGTAGCACACGTGGCTGAGTGCACTTGTTACAAAAAGAAATCCCTACCCTAACACTGGGTGATTCAGTCTCCCATCCAGCTTTCCCAGGGGTCACATCTTGACATCACATTATTGACAAATCCTTCTTGTCCCTCCTTTATCAGCCAGGTTTTGGCTTTACTCTATGCTTCCCTTGTTGCTCAGTTTACTTCAGGGATGATATCTATGTGAAACAGAATGTGTTTATTGTTCCCAGTGCAGTTTTAATGGGAAGAGAACAGTGGAGGATTTTGGCATCTCTTGCAGTGTCTGAATTCATGGGCCCCCATTGCCACCGAGAAAAGGGAGAACTCATCTTAGTGTTGAAATTGCTAGTATGCCATTTGCTACTGTGCCAACCTAAATATCTTTCATATAGAAACTCAAAACATTCCACCTGTGAAAGTCACCAATCTAAATGAGAAGGATTAGAAGCCTCCTGACATTTGGATGTGTTTAGAAAGAGTGAAAAGAGAAAGCAGTGTGCTCTGTGTGTGTGGGCAGCCCCAAAGATGTGACCACAATAAGGTGCCAGGTTGGAAGTAGGAAGGGGAACATGTCTTTTTACCCTCGGCCTGTTTGGAGAAACTACTGAAGGAAAAGAGGAAATCTGATTGAGCCAAACGGGGAATCTGAAATAAACAGTCCTTTTCAGAGCTTTCTTTCTTTTGTTGGCAGAGTCTGGGAGTGAGATGAGTGGGCTGGGCTGAAATGTAGAGTATGTCCAGGTGTCTCGAGGAAGAGAAATCACTACAGACTGACCAGCTGTTAGCTGCTTTGCCAAATACTACCTGTTGGGTGCTAGGCTCCCCTGTGAGGTGTTTCCTTTCACCTACCAGGAAAATTCTGCAGGAGCTAAAAGAGGGCTGATTATCAGGATGGAAATCAAAAAGTACCTCATGACAGTTTATTTGGCTTTCTCTCTCTGAAAGTGTGTGTGTGTGTGTGTGTGTGTGTGTGTGTGTGTGTGTATGTGAGAGAGAGAGGAGAGAGAGAGAGAGGGAGAGAGAGAGAGAGAGAGAGAGATCACAACAGCATTGACGCTTCCTCAGGAGCCCGAGCAATATAGTGCTGAAGCTCAAATGTGGGCCATGTGCATAGCAAGATAGACAGAACATCTGATGAACTATCTGCTCAAGGATCCCTGTTCTAGCCCTGGGCGTCCCACCTGCAGGCAGTCACTTCACAATCAGTGAAGCAGGTCTGCAGGTCTCTCTCTCTGTTTCTCTCCCTCTCTACCTCTTCATCCTCCTCTCAATTTCTCTTTGTCCTATCCAATAAAATGGGAAAAATGACCTCCAGGAGCAGTGGATTCATAGTGCAGGCACCAAGCCCCAGTGATAACTTTGGAGGCAAAAAAAAAAAAAAGATAATAGTGAGTATAGAATTATTCTAGTACTTACATTTCATTGGTAATTTTGAAATGACTGATGTAATAATTTTATTTTAAAATGCTAATATCCCCACTACTAAGGAAATGACATGTTCTATAACTATTTAAACTTAAAAGCTATTTTCCCCTTACATCATCTTAAAGCTATGTAAGAAGGTATACAAGTTTTCAAACTACTTTTAGGGAGCAGGCAAACCCAAAATGGTGGGGGCTACTGCTTTTCTGGGCTAGAAAAGAGGTGAATGGATCTGCTCGAATGCTTAGAATTCCATGGAAGAGGTGATGTGTGGATTGGACCTTGACAGATGGAGACAGGTATCTGCCAGACGAGGGAGAGCTCTGAGCAGCTATTGGCTTGGGGCAGAGAGCTGATGTTTTAGGGGCACTGTGCCAGTTCCTGGCATGCTCATTAGTGTGCCCATTACCTTAACCTTGAGCTTCATGAATGTGGCAATTAGTACTCGGGCCATTTTATAGACAGCAGAGTGAGAGACCAAGCAGCATGATGACCTAGACATTCGCTGGCTCTCTGGCATATGTGCTAAGTACTACTCATTTCTTCCTCTTCTCACTGACTAGACCGTAGATACAGCACCCCAGATTAGCTGGACTCCACATCCCTGCTTCCTGCCGTTTCCCCTAGTACAGTCTTGGGGCACATGATGAGTCTTGAAGTCAACTGCTCAGTCCCCAGCATTCCAGAAGTCGGAGTGGCATCTTACATTTAGGCAATCTCTGGGGTCAACACAGCAAGACTGTCATTGGAAAACAGATAAGATTATTCTCACACAAAAAAGCAGACTTATATGACTTTTGTTGCTTTAGTAAGAATGGAATCTTTGAAGTTTAGGGGTAAGGATGGGTCTTGGACTAAAGGGCTTCCTATTAGCTTGTAGCTCAGGCTTCTTTATCCTCCGGGTAGAATTCAGGAGCTTACAAAATGTCTTTGTGGAAAGAAGCTTTGTGCTGTAGACCTCAAAATTGAGTTTGTGTTGAATAGGGGGCCAAAAAGCAGCTACAGTACTAAAATGAGTTTTTTACACTTATGAAAAATGTTGCAATTCAAATATATTCAGGGCTTCTCTGAGGGTAGGGAGGGCAGTTTTGGAATGGTGTGCTCCCAGCGTAGAAACTCAGAGCTCCTTTCCCCCCAACTACAGCCCTCAGCTCAGATTTTGCTTCAATGCATATTTATTTTAAAGTGTGTATACAGATGTGTGGGCCTTCTGGAAGGATCTGAGAACAGGGAAGCAAATGTGTCTGTGCAGAATGTTTTGAGCAGCAGCCATCAAGACCCAGAGGAAACGGGTTTACTTTTTCCAATCTTGCCCAGATGGACAGTGCTGTGGGCTGTTAGCTCTGGCACCAGCCCTTTGGGTTCTGTAAACACTGCGTGGCTTCTCCACCAGTGGCCTCTCCCCCAGGACGTGTGTTGACTGTCATGCTTTACTGCCTAATTGGCTCTCACAGAGGAGCTATAGGCCACTTCTTTCTGGTCTTTGTTGTTCTAGAGGGAGGCCTCAGAGACTGTGATGAGGGTCAAATTATTTGGTTTGATCCCTTAATGTCCGTTTGTTCATTTCCTACTTTAGTAGCTAAGAGGGACTGGCCTCCTTTGCAGAAGACCTTTACAGGGTCTTCTCATGTGTCTCTCAGGAAGGAAGGAAGGACAATTTTAATGAGCTCTTTTAAGGTAGCCTTCAGAAAGGCCCATCAGCCTCCTACCATTCTCTGCTTCTCACACTCCCACTACCAGGATTCGTGTTCCTTTCCAGGTTGCATTTTTATTTCTCCACGGAATGCATGTGTTTTCTTTCTGCTCTTTTCATTTTAACCATCCAGATTTGCCTGTGAGCAGGGGAGACATGTGCATGCTGAGTTAGGTCAGCATGGATGGGTGCCAGGTGCCAGGCTCCACAACCAACAAATCACACCCTCTCCACAGCCCCACTACAGCCCTTCTGAGATTTGTGTCTATAAATTGTGCCATGACAAGTTGCCTGGAAACTTCCTTTGCTGCTGGCAGCTCCACACCCATGCATTTCCTTTTTCCTGTTAAAAAAAAAAAGCACAAAAAAACTGTTGCCACCTCCAGCTGAAGACAGAAGGTCAGTTATATTGACGCTTACTGCACACAGACACTGTAATTTCAGGAAAATATTTTCACCTTTGACATTTTTCATGATAGGTCTCCTCTCCTCTCCCACATTTCCTACTCAGAACCTTTCTCCCTCTTGAATAAGTCAACCTGAATGGTCTCCAGAAGAATGTGTGTTTCAATTTTTTTTTCCAAAGGCAGTAAGAGGCTCCCCAGAGACACCCATGAATTTTCCCCTCAGCAGGGGAAGTTTACAGACAGAGGAGTCTCGGGCCAGGAGATTAGAACCTAGAAACAAAGTTCCTTGGTATATGATAGACCTTCTGCTTGGCCCATGATCTTAGGCAGGGGTTCTGTTTTCTCTGTCTTTCCTCATGTGTGAAATAGAAAGAATGGTAGTTTCCCGGGAAGAAATATACATACGGTACCTTATAAGTTTTTACTGTGGAGATGTTTTATGGCTATAGGATGGGGCCATGGGACCTTTTTCTGCCTTTACTTAGAAGTCAGTCATTTCAATTAAGGCATCTGTCTCCAGAAGCTTTGGGTTAAAATTAAATATATTAACTTAGGGAGGAGGTAGTCTGTACATTTGTACATTTGTTGTTTTTGCTGCTCTCCATTTATGCTAATAGCACCCCATTTCCTTTCCAGGAATTACCTCATACTCATTCTGCACATTCCAGGGAATTAGCTCACCAGAGTTGGTAGGCTGTCAGTCATGGCGCCCCTCTCCCTGAACAGGCAGTGAGCTTATTATCCGACATGGACAGACTCATTGCTCCCTCTCATGTGGTGAACCTGGAATCTTGGCACAAATGAGGAGATATGGAGGAGCTGACATGCTGGTGCTCCCTAAGACAATTGTTCCTACCTGGAAAAAAAATAAAATAAGTAAATAAAAAAGTAAAAAAGTAAATAAAAAGGAGAAATAAAAATGGATTCCAGGAGTGGTGAATTCATTATGCAGGCACCAAGCCTCAGAGATAACACACTCTCTCTCTCTCTCTCTTCCTTTCTCTCTTTATAGCCCCTGGTTCTTGTTCATTCTGGCCAGTGACTGAGATGGTCCTAGAAAGACTAAAGTTAATGTTTCCTACCAGCCTGGTACTAAATTAGTAGGAAATAGAGCTCTTTTTCTCACCTACCAGAATTGATGAACTAAGGGGTCAAACTGTGGGTATTCAATTTCATGCAGAGGCTAATAAGTTAATCCACATATACTGACAGATGGAAGGAAAGTGCAAGTCAGCACCCCCAGAGTAGCTCTTTCTAAATAATGGAATCCTGGAGTCTGGCAGCACAGTCAAACATACACAATGATCTGCATTTTTGTTACACAGAAAGGGCTCCTCGGCCTGGCAAAATAGCTTACTTGCATAGTGCACTTCTTTGCCATGAGCACAACTCAGGTTCGAGCCTACACCCCATAGCATTGGTGGAAAATTTGGTGCTGTGGTTTCTCTCTCCCTTCTCATCTCTGTTTCTCTTTCTCTACTAGAAAACGTAATCCTGGAGTAGTGAAATTTTAATTCTTAATTTTCCTCTTTCACTTTTTCATTTCATTTTTTTTTCCATGCAAAGGAGATGGACCCTTTTGGCTGAAAATGGTTCAATGTCTATCTGTTACTGTATGCACTTAACCAAGTGATTCAATGAGCACCAGATACTTCAACCAGAAGTGCTAGTCCACTGGCAAAAGTCAGCCATCTGAGAAATATGGAGGTGTATATGAGAATTGGCTACCTCTAATATACTGTGTGAATGCCTTAAACTCTGCAATAAGTGTTACTTCCAATTCCTGGTAAAACATTTTCCCTGCAAAGATTTTTCAGGAATGCTTCAAAACTTATTTGATGCAAAAGTAAACGAGTGGCATGTCCTCTTCTTAAAGAATGTGATAGTCTAGGCAGGTTTAAACTTCTTAATTTAGCAGAGGGTAAGGGAAAGGTCAGCTACCTTTTGCTGGGTACACTGAATTTTTCCAGTTTACAAATCCCCTGAAATTTAAGTGACTGGATCATGAACATTAGTATTTAGAACACTATCTAAAGGAGATTAGAGAGCTAGAAAGGGAATGCTCAAAAGTGTAAATCAGTACCCCAAGTTTCCTGTTTTTACCATTGTTTGCTCTTCCAGAAAATTGAGTAGCAGATTCCCTTGAGATTATATAGGGGTTTCTTAACTTTGGATGCAGGAAGTGCACATAGGTTTTGTCAAGAATACACTCTGTAGTACCCCCTACCCTTCTGTTGTTTTATTTCCGGGTAAACCTTGTTTGTTGTTGTAATAACTTCTTTTGTTTGAGGTCAATGGTATGTAAGGATGACCTTTTTGATGGTTCAGCACCGCACACAGTTCCCAGGCCCAGTTCTCACACAAACAACCACCACTCTTAGAAGAAATAAACATTGAAAGAATTTTTACTGGTAATACCCCAGTTAAACAAGGAAACAAGTGTGAGGTCTTTGGTTCCTCTTTGGCCCACTGCTTGTTCCATTTGCCATTTAATTTTTCTGGTCAGACTTATGCTTGGGGCTTTTCAGCTCCCAGACAATGGTTGTGATTTCCATTGGGTGTCTCTGTCATCTGGTGAGTTACCCTGGGGCTATATTCTTTGTGCTCTGATTTAGGACAGAAACCAGTTAAAGAAAGAGAAGAACGAAATCTTCTTGATTCACAATTATAACATGAATCAGTAACAAAGGGCTAAGTTCATTGTGTGGGAAAGAACCCTGCTCTCTCCATCCATCTCCTGGTTCTAATTTCCAAGAACCAATCGAGAGGCTCAACAGAATGAGGAGGAAATAACAAAATCATGAGGAACTTGGGGGGAAATAATCAAGAAGATGAACTCAAGATGAAAACATTAGATCAAAGTTATAAATGGAAGGCTTTAAGGCCAGCTTCTTCTCTATCCTTTAATATATTTTGGCTAACTTCTGGTTGGCTGGTCCACAGACTACTTGGTAGAAATCTGAATTAGTGGTCAAAATTTTTTTTTTTTAAATTTTTTTTTTTAATATTTATTTTCTTTATTTATTCCCTTTTGTTGCCCTTGTTGTTTTATTGTTGTAGTTATTATTGTTGTTGTCATTGTTGGATAGGACAGAGAGAAATGGAGAGAGGAGGGGAAGGCAGAGAGGAGGAGAGAAAGATAGACACCTGCAGACCTGCTTCACCGCCTGTGAAGCCACTCCCCTGCAGGTGGGGAGCCGGGGTTCGAACCGGGATCCTTATGCCGGTCCTTGTGCTTTGCGCCACCTGCGCTTAACCCGCTGCGCTACAGCCCGACTCCCTAGTGGTCAAAATTTAAATGCTTAGAGATTTAACATAAAAATTCAAATTTCTGGTTGGGGGGTATGGATATATCTTCCAATGTCTATGTCCAGCAGAAAAGTAATTACAGGAGCCATAACTTCCACCTTCTGCATCTCATAAAGGATTTATGTCCCAGAGAGACAAAGAATAGGGAAGCTTCCAATGGAGGGGATGGGACACAGAACTCTGATGGTGGGAACTGTATGGAATCATATCCCTGTTATCTTACAATTTTTTTTATTAATTATTGAATCACTAATACAATTTTTTAAAAACCTTCAAATTTCTGCATTACCTTAAAAATCAGAACTTGGCACAACATTGAGCCCATATCTCAGTCAAGCAGTAAGTGACCTGGTAGAGGCATCCATCTAAAGTAGAACAGGGTCTGCTGACGGGTGCCATAGAAAGTCGAGCTCCATCACACCAGCTTTTATATGAAGGAAAATTTGAACCTGCAACAAGGGGACAGACTATATTACCTCAAACCAATCTCTCTCCTATAGTGAGCTTCAGCCTTTTATAATGGGGAAAGGCTGCCAAGGACTCAAATTTGGGTCAGTCAGGAATGGGTTGGAAATCTCCCAAACTTTCCCTTCTATAGGGCAATAATTATTCAAAAATTCCCCTAGAATTGAATGCTTATAGTAGGTCCTAACTATTCTTTATGGGCTCCAGAAGTCAGGGCTAGCACAGTCACTTTGGCTGTCCTGTTTACAGACTTTGCATTAAACATATCCATTGCTGGGGCCAGGTGGTAGTGCAACTGGTTAAGCACACATATTACAGTATGCAAGGATCCAGGTGGAAGCCCCTGGCCTCCACCTGCAGGAGGGAAATTTCACGAATGGTGAAGTAGTGCTGCAGGTGTCTCTCTGTCTCTCTCTCTCTATCTTACCTTTCCCTCTCAATTTCTCTCTGTCTCTACCCAATAATAAGTAAATAAATAAATAAATAAATAAAATGTTAAAAAAAATCATACTCACTGCCAGAGTTGAGTTCAACCTGGCTTAGTGATCTGGTCATCTCATCTCTCCAGGGTCATGTCAGCCAGTCCAAGTTCTGTCCATATGGCTGTTAGCTTTATTTTATTTGCCCTTGATTTTACATAAAGTAGTGTCTTGGACTGGAAAGGGTGCTCCATTTTATTTTTTTGCCTATTTTGGTGTGAGTTACTTCTATATCAGGAATTGGTATGAGGTCCGTGAAGGAAGAAACTGCCTTATATCTGTTATGAGTACCAACTGTACTCATAACTAGTGTGTAGTTTAGACTAGTGTGTAGTTTCCCCTAATGAGTCTGTGATATTTCAATAATACACTAGTGGGAATTCTGTAAAAAGAAATCTATGCAAAATTAAAAGGTAAGGGGGATAATAGAGTGAAGATAGGTGGTCTGTATCTCACAATGCTATGGAGAAACGTAGACCCCACTTTTTTTTTTAAATATTAATTTATGCCCTTGTTGCTTTTATTGTTGTTATAGTTATTATTGTTGTTGGACAGGACAGAGAGAAATAGAGAGAGGAGGGGAAGACAGAGAGAGGGAGAGAAAGATAGACACCTGTAGACCTGTTTCACCACTTGTGAAGTGACTCCCCTGCAGGTGGGGAGCTGGGGGCTCAAACCAGGATCCTTGAGCTTGGTGCCACATGCGCTTATCCCGCTGCACTACCACCCAACTCCAACCCCACTTTTTAATGATGAATATACCATTGAACTAAAATGAACCTACATGTATTTAAGGAGGACTTCAGTCCTTTGGAATCTTGTTGAGTCTTCTGCATGGAACACCTGTTCTGTTGAGATATCACAGGGCACTCGGGACCACAAGAGGAAGGTGTTCATTGACTAACATGAGGACCCCACAATCTAAGTGAACTAGAAGGTTTATGTGGTTTCTTAGAAAGAGGGTTTGGCCCTGAAGCAAATGGACTCCATATTTCTTTTTACTGTGTAGACCATTCCTAAAAAATTCCCTGTCTCATTCTTATGAGAATTCAAGAATTCTTTCATTACATTTTCCGTAGGTTTTAAATAGCTCTCTGATTTCCTTTGCATTTTGATTCCTCTCTCCAAAAAAAGCACAAAAGTGAAAATTAATGGACTGTATAACTTGTGGATAAAGTGATAATGAAAATCGGGAGTCTGGCGGTAGCACATCGGGTTAAGCGCAGGTGGCACCAAGTGGAAGGACCGGCATAAGGATCCCAGTTTGAGCCCCCGGCTCCCCATCTGCAGGGGAGTTGTTTCACAAGCAGTGAAGCAGATCTGCAGGTGTCTGTCTTTCTCTCCCCCTCTCTGTTTTTCCCTCCTCTCTCCATTTCTCTCTGCCCTATTCAACAATGACTACATCAATAACAAAAACAATAATAACTACAACAATAAAACAAGGACAGTAAAAGGGAATACATAAATAAATATTTTTAAAAATTATAATGAAAATCATGAATAATACTGTGAGGCCAGCTTGATTTCAAATTCTTAGACATTGATCACATACATTAAACTTCCTGGGACTTGGTTTTCCCATCCAAAAAGTGGAGGAAGTGTCTGACTTTTAAAAAAAAATTATTATCTTTATTTATTTATTGGATAGAGACAGTCAGAAATTGAGAGGGAATGGGGTAGTATAGAGGAAGAGAGACACAGAGACCCCTGCAGCCCTAATCCACCAGTTATGAAGATTCCCCTCTGCAGGTGGGGACCAGGGGCTTGAACCCAGGTCCTTGTACACTACAGTGTATGTACTTAAGCAGGTGCACTACCACCCGGCCCCGTGTCTGACTTTTTGTAAGGATAAACAAAATAAATATATGTAAAGAGGTCAAACAGTGGCACACCTGATACAGCACACAAGTTAACCATGCTCAAGGATCTAGGCTCAAGTCTCCATTCCTAACTAATAGAGGTGAAGGTTCACAAGTGAGATTGTCATACTGCAGGTGTCTCTCTCTGTCTCTTTTTCCCTCTCTATCCCCCTCCCCTCCCAATTATACATATATATATATATTATTAAACAGGCAATAGTATATATATATGTAATATATATATATATACTATTGCCTGTTTCCTCCCTCCAAATTCCACCCATAGAATTTTTTTAGGGTTTGATCCATAGTGAGGGCTCATAAAACTTCACCATCATCATCTCCTTGATACAAAATTTCTAATTGCTGTCAAACTGCAACAATAAACTTGTAGGTTTAACTGATAAGAGTTTGTGTCCATACTGTGCTCCCTCTTTGTCTTACTTTTCCCCCCATATTGCTTCCCTTCCAACATCAGATAAATTCAGCTTCAATGCTTCTTCATTCAGCAACTGCTTCACCTTTCCCAGGTGAAAGCCTCTTCCACAGAACTGGAAGGTCTGGCTAATGACCCAAGCTAAAGAGAGATTCGGGTCTCATGTAGTACTAAGTCATCACTGAATATACCTCTTTTGTTCTAGGTAGAAGCCTTTCCTCTTCTACCCATGCCCACTTTCACATTCTGAGCATTGTAGATGCAGGACTGTCAATGAAGGATCCAAGTTGGAGAGCCTGCTCCCTGGAGGCAAGTAGGCTGAAGTCAGGGCTCTTAGACACAAGCAGCTTTGTCTTGCTCAGAGCCCCTTGGGCAGCTTCATTCTGGTCATTTTTACAATTCCTCTCAGTCTTCCTTCCCCACAGCAGAGCTGTTGGCCTCAGTCAGAGTGCCCTAGGGAAGTAAAGGCCAAGCTTTGCTTTTGGAGAGAGCTTCATTCTCTCTGCAGGCCTTTGAACTTCTCTAGAACATTTTCTCTGGCCTGTAGATCTTATCAGAAATGTTTTCTTCAAGAGGCCCATTCCCGTACCCACAGTAGTGGTGTGACAGGGCCACTCTCTCATCTGGTTCCCAGCAGATGGAAATGTGTATATTTGCCTCCTGGCCAGTACACACACACGCACACGCACACGCACACACACACACACACTTGAGTCCCCCCACCACAGCCCCACACATATTCTTGGAGAACTGGCACTCAGATCCCTTTTCTCGATATTTTAACACACACTTCAAATGAGTGGGCAGAGCTTGATCTTAATCAAATGTCTCATTAATATCTGCCCCTGGCCCTGCTCCAATTCCTGAATGCTGTGTATGGGAGGCATTTGCGAAGCAGACGCATACACTCTCACATCTGGCCATACCACCCACCAGCAGAGCATGAAGGTCCCAAGCATATGATGATTCTCTGTTTTCAGCAGAGATGGTTTAAATAAATGGACAGAATAAACATTCTCCCAGCAGTACATGCTCAAGGTCATTCAACATGAAGGAAATAAGTTGAGTGAGTTGAGAGTTAAGTCCAAGACAAACCCCATTTTTGAACTGTTTTTCTTACTCTTCAAAGTGTAGATATAACTGACAGGTACTTATTGGGGAAGTATTAAGAGCTCAGAAATAAACCCCCACGCCTATGGACATATATTTTTTTGGGTCCAAATTGCTAAATGGAGAAAGGGGAGTCTCTTCAATAAATGGGAAAATTGGGTTGAAATGTGCAGATGAATGAAACTGAACCACTACATTTCACCACACACAAAAGTAAACTCCAAGTGGTTGTTAAGTCAGAAACTATATATAATGAGAGGAACATATTGGTGGAACTCTTTTCCATCTAAATTTCATAGGTATCTTTAATGACACAAATCTAATTGCAAGGAAGACTAAAACAAAAATAAACCAATGGGACTACATCAAGTTGAAAAGCTTCTGCACAGCAAAAGGAACCACTACCCTATAGAGACTCATTACAGAATAGAAGATCTTTATTTATCAGATCCAAAGGTTTTTAGCTAGAAGAATACTTCAGAACTGAAGCTGAAAGAGGGCCTCCTGCCCAAAGCCACAGAGAGTCAAATACTATCACACTAGCTCATGCATAAAGGAAGAATTGTTGCCATCTGAGTTCTCAAGAGGCTCTCTTGATGTTCAGATCAACATTTCCTGTCCCCTATTTTCAGGAAGCATTTGTACAGATAGGACAGGGTCTACAAAATCAAGAACTGAGTCCAGAGCTAAGTAGGGAGGGATGTGAGGCCTTCAAATAGTCCTGCCTCCTGGATAATGATGAATTTTTCTGAACTTCTTAGAACAAAGCCTAAAATATATATCTTTTTTTTTTTTTTTTTTTGCCTCCAGGGTTATCGCTGGGGCTCAGAGCCTGTGCCAGGAATCCACTGCCCTGGAGGCTATTTTTTCCCTTTTGTTGCCCTTGTTGTTTATCATTGTTGTGATTGTTATTGTTGTCATTACTGTCATTGTTGTTGGATAGGACAGAGAGAAATGGAGAGAGGAGGGGAAGACAGAGAGGGAGAGAGAAAGATAGACACCTGCAGAACTGCTTCACTGCCTGTGAAGCGACCCCCCTGCAAGTGGGGAGCCAGGGGCTTGAGTCAGTACTTGAGCTTTGTGTTATGTGCGCTTAACCTGCTGCAGTCCTGCCCGGCCCCCAAAATACATCTTAAATGATTCTTCATTATTAAAAAAAAATACCAAAGCCAGAAAACAAGGACAGAGTGGGTGGGTAGGGGCTGTGAATCTCTGATGTTACTCTTTTCGTTTCAAAAGTGAGTTTTTAGCATATTAATTGCTGGCTGGACAGGTAATTAAGTTCAACCCAGTTTATCAGTTTCAGGTCACCTCCTCTTCCCAGGGTCGTGTCAGACAACCATGTCCTTTCAAAGCCACTGTTTCAGAATCATCATAAGCAAAGGCAAAAATTGTTCTTTGCTCTGTTTCTATGGATTCAATACATTTCAGGGTGGATCTCAAACACCTAAATAAAGTTTCCCAGTGGCTATCACTAAGAAACATTCACATTGGTCCTAGCATTTTTCTAATTCTGGGTGGTATACATGTAGGGTTATGGTAGAAAGTTGAGGTTCCTCTTGCCTGGAACGGATGTCCTAGCCTCTTTCTACCCTAAGATTCCTATTTTCATCGACTCCACTACTTTTTGTTTCCTGTTTATTAATCATTTCGTCCTGCTTTGTATCTTGCCAACTTTTAGCCACCAATTTGCAGAAGCTATCATGATTCCACCCTGACTTTCCTGGGCAAATGACCTCACTGGTGTGTATTGGAACCACACTGCTTCAGAGCCCTACCCCACCAGGGAAAGATAGAATCAGACTGGGGGAGGTATGGATTGACCTGCCAATGTCCATGTTGGAGAAGCTATTACGGAACTCAGAACTCTCACCTTCTGCACCCTTCCAAATTAATTTTGATCCATACTCTCAGTGGGGTAGAAATGATAGGGGGAAGATAACCAGAGGGCTCTGAATTCCAACTCCACCAGGAACTTGAGAAAGAGGAGGAAAGATATAACAATAGATGTATGTGTGACTTAGAAAGGAAGAGAAGGTGGGACCCATATATATTATAAAAAAGACCAAATATATACAAATATAGACAGATAGTTGTGGAAATAATGGTTAACCCATGTCTGCAACCTTGGGAGATTGCTGCAGTTTACAATGGAAGGGTTGGGGATCCAGAACTCTGGTGGTGGGAATGGTGCAGAGTTGTACCCTTGTCTTGTAATTTTGTAAATCAATAGTAAATCACTAATAAAAAAAAGAAAGTTGGGGTTCCTGTTGAAAGGTAAGTTCTTGGGTCTCACCTCCAGAGTGATAGATCCAGTTTGTTCAAAACGAGACCTAGGAATGAACATTTTGATATCCTGTCTCCCCACCCCCATTCTGATATAGCGACACACAGAGGACACTTGTGTGTGATAAAACCACTTGTAGGTTTTTCTGTTCCCCTTTCTCACCATGAGACCTGGAACTTTGCTTCTGCTTTGACCTTTCAGCTTTTGGCTACCTTGGCATAATCAGTGGTAGGGACAGACCCTGACTTTCAAGGTGTGATTGTGCTCTGCAGAGGCTCTTGGGGATTCTTCTGCCAGCATTTTCTGCCTTTTTTTTTTTTTTTTTCAATTTGCTGTAACCATGATGGCTAGACTACAGATTTTAAATTTAAATAGAAATGCCTCAAAGTCCAACCAAGATTTTCTGCAATTTGAAGCACGGAGATTTTGGTTGTTACTGCACTGAAACAGTGCCGTAAAAGCAGGTTTAGGGAGGTAAAGAGGGAGACCTGTCTGGCAGCTTTGCTGCTGCTGCTCATTCACTATTTCCCAGGTATTAAAAAGTATAAATTCATCAAGAATGACTCGTAACTCCATTTACTTCATCTTCTGAAAGCAAAATCTAGTTGCTGCTTTTCTACGTTATAAAAAATGTCTCTCTTTTCCTTTTTAAAAGTATTTTTGTTAATCAAAGAGAGACTGAATCAGAGAAAACTCAGATCACTGCTCAGCTCTGGTTTATGGTGGTGCTGGTGATTGCACCTTGTACCTCAGAGCCTCAGGCATGAAAGTCTTTTGTATAACCATTATGTGCTCCCCGAGCTCCAAAATGCTTTTATTTTCTAATAAATTCTTTTTGCTATATCAAGGTAATATATTGAGACACATTTGATAGTCAAATAGCACAATGAGGCTTCTGTTTTCCCATCGAATTCCCTTGTGAATATGCTGACAATGCTTTTTCTGTTTTCTTTCTTTTTTTTTTAAATTTATTTTATTTTATTTATTTATTCCCCTTTGTTGCCCTTGTTGTTCTGTTTTCTTTAACTCCTTTGGATGCTGAATCTCCTGGATCAATGTTCGGGTTCTTTATCTTTGGTCATCTATTGTTCAGCTCTTTATCTTTACTCCTGAGGAATAACTTTATCATCCAAACCTCTACTGATATTTTTACTTGATTGTCATATTTTCTAATCTTCAAAATGTTTTTCTCATTCATTTTAAAAGAGCCTTGGTATTGCTTTATGAGTGCAATGTGTTCTTTTAATCATCTCTCTCTCTCTCTCTTTCTTTTTTTTTCTCTCTCTCTCTTTGCCTCCAGGGTTAGCTAGGCTCAGTGCCTGCACTGCAAATCTGCTGCTCCCAGCAGCCATTCCCCCCACACTTTTTCTTTATTTTATTCAATAGGACACAAAAATTCAGGTGATGGGTGGAGATAAAGAGAGGGGTAGAGAAAGACAAACACCTGCAGACTTGCTTCATTGCTTGTGAAATATACCCCTCCAGGTGGGGAGTGGGGGCCTGAACCTGGATCCTTGTGTTTAGTCCTATGGGTGCTTAACTTGGTACACAATTGCCTGTCTCCCTGTTCTATTAGTTCTCTGAGGTCTGTGACCTCTGGAGCTTTTATTTTGCCCCCTAAATTGTTTTTGTTTCTTCTAAAGTCTTGAGAAGGAACTAAATTGCTGAGAGAAAAGGGTCAAGTGCTTGTGTTTTGTTTTGGGGGGTGAGAAGAAACTGGAGGTTACAGCCTCTTTGAAAATTCCTGTTTTCAATTCAGTCAGTCTCCTGAACCTTCCCCATGTCTGTGTCTTTGTGTTTGGTTCTCTTTGGTTCTATTAGTGTCGACCTAAGCTGTTTAAGACCATAATCCCTGCCATGGTGCAGCCACTTTAAACGTCTGGTCAAGATTGAAGTGTATTGTAAGGGAAAGATACATACTTGATTATGAAGAAGCTACAAAAAGTAAAATATCTCACCCATAATTTGAAAATTTGGATTATATGTTGACATTATATTGATAAGTAAACTATTATATGAAAACTAACTTGCCTCTTTTAATGTGGTCACTGGAGAAACTTTGAAGCTATCTGAGGCTTGCATTTTATTGTTTCAACAGTTCTGCTCTTTCATGGCTGTTGGGTTGGGGAATGTATGGCCACACTGCTCCTTTTTAATCCTTTCTAGGCTCAGCTCAACAAATCATGGGCTTCCCCTGGGGTCTTCTGCAGGCTTCTGGAGGTTCAGCCTGCTTTTCTCCACTTTGATCAGTTACTCCCCTTTCTGTTCTCTATCCTTAAAGGTGGATTGACATCTATCCTCTTCTTTTACTATTTAAGAGTTCCATTTTTCTTTATTGTTATTTTAGTTGGGTTTATAAGGGCATAGTCATAAATTCATGCAATTAATCTCTAAGTTCTATCTCTCGAATAAAAATTGTCAGTTTTTAAAAATTTCTTTATTGGGGGAATTAATGTTTTACATTCAACAGTAAATACAATAGTTTGCACATGCACAACATTTCCCAGTTTTCCACATAACAATACAGCCCCCACTAGGTCCTCTGCCATCCTGTTCTGGGAAAAAGTTGTCAGTTTTAAGGTTCATAACTATTTCCTCTTTTTCCTAAGGTCTCTGTGCTAGTTAGCGCAGGCTGCCATAACAAAATAAGATAGATTGAATAGTTTAAACAACAGGAATTTATTTCTCATAGAATTTATAGCTGCCATGAAATCCAGGATCAAATTAGTAACTGATTTAGTGTCTTGTTGAGTTGTTCTCTTTTTGGCTTGTAGACGCTTACCTTCCTCACCGTGTCTTAACATAGCAGAGACGGGGAGAGGGAGGTAAAGAAAGAAACACAGAGGGCACTCAGACTCTTTTCTTACAAGGTCTCTCTTCCTATAAGGCTACAGATTTCCTTGTGAGGTCCCCACCTTCATAACTGCATCTACGACAATATATCCTTCAGAGGTTCTGTCTCTAAACACCATCCTTATGGGGGGTTAGGCTTCAACATTTGAATCATGGAGGGCAAAATTTAACCTAAAACAATTTCCATTCTGGTTCATGTCTCCTATTTTTTTTCCATTCGATCTCATTTACTAATTAATGATAGATTAGAGGAGAGAAAAAGAATCAGGGAGTCACTCTGGTACTTGTGCTGCTGGGGAACAAATTTGGGACCTTATGCTTGAGAGTCCATAACTTTATCCACTGCACCATCTCCTGGACCACATGTTTCCTGTTTCAATCAAGAAAAGTTCCTAATTGTCTTCCACACAAATGTTACTCGCTGCCCCCCTCTCCTGCCCATATTTTTTCCACCAGAATATTCACATCAGTTTCTTTTATCTTTTTCATAGCAAAGCATTGTTCTTTCACCTTTAATACATAACTTACAGCTCTTCCCTACTATAAATTGATAAGACAATTTTAAAGTTTATTTGGAAAAGCAAGAGTTCAAGTATAGCCAAAACAATCTCAACGTAGATGAACAGTTAGTGAACACATACTACTTAACTTTGAGTACTAATCAGAGTAGTACAGTATTGATGGTTAGAGAAAGAACTAAATGGTGACAGAACACAGAGTTCAATAATAAACTCACAGATATATGATTAGAGAATTTTAACAACTGTGCCAAAACAATTTAATGGGGAAAGCTCAATTTCTTCAATATATAGTACTGGAACAATGAAATATTAGTGTGTGTGAGTATGCAACTGTAACATATATATATATATGCAAAGGAACCCAGTTCCTATTTTGTGCCATACCAAAAAAATTTTTTTTGAAGTATCTAAATGTAATCTCTAAAACAATAAAATTTAGAAGAAAATCAGTATGGTTTTAGGGTAGGCAAAATTTTAGTGAAGTGGATACAGAAAGCACAACTCATAATAATAGTTAGAGTTATACAAAATTAAAAATTTCTGCTATATAAAGCGTAAAGTTTGCTGTTAGCAAACTCTTATACTATTAACCTGTTTATAGCGGTGAGTGGTAGATTTGAACCTCAAGTTTGTTTATAGGTGAAATGGGGGAACTAAAAATAATACTGTAGGGAGTTGGGCGGTAGCGTAGCGGGTTAAGTGCAGGTGGCACAAAACGCAGGGACGGGCATAAGGATGCTGGTTCGAGCCCTCAGCTCCTCACCTGCCGGGAAGTCGCTTCACAGGTGGTGAAGCAGGTCTGCAGGTGTCTATCTTTCTCTCCTCCTCTCTGTCTTCCCCTCCTGTCTCCATTTCTCTCTCTAACCTATTCAATAACGACATCATCAACAACAATAATAACTACAACAATAAAACAAGGGCAACAAAAGGGAATAAATAAATATTTAAAAAATAATAGTACTTTAGGAGAAACTGTTAATTGCTGACCCAACAGGTATCAAGACCACGATGTCCAATCTCCTAACAGACATTGTTTATAAGGGGCTGGGCAGTGTCATACCCGGTTAAGTGCATGTTGTACTAAGCGCAAGGACCCGGGTTCAAGCACCTCACTCCCCACTTGCAAGGGCGTGACGCTTCGATTCACAAAAGGTGAGGCAGGTCTGCACGTGTCTCTCTTTCTCTCTCCCTTTCTATTTCTCCTCCCCTCTCAATTTCTCTCTGGGGTAAATGGCTGTCAGGAGCAGTGGATTTGTAGTACTGGCACCAATCCTCAGTGATAATCTTGGAGGCAAACAACAACAACCACCACAAACAAACAAAAAACCAAAACCCCAAAATACTTATTACAGGGCTGATGGAATTACTTACTTGGATAGTTTGCTTCTTTGCTTTATGTGCTATATTTGCTTATGCCTGGCCCCACCAGACTGAAGGACATTTATGCCTTGGCCCTTCTCAGTCTCCCTTTGTCTCTCTATCTCCAGGACAAAACAAAACATACTAATTACAGTCAGGTATAAACTCTCTAAAATAGACCCATGACTTCAGAGGGAATGGTATGGATGCTAACCTCAGGAAGGGAACTTGATTGGTCTAACTCAGTATTGGTTTCTCAATTTTATTGCAGAAGACTTCACTCAGGAAGTAACTTAATTCTGATTAACAGAATTAAAAGCACTCAACAAATGCTTCCGTATCTTAAAATGCTCCAACTGACAAGGCACAGTCAATAATACAATTGAGGTAATATTAAAATGATTAAAAAAAAAAGAATAAAGAGAATTTATTTTAGGGGCCAGGTGGTGGTGCACATATTACAATGCACAAGGACCTAGGTTCAAACCCCCAGTCCCCACCTGCAGGGGGAAAGCTTTGCAAGTGGAGAAGCAGTGTTGCAGGTCTTTCTCTGTCTCTCACCCTCTCTTATTTCCCCATTCCCTCTTGATTTATGACTGTCTCTATCGAATAAATAAATAAAGATAATAAAAAAATTAAAAAAGGAGAATTTATTTTACAATTAACTTGAGTAGGCCATTTTTGGGGAAGGGAAGGAATATTTTCCTAAGCTCGCAGGTTATCTCATTTGCCTTGGTCCTCAATGTTATCATTTTAGATGGGAAGAATTCCTAGGTCTTACTACTTAGAGACTCATTTGAAATTACTGGTTCTGAGCAGGGTAGGGGATGGGGGATAGCATAATGATTATGCAAAGAGACTCTTGGGCCTAAGGCTCCAAGACCCCAAATTCAATCCCTCACATCACTGTAAGCCAGAGCTGAGCAGTGCTCTGGTTAAATAACTACTAAATAAGTAAACAATAAAAATAAATAAAGTTCAACACAACGAGTGCCACCCCAGCATGCTTCACTTCAGATTGTGTCCAGAGACTTCAGATGTGGAATGACAACCCTTCAGCTTCATCACTCGGGTGAGACCTTTCCTTTCATAGTATTCTCTAATTCCATCCCAGGTGGTTCACTTCCTAACAAGGTCCCAAAACCTAGATATAGACCAGGTTCCAGGAAATAGAGCATATGTTCACAAGTATCCATAAACTAGGGCAAATATATACCTGAAAGCAGTAGTACACTAAAGTTTGCAGTGAGTACCCCCCAACACTTCATCTCCATTATTCCAACCTTTGGGTCCATGATTCTTCAACAATTTGTTTGGCTTTGTATATTAACTCTCTTTTCAGCCACCAGGTTCCAGATGCCATCAGGATGCCAGCCATGCTTCCCTGGACTGAAGACGCCACCAATGTGTCCTGGAGCTTCGCTTCCCCAGAGCCCCACCCTACTAGGGAAAGAGAGAAGCAGACTGGGAGTATAGATTGACCAGTCAATACCCATGTTCAGCGGGGAAGCAATTACAGAAGCCAGACCTTCCACCTTGTGCAACCCACAAGGACCCTGGGTCCATGCTCCCAAGGGGATAGAGAATGGGAAAGCTATCAGGGGAAGGGATGGAATATGGCGATTGGGTGGCGGGAATTGTGTGGAGTTGTACCCCCCCATCCTATGATTTTGTTAATGTCTCCTTTCTTAAATAAATAAAAAAAAATAAAAATAAAGTTGGTGGTCTTACATAGTTCAGTGGTAAAGCACTTGCTTCACATATTTAAGGCCCTGTGATGGAGATGTGGCACACCTTTCAAAATTATTTATGTTTTTTTTTTGCCTCCAGGGTAATTACTGTGATTTAGTGCCAGCATTACGAATCCAGTGCTCCTTGCGGCCATTTTTTCCTTTTTTATTTTTAATTATTTTTTTTTATTCGACAGGACAAAGAGAAATTGAAAGAGGAGGGGGAGATAGAAGGAGAGAGAAATAGACACCTACAGACCAGCTTCACTGTTTGTGAAGTGACTGCCCCTGCAGGTGGGGAGCTAGGGGCTCCAACTGGGATCCTTGCGCCTGACCTTGCATTTCGTACTCAAAATCATTTATAATAAATCTGATGCACATGCTTAAAAGGATATTGTAGAGTGAGTGTGAAGTCTACTCCTCTTGGTTTCCATTAGTACCATTGCCATCTAAGATGAGTTGAACCAGAAGGTCCATGATGGTTTTCACCACATATAGGGAAATATATTATTTGAGCGAGGGATAGTTCTTCTACAGACAAGGGAGTTGGCAACTTTTAGAGATGACTGGAGTATCTGTGGCTCAATTTAGAAAGTGCTTTATGATGACAGATGAAGGCATATAAAGCAAGGGGTTCCAAAGTGATTCATTGTCAGCACCTCTGCAAAGGGGGTTCTTGTTAGTTGACCTAAGAGATTCCAGTCTTATATACTGAAGATGGATTTTAGACTTGGCCTTTACTGAAGTTCAGAAAGATTCATTGCAGATTTCTGTTTACTTGTCTGACTTTCGTGGGATAGAAAGTATTTTCCCTTGTGTTAGGTTATCTTTGGCTAGAGGGCAAGAAAAATAGTCAGTGATGTCTTGGAAGTTTAAGTCTATACTAGATGGCTTTTAAAAAATATTTAGCTATCCAGCAAGATATTTCTCCATCTAAAATTTCTCTGTGGTTTGGCAGTACCAAAGCTTTTTATGGCTGCCAGTCATATCTTAATTGGATCACCTTGTGGAAACGGCAGAGAGGTTTTCCTAGACTTTGTTCCCAATTTCTGATGCAGACCCAGCTTTTATTATCTAAGGTGAGACAGACACGACAACCTCCTCATTTCCTTTCTTTTAAAAAGGATTTGCTACATTTTCCAAAGTACCTCCCAGAGAGTTCTCACTGTGAGAAACGTTCTCCTTACTTAGCAAAGAATGTTCTAGCAAGCTGTTATCCCACAAATGACTTGTTGTTTTTTTTCTTTTCTTTTTTTCTTCTCTTTTTCCCTCAAATCTCATCAAGGACTAGGTAATAGAAAATTCAAGAGAGATGTGGAAATATTTTACTTTTACTCATTCTTGGAACTATACTATTATTATTACCTGGAATACTGATGATGAAGCTTAGTTGATCCTATCTAATATTGTGGATTACAAATGTACTTGCCTTCTTTTTTATTAAGTATCTATTTATTTATTTTTTGTGTGAGAGAGATATAGACCAGAGAACTCCTTTCTGGTGTATGTGGTGCTAGGGATTGAGTCTTGGACCTCATAGATTTAAGTCCTGCACTCTATCCACTGAGTCACTTTCTTAGCTTCTTGGATTTATTTATTAATTTATTTTAGAAACTTAGATTATGAGTTCCTTGAAGGTAGGAATAACAACTAATTCCTCTTTTATTCTTTCAACACCAACCAGATTGTCTGTTTTACATGATGTAGATGCCCAGAGATATTTACGGAATTTAAATCTTTGAAAAATATACCCATAGAAAATGATTATACATTTGCTGATATTATTTAATGACATGAGAGTGAATGGTTTCAATGAAAAAAAAAACTTTGCACATAACAAAATTCAACTTTTGTTATATATGGTTACAGACATTTTGATAAGAAAAAGGCTAGAAGGGAATAAGAGAAAATATGTCCATAAATATAGCAACTTCAAGGAAGTGGAACTAAAGGTAATTTTAATTTAAGTTATGATTTCACTTATACTCGTTATTTATACTGATGATACATTTAAAATATTTACTTTCACTTGTTTTTGAGTTAACTTTGGTTTATAAGTCTAAAAGTTTTAGAAATATAATTTCATATTTCTTCAAAAATTTGTCTTTTCACTTCTATTAGAAAAGTACCAGTATCTTTCTACCAAAGGCTACAGGACCCCCTCCCTGCCTTCAAGATTTTCACAACTCACTCCCCTTCTAATCCTTTGAGTAATTTCAGTTCTGCAACCCAAAGATTTGCTTCATTTATCTTTGCATGGTCCCTTGCTTTGCTTTTTAATATATCATATGAGTGAGTTGAATCAATATTTTCCTTTTATATAAATCCCTTTAATGTTTTTGTAGGACTTGTTTAGTGATAGTGTTTTTTCTTTTTTTACTTTTTTTAAAGTCTTAAAATTTTTAAAAAAATATTTATTTATTGGACAGTCAGGAATCGACAGAAAAGGGGGAAATAGAAAAGTAGAGAGACAGAGAGAATCCTGCAGCACTGCTTCACCACTTAAAAACTTTCCTCCACCAGCTAAAGACGGGGGCTCAAACCCAAACCCAGGTCCTTGTGTTTTGTAACATGTGCACTTAACTAGGTGTGCCACCACCAGGCCCTGTGATAGTGTTTTCTTTAACTGTCATTTGCCTGAAAAGATCTTCCATACTCCTTCAAACTTGAATGACAATCTAGATTGACAGAGTATTCCTGGATGAAGGTCTTTTCCATTGACATATATCAGTACAGTTTCTGGATTTTAGAGTTTCTGTTGAGAAATCAGCTCATAGTTTCATGAAGTCCCCTTTTGGCTTTTCTCCAAAACTTTAAATATTCTTTATCATTGGTCTTTTTCCTTTTAATTAGTAGTTATTTTATCTTATTTTAAATTCTTAGTATTTCTTGAATTTGATTTTCTCCCTTCTCAGTTTAAGGAAATTCTTGACTATTATGTCTTCAAAAAAAAAAAACTTTTTTTTTTTTTTTGGCCTCCAGGGTTACCACTGGGGCTCAGTGCTAGCACTATGATTTCACTGCTCCTGGAGGCCATTTTTCCCATTTTGTTGCCCTTGTTGTCAACTTTGTTGTTGTTGTTATTATTGTTGTTGTCATTGCTGTTGTTGTAGGATAGAACAGAGAGAAATTGAGAGAAGAGGGGAAGACAAAGAGGGGGAGAGAAAGATAGACACCTGCAGACCTGCTTCACTGCTTGCAAAGTGACCTCCCTGCAGCTAAGGAGCCAGGGACTTGCACTGGGATCCTTAAGCTGGTCCTTGTGCTTTGCTCCATGTACACTTAACCCTCTGTGCTACCACACAGCTTCCCTTCAAACAAATTCTATTGCCATCTCTAGGGCTAGAGAGATAAATCATTAGATACAGAATCTGTACTGTTGTGTGTGACCCATGTTAGAGCCCTGGTACCACATAGGAGGTGTTACGGCAGTGGAGGCAGCCCCAGTCTGGCATGCCTCCCTCTCCATGTCAATGTGAAAGTGACTTGGAGTAATGGAATCACACATGCTTGAGGTTTTAGTTTCTAAAAATGTGTCTGTCTCTTTTCTCCTTCTGAAATAGTCATAGAGTTCTACTAAGATACCAGGGATATTATTCAGTAGTAGAGAATTCCTGATGGGGAAGCTATTTTGCAACACTCTATCAACTTTGGAAGTGGGGCAAGCTGTAGATTTTGAAGGTTGGTTAGCATTTTCTCCAAAAGGTTGTTTCTGGAGCGTTGTAAGCAAGATCATAGTGTGATCAAATTTGAATTTGAAAAAGAACATCCTGACTGTAGAACTTAGAGTAGACTGAAGAGAGATAAACTCTCAGCATTTTGTGTGGAGAAGTATGAATGCTAATAATGAAGTCATGGAGTTTCCCAGAAAGCTTCAGCATAGAGGTTGGTCTACAAAGAAAGACCAAGTATGTGATTAGAGGGTTGGAATATTGGTCCAGCCTGACCTCAAGGATGGAAGTAAGGGAAGCTTGGAGATTAAGGTCATATAAGAAATTATTTTAATTACATGTATGCCAGGAGACCCCAAAGAGCAACAGAACATCAAATCTTAGAAGGTATTCCTGGTTGGTGAGAACAATGATATTCCATGAATCCTTGGGAGAGATGGCATAGGAGTCCTATGTTCAGGACTTTTCCTGATCCTGCACTGTGAATCCCTTCTATTTCATGATCATCTGCCTTATAGACAATAATATTCTAGGCATAGTATTTTTACTGACTGCTGAGAGGTATTTTGGTGAATTTAACCTAAGGATGGTAGAGGGGTGGGTGGTTCCCAAGACTTGCAGTTGGCCTCTAAAGTAAATCCAGATTTGTGAAGACCTTGCTCTTGTGATGTTGGTAATAATTCTAGTAAGTTTCAGAATTGAATCAGATCTTAGTATGTCCATTTTGGGTGGAAACAGAAAAGTGAGAGGAACATAAGTGATATCATAAAGAGGCAGTGATCAAACATTGGCTGTAGAAACTTTACAGAAAAAAATGACCCTGTTTCATCAACAAATCGTCAGGAGGAAGAGGAGAGACGAGGAAAACTAATAGGCTAGAAGGGGCAAAAGAAATGTATCAGCAAGGAAGGATTTGATTTTAAACTTGATTGAAACAAAGTTGAGACACTCATAGGACTTTGAACATCATTGAGATGACAATAAAAAATTATAGTAAGTTCTTAACACGATAATAGAGTCTTGGAAACTGCCATGTTAAACATAATGATGTATAAGGAGACCAGGACTTTTATTTCTTCATTATCATAATAATGAAATGTTATTTAGTGACCTGTCATATTGTAGTATTTTGGGTAAAATTGTGTTTCTGTTTTCCACAAGAAAACTTATATTTAAGCATTATATAAAGAAATATTTATGAATGTAAAGTTAAGAGTCCCAAAATATGCATCAAACTCAGTAAATATGAAGTAGATAGGAACAATGATAAAGTAAGTAATGTTTGGCTAAGTTGGTAATTGTTGAAGCTATTTATCATGTTATTTGCTAGATTTTATTCAGTAGTATGTATTAATTGTGAGGGAGTAAACAGAGTATGGTGATTTGTATAAACCATATTAAATATTCCTTGCTATTACTTATTTATTTATTGCTACCAGGGTTATGGCTGGGGCTCAGTGTCTGCATGATGAATCCACTGCTCCTAGTGGCCATTTATTTTTCTTTTTTTCATTTGATAGGACAGAGAGAAATTGAGAGGGGGTGGGGAGGGAGAGGGAGGGAGAGAGAGAGATAGAGAGAGAGAGAGAGAGAGACATCTGTAGCATTGCTTCACTGTTCATCAAACTTCCCCATCCCTGGTAGGTGGGGAGTGGGAGGGGCCTTAAATCCAGGTCTTTGCATATGGTAATATGTGTGCTCAACTGGGATTGCCATTGTCTGGCTCTACTTTAGAAGGCTGATTTCTTACATTGAGAGAATTATTTTCCAAGTGTCCCATATTTTTTTTGTTTTGTTTTGTTTTGTTTTACCTCCAAGGTTATCACTGGGACTCAGTGCCTGTACATGTCTCTGATATCTGATTACTGTAAAAAATGGCGACTAATCCCTAGCACTGCTAAAACGGTATCATCTGTTTTCCATCTACACCATGCCTCGGCCTCGTGTGAGCTTAATGTGCAGCTTGGCGGTACGAGAATCCGGCATGAAGCCCAGCCCGTCTATCTTGGCGTTACTCTCGATCGCACTCCGTCATTTCACGAACATCTCATAAAAACTGCAGCAAAGGTGGGCGCGAGGAATCACATCATTGCAAGACTGGCCAGCTCCTCATGGGGCGTGAGCGCTTGCACACTACGATCATCCTCTCTGGCATTATGCTATTCCACTGCAGAATACTGTGCCCCAGTATGATTCTGTAGCCCCCATGTCCACTTGGTCGATTCCAAATTATATTCCTCCATGAGGATAATTTCTGGAACCATCCGTTCCACCCCGGTCCCATGGCTGCCAGTTCTTAGCAACATCGCCCCGCCAGATATTCGTCGGGATGCGGCATCATCTAAGTTCATTTCCCACGTCTACGCTCGACCGGACCTGCCAATATACGCGGATATCTTCGCCCACCCTGTCCAACGCTTGACGTCTCGTCACCCAATCTGGTCCCCTACGCCTACACTGAACTTCTCTGTTCCAGACTCTTGGAAACAGAGTTGGCAGTCAGCTGAGGTCAAGAACAAACACCTCATCACAGACCCCTGCAAGCGTCAACCCGGCTTTGACCTAGGACGTTATGATTGGGCCCTCCTCAATCGCTATGGAACAGGCCATGGCCGGTGCGCTGCTATGTTCCATCGCTGGGGAGCCAGAGACGACCCGAACTGCCCCTGCGGCTACAGACAGACTATGACCCACATAGTCAACGACTGCCACCTCTCCAGATTCAAAGGAGGTCTCGAAACTTTACATCAGGCTCAACCTGACGCTGTTGACTGGCTACGGAAGAAGGGCAAACGCTAGAAGTGCCTGTACTACAAATCCACTGCTCCTAGAGGCTATTTTTCCCTTTTGTTGCCCTTCTTGGTGTCCCATAGTTTTAAGAGATGTTGATAAGTATGTTCCCTTAAATGGTTCTATATTAGAGAAAGTTGAAAAAACACTGTATGATGCACACACACATACACACTGCATAATACATACACATATATTGCATAATATATTTATCATAATATATCAGAGATTCAAATGTTTTCTGCTAAGGACCAGATAACAAGATTCTCATTTTGAGAGTTAATATAGTCTTTGCTACAACCACAAACCTTGGTTTTATCTTTAAGACAATGAACCTCATTTGGTCTGGGGGTTGTTGATAGGATTTTGTCTGTAGAACTTCCCTATTCACATTAACATATTCATCCCCACTGAAGGTTTTTTTTTAAATTTTTTAATTTCCTTTCGTTGCTCTTGTTTTATTGTTGTAGTTATTATTGTTGTTGTTATTGATATCATTGTTGGATAGGACAGAGTGAAATGGAGAGAGGAAGGGAAGACAAAGAGGGGGAGAGGAAGATAAACACTTGCAGGCCTGCCTCACCGCTTGGTGCGCTTAACACGCTGCGCTACCGCCCGACTCCCCACCAGCGGGTTTTTAAGAAGTCTTGTAGATATGAAATCTGTCAGCTAACTTTGGCTTAGCCAGGTGTTCTCACTCTGGCACTATGCAACACTTTCTGTACGCCATATTTATTAAGCTTCATAAAATAGTATTCTGTAAATTAGTCATTTGGGAAATGGTTTAGCACGAAAGTATATTTTAGAAGATCTCTTTAGATGAAGAAAAAGAAAAATACAGAGATATTTTAGATCTTATGAATTAGCAAAAATTGAAATGCACTAAATCAGAAGAGATTTAGGCATCTCTTAACTTTACAGAGGAGTGTCATTTCATATTATGTGCAAGTGTATGGTGACCTAGATGATTTGGAAATGATTTACTAATTTCAAATGTTTTAACTCTCTAGTCTTGGCTCTGAGTGTTTTTTAGAAAAAATAAAGCACTTAGAACTGAAAATAGGAATCAAAACCTGACCGTTAAAGGAACTGAGTGATTTTTAAAAACAATTTCCATCTTGTTAGTTGGCGCTTTGTTTGTATTTGAGATCATTTTGGTTTCTGATACTCCATTCAGTTTCAACAGTTTCAATACATTGTAACTTATGATTTTATTTAAATATTTTTGGAAAAAATGTGATTTTTGAAAAAAAAAATTGAATGGGGCAATGTCCAGGTCTGAATCCTGTAACATATCACTCAGAAACTGAGTGAGTGTGAATGGAGCCAGTTACACATCAACCCATCCACCTCCGTCCCCATTCATCTATCCTGCCCAAATTGTAGCATGACTTTGCCAAAATATTTTGAAGTTTCTTTTAAATTGTATTATGAGAGGAAGATAATGAGAGCACAGGGGGCCAAGTGGTGGTGCACCTGGTTTAGTGCTCACATTACAACACACAAGGACCCAGGTTCAAACTTCATGAGTGGTAAAGCAGGCCTGCAGGTTGTCTCTCTGTCTCTCTCCCTCTCTGACTTCCCCTCTCAATTTCTCTCTGGCTCTATCCAATAGTAAATAAATTAAAAAAAAATCTTAAAATAAATTAAAAAAAAATTTTTTTTAAAGAGACAGAGAATGAGGAAAAAAAGGAGAGGGATTAGAGCCCTGCTCAGCTCTGACATAGGTGGTGCAGGGGACAGAGCATATGGTCTCGGGAACCTCAGGCATGTGGGTTGTTGCTCTAGCAGGCTGAGCTATATCTTCCAGTATCATTCCCTCCCCTTTCAGCATTTTCTACACTAACCACATTTTCCTGAGCTATCGGTCTAACAACCATTTCATAAAAGGAAATGAGGTTAATCTGAAATGGCTTGTTCTTGGTGAGCTGATCAAACCTTCTGGAAATCACCGTGGCCTTTAGATAATCTATTCTTATAACTTGTCTGAGATTGAAGTCATATGGTTTACAGAATCTACCATTTTTTTCCTCTGTGGAAACTGAAATAACATTTGTCTATTTCTCGCCTTTTGGCCTATCTCTTAGCCTCTATCAAGGTCCATAGTTGCTGATAGGAATTGATACAGTGTGTCCAAAATAAAATTTTCATTTAAAGAATTTTTTCCCTCATATTCTGTCTACATTGAATAGATAGGTTGGATTTCCTCTAACAAACATTTATTTTGCTTTTTATCCTCAAGAACAGCATCTGTGAAAGAAAACACAAACTGTACTTTTAATTTTTTTTTCCTTTCCACCCATCAACATTACACTGTAGGTTTAAGGTTTTTTATAGCCATTAGGGTTATTGTTAGGATTTAATGCCTGCACGGTGGATCAATAGTTCCTGACAACCACCCCTCTGCTGCACCCCCCGCCACACACACTTCAATATCTTTTGTTGACACAGAGAGAATTTTAAAGGGAAGGAAAAGAAAAAGGGACACCTGCAACAGTACATTACCGCTTGTGAAGCTTCTCTCCTTGGGGATCAAGGACTTTAACTCAGGTCCTTGCACCTGGTAATGTGTGCACTCCACTGATCGCACCACTGCCATCATTATGTATTTTCTAAGTGAAGGGGTTGCAACCTTACCTACAGCTTGGAATTTGAAAAAAAAAAATGAAGGAAGGAAGGAAGGAAGGGAGAAACGAAGGAAAGTGGGGGAGAAAGAAAGAAGGAGGGAAGGAAGGAAGGAAGGGAGGAAGGAAGGAAGGAAGGAAGGAAAATGACTAACTCTTTAAAAACTCAAATGAATATTAAACTAGCAGGACACCTATTTTCTCTGAAACAGCTACCCCTGCCTCCATTTATCTTCTCAATGTCAGTTTTTCAAGATTCCCAAAGTCAAAAATAGTTCTATGGTATTATTGCTTTTTTTTTAAATTGAGAAACTGATGGTCTACAGTACAGGAAATACAGCTGGTGATACATGTGTGAAACTCCTCAGTTTTCTGCAGCATTACATTACTGTGTTTCTGCAAACCGCCCCCCTCCACCCCCACCCCGAGCACCTAGGTCCTCCCTCACCATCACTGCACCAGGACTTGAATGTCCCTACCTCCCCCAGAATCCTTGACTTTGGTGCAATACACCAAACCCAATCCAAGTTCTGCTTTGCGTTTAAGGATACTGTTTTTGTTCAGTGTATAAACTATTGCAGAATCTTTCTTACATCCTAATGCCACGCGCTCTCACGTCATTTCATTGCCCTTGTGCACTGCTGCAGTAGTGCTTTCACTGGCACAGTGTCTCCAGGATGGAGGGCAACCCTAATTTCTGACTTACTGTGCTCCATTCTTGATCTTCCAATGCTTTACACATGCCACTCACAGTCTGAAGTCATCTGTGAAGACCAGGGGCTGGGTTCAAGAGGCCATTGAACTCACTCTCACTTTAGCCCAGAAAGCATCTTCCCTTTAATATAACCCAGCTGTTGCTGTGAGCCCAATTGTCAAGCCACACCCACAGTCACCTTCATGGTGATCTTTTTTTTCCCCTCCAAGATTATTGCTGGGGCTTGGTGCCTGCAACACAAATCCACTGCTCCTGGAGGCCATTCTCTGGCCCCCCTTTTGTTGCCCTCATTAATTGTTGTTATTATTGTTGCCATTGCTGTTGTTGTTGTTGGATAGGGCTGAGAGAAATTGAAAGGGGACGGGAAGACAGAGAAAGGGGAGAAAAAGATAGATACCTGCAGACCTGCTTCACTGCTTGTTTATTCCCTTTTTGTTGCCCTTGGTTTTTATTGTTGTAGTTATTAATGTTGTTGTTATTAATGTCGTCATTACTGGATAGGACAGAGAGAAATGGAGAGAGAAGGGGAAGACAGAGAGGGGGAGAGACAGACAGACACCTGCAGACGTGCTTCACCGCTTGCGACGCCCCTACAGGTGGGGAGCCAGGGGCTCGAACCAGGATTGCTTCACTGCTTGTGAAGCAACCGACCTACAGGTGAGAAGCCGGTCCAACTGGGTTTCTTGCGCTGGTCCTTGCGATTTGAGCCATGTGCGCTTAACTTGCTGCGCTACTGCCCTGCCCTCCATGGTGAATTCTTTCAGGCCCTTCCAGCTTTCCTTGATGATAGATATTAGTTAGAATATGCTGAGTCCAAGAAAAATGAGAGTTGAGTTCATTTTTCCTTCATCTCCAATGCAAATTTACCAAACTTTGAGTTCTGAAAGCAAAGGAGAGAAGGCAACTTCTGTAGGGCCACAAAAGTCCCTTCAAATGGCAAAGAGGGATTGTGTTTCTTCCGTGTGCCTGACAGGCTCAAACTCATTACCCTGCTCTCAGGAGTCTTCCTGTCTCTACCTAAGATAACATTTGGATTGTTGCTTTTCTAGTTAAAAAGTTCTACCTCCTAGTACCTCCTATTTGAATGTAACTAAAGACAGACATATTTATTTATTTATTTTTAATAAACTTAACTTGTTTTTACCTAAAACAGACCTACTAGCTTTTTCCAAAACAGAGATCCCAATCTTCATCTGCAATGTTCATACCTTTAGGTTCATGATTAATCAACAATTTGTTCTGTATTATATCTTAACTCTTTTGCAGCAACCAGGTTCCAGATGCTACCATGATGCCAACCTGATTTCCTTGGGCAGACGACCCCACCATGTGTCTTGGAGCCCCACCTCCCCAGATCCCTGCCCCTCTAGAGAAAGAGAGAGACAGACTAGGAGTATGGGTTGACCTGCCAATGCCCATATTCAGCGGAGAAGTAATTACAGAAGCCAGACCTTCCACCTTCTGCACCCCACAGTGCACCCCATACTCCCAGAGGGATAAAGCTATCAAGGGAGGGTATTGGGGGCTGGCACTGTGTAGAAATGTATCCCTCTTGTCTTATGGTCTTGTCATTGTTTCCTATGGTCTTGTCATTGTTTCCATTTTGTAAATAAATAAATAAAAGAAACTTTGGTTCCCCCCCACCCTTGTACGCCTCTGATAACTAGACTAGACTAATTCTGTAACTTCTTATTCTTCTTCCTTTTTTTTTTTTTTTTTTAAAAATAAAGATTCATTTATTTATTAATTAGAGAAAGAAGCAGAATATTACCTCTGGCACATGTGATTCTAGGCATTGAACTTGGGACTCCACGCTTAAGAATTCAATGCTTTATCCACTGTGTTATTATTTAAAACTGTGTCATAATTCTAAAACATTTTAATGGAATACCATTGTGAACAAGTAGGTGAAAGGGAAGGACTTCAATTTTGGCCAGCTAAGTTGTGGTAACAAAGATATTCATGGAAGGGTGACATATGTAAGTTTCTGTTTTCATTTTCATGGTGATACTGGACTCTCCAATAGGTCATTGGGGTAGCCCTCTTCACCTTGGCCATTTTGGGCCCAAGCTGATAGGGAGGGACTCCAATACTTTACATTTCACTTTTTTTTTAACTTTGAAGTAAGGCTCTCAACTTTAGCACAATTTAAAACTCAAAAAAGAAGTTGAATGGTGTGAAGTGAAAGGACCACGTGGGGACCCTGGCTCCCCACGTGCAGGTGGAGGGTTGCTTTTCAAGTGGTGAAGCAGGTCTGCAGGTGTCTGTCTTTCTCTACCCCTCTCTGTCTATCCCTCCTCTCTCAAGTTTTCTCTGTTCTATCCAACAACAATAACAATGACAACAAAAAATGGAAAAAATGGCCTCCAGGAGCAGTGGATTCATAGTACTGGCACCGAGCCCCAGCAATAACCCTGGAAGCAAAAAATAAGAAGTTGCAAAGAAAAAGAAAATACTGGAGAGGTCCTGGTCCTGTAGTTCCTCCCAATGGTAGTGTCTTATACACCACAATTCGTATGTTAAAACAGAATATTTGATGTTGATACAGTACTATTAACTCAGATACAAGGCTTACTTTGCCCTCTCCCTGTTGTTACTTTTAAAAATTGCCTTATTTTAACAAAACCAAACTCTGTATATGTGTGTGATCCCCCCCCCCCACTAGGCACTGCACTAGACCCTGGATTCAGACTTCTGGTGGGTATCTGGATAGTACCTGATAAGTATTTACTATATCTAGTTACCAGCTGGATGCCAGTTCATTGGTGTCAACTAATCATGCGATCTTCATGTTATTGCTTCCTGTCTATCTCTTTATCCAAATTAAACCTAGAAGCATTTGAATCCTGACTCACATGAATCCAGAGTACACTATCATGTTAACATCCACTCACTACTCTGTTTAAAGATAATTGTGTCTGATGCAGAGTACACACCTCTTCCTTGCATTGGAAATCTGGGAAATTAATAATTTTGTTTTCTTTCAGATTTATGTTCAGTGTACTCTTCTCTTTTCTCTGATCCAATGACCCAAGACTACTTACGGAAGTAGAAGAGATCTTCCCAAAGCCTCTGGTGAATGATGATAACTCATATTTCACTGTGCTTTAGTTTCTATTTTCATCATAATTTTACAATCTTGAAAGAATACTGCTTCTTGTATTTGTGGCTCTGTGGTACCTACTTGCCACTGAAAATATTTCCCTTAAACTTCACAGGAGAATTTAAGCAATTGTGAAATTCTTGAAACTGCTCATTTCATTTGCCAAGAAGTTTTCTTCAGGTTAGAGTCCACTGTCGTGGCTTCAGCTACCTTTCTGGAGCCCAGTTTCCGATACGGCACTCTCTCATTCTTCTTAATAAATGGTTTGAACATCTAAAGTAGCCACAAGGATTCCTGGCATTTGTCAGAGGCGGAAATCCGCATGGCAGACTGTGAGAGTCATAAAATCTTTGTTTTAGTTTGGACTCATTTAAAAACTGGAATGAAATCGAAAACTTTTTTTCTTATGTGGTCACAGAGGTTTTCTCTTAAGAGGTGAGAATTCTACTAGGGCCTGATGTATAGGGAAAAATGACTATTGGAGTTTTGTTTTTTCGCTTTGTTTGGTATATTCATGGAAGTCTGACTCTTCCACCGTTTCCCCTGCTTGCTTTGTAGTCTTTATAGTCAAAGCCCCATGTCCAGCAGCTATTTTTACTGGTTTTAAATGATTTTATGTCATGTTCTGTAAACCTGTTCTCAGATAGACATTCATTTCCACATTCTCATGTTTTCGGATTCTCTTTGTTTTCCAGAAACATTTGAGTTTGCCTAAACTTTGTTACCAAAAGGGAGTAATTTCTGGTTTGTGGCCTCATCTCTTAGTGTTTCTTCTTATAGTCATACACAGAAGCTCAAAAAAGACTCTGAAGAAGGATAAAAACTTGCCTTATCTCTCTTCCACCAAATATTCTATTTTAGACACATTTGAATGCATAAGATTGACATGGTGACCCTTAAATGTTGGACAGTACTAATTTATTACTTAGAAGACTTGGGTAGTACTTATGAAACCATAGTTTAAAATAAGAACCACATTAGCAGATACAACTTCCAGTATAAAATGAAATCTCACCCTGAATGTTAAATAAGAGTAATCTTAGGATATCAGTTCAGTTATTTGAACTTAATTTTTGTTAATATTTATTTATTTATTCCCTTTTGTTGCCCTTGTTGTTTTATTGTTGTGGTTATTAGTATTATTGAAATTGCTGTAGTTATTATTGTTGTTATTGACATTGTTGCTGCATAGAACAGAGAGAAATGGAGAAAGGAGGGAGAGACAGAGAGGGGGAGAGAAAGATAGACACCTGCAGACCTGCTTCACCACCTGTGAAGTGACGGCCCTGCAGGTGGGGAGCCTGGGGCTTGAACTGGGATCCTTACTCCAGTCCTTGTGCTTTGCACCACCTGCGCTTAACCTGCTGTGCTACCGCCCAACTCCTTAAATTTTTTTAATTGATAGGACAGAGAGAAAGTGAGGGGGCAGGGAGAGAAAGAGAGAGAGAGTCCTAAAGCACTGCTTCACGCTGGTGAGCCGCTATGTTCCATCGCTGGGGAGCCAGAGACGACCCAAACTGCCCCTGCGGCTCCAGACAGACTATGACCCACATAGTCAACGACTGCCACCTCTCCAGATTCAAAGGAGGTCTCGAAACTTTACATCAGGCTCAACCTGACGCTGTTGACTGGCTACGGAAGAAGGGCAAACGCTAGAAGAAGAAGAAGCAATATCTACTAGGAGTGTGAATAGAAAAGATTTGTTGGGAGCTGGGCTTAAGGGCTTAAGGCACTGGGTTTAAGATTTGTTGGGAGCTGGGCTTAAGCGGCTTAAGGGCACTGGCGTAAAGGGCAAGGGCAGGCTTAAGGATCCCAGTTTGAATCCCCAGCTCCCTACCTGCAGGGGTGGGTTGCCTCACAAGTGGTGAGGCAGGTCTGCAGGTGTCTGTCTTTCTCTCCTCCTCTCTGTCTTCTCCTCCTCTAGATTTCTCTCTGTCCTATCCAACAACAACGATCAACAACAAAGGCAACAAAAGGGGAAAAAATAGCCTCCAGGAATAGTGTATTCCTAGTGTAGGCACAGAGCCCCAGAGATAACCCTGGAGGTAAATAAATAAATAAATAAATAAATAGAAAAAATTTGTTCAGAGAATCTTGATGTGCTGATCCTTTGTCGAACACTGAGGATAGACTGGTGGCTCTAAGAAATGGTGGAAACAGCCCTGCATAAATCAGACACTCACATATTTAATTAATTATAATAAATGTTATAAAGGAAAATCTAGCCTGTTGAAAGACTGAATGATAAAGATAATTGACTCATTCTGGAGGTCAGGCAAGGCTTTGTCAAGTTCAGCCACATCTAAAGCGTGATGAGGTTGGGGTACAGTGTTTAGACGTCAATCTGATTGCCTGTGCAGTGACAGTTAAAACTGAAAGGAACTTGAGATTTGGAAGGAATCTCAAGTGACCGGCCATTTTAAGGAATTACTGAAGGATCTGAACAGAGAAATGTTTGCTCTATCAAAGGACCCTATCATCAATGACATCAGCCTGGAAAAACAGCTAGACACTAAGGCAGTAGTAGTCTTTGTGGTGGGGTTCCATATGTGGGCTTGGAGAGACTAGAGTCTGGAAACAAGAGGAAGGTGGACATGAGGGCTGCAGGATATAAACATCATAGCACTTGCCAATGTGGGCGCGCTCGAGGAAAAGGTTGAGTAAGGATAAGCTTTAAGTCATCCCAGGGATAGGTATATTGGTGCTAAAACATAGCACAAGAGAATAAAAAGGATACTTAAAGGGAAGATCCCAAGTCACACGATTTAAGGTGTCACTGAAGCTGATCCTTTACTTTTGAGTTGTAGACACTCAGGCCCAGAAAAAAGAAGCAACTCCATCTAAGATCTTGTTTCCTGAAGTGTGATTCAGGGAAGGTAAACAGATTGGACCTTCATGGTCCGGGAGTTGGTGTAGTGGATAAAATGTTGGACTCTTAAGCATAAGGTCTTGAATTCAGTCCCCAACAGCACATGTACCAGAGTGATGTCTGCTTCTTTCTCTCTCTCCTCCTATCTTTGTAATAAATAAAATCTTAAAAAAAAAAATCGAGAGTTGGGCAGTAGCGCAGCGGGTTAAGAGCCACGTGCAAGAACTTACAAAGGATCTCGCTTCGAGCCCCAGGCTCGCTTCACAGGCGGTGAAGCAGGTCTGTAGGTATCTCAACCCCCCATCTCCCCTCCTCTCTCCCCCCCCATCTTCCCCTCCTCTCTCCATTTCTCTCTGCCAACAACAACAACAACAACAACAATAATAATTCAGACCCTCCAAGATGGACTGAATTGTGACCTACCTTTTACTAAGGATTACCAACCCCCTCCACACATGCTATGCATAACATTTGAAAAGTACTGTTCTCTGGAGCTTAATAGATTATAAAAATGGATTAGTACTAGGTTAAATATACTGTTTGGAGTAAGTTATTTTGTTTGTACTGAATAATTCTCATGTATGGATTAAGAGTAATGCCCAAGTTAAAAAGGCAGTTTGAGCCATAAATTAGGGACACTAGGACAATGGGAAACTAATGTTTCTCTGAAGGAAGGAAAAAGCGATGGAGGGAGGGAAGAAGGAAAAGGGAAAGACAATAAGAGGAGAAAGAAAGCAGCCCAAGATCCAAAGATCATGTATGCAATGGATTCTTCACAATTTGTGAGCAGGGGATGAGAAAAAACTGGCCAAGTTGCCTCACATTACATATTGTGGACACATGCTTTAGCATAGTCTTAAAAAGGAACCCAAATTTCCCAGCTCCATTTTCTTTCATGAGTTTCTTTTTAAGGCAGGGATATTGGTAATGATTATGGATTTCTAACTGTTGCTCAAACAACTAGGGCTATAAAAGCTTCTCAGCATGCCATTTCTTTTTTTTGTTTTTGTTATTTATTAAACCCCACTGGGCAGGAATTCCAGCTAACACCATGCCATGTGTCAATGTGCCTAGCATATTGTTTGGTGTTCACATACAAAAATCTCATCATAGGTGGAGAGTTGAGAATATTCAACAACTATTGCGTTGTCGGACAAGTCAAGGCACATTTATGCTTTGAAAAAAAAAACAGAAAAATATCTTATGAATTTTCTGACCAGCCAATAGTTTTTTTACCATAATTTATATGGGCCAGGAATCTGGGTTTTTACTTTTCTAGGCATTCCTGGTTCAGATATCTCTTGGGATTTCTGTCAAGCTGTTGACCTTGAGGTGAGGTCTCCTCTGAAAGCACAGCTTGTAAGCGCCATCTGCTTCTAGACTCACGCATGTTGCTGCTGGCAGATCTCAGTCCCTTGGCACATGGACCTCTCCACAGGGTTGCTGCTTAGTCATCTGGTAGATGGCTTCTTTCAGGATGAACAATTCATGAGAAAATGGGGTGTCCAGGACAGAAGTCTATATATATATATCACCAGAGCACTGTTCAGTTCTGGCTTATAGTGGTGTGGGGAAATGAACCTGGAACTTTGGAGCCTCAGGCATGAGAGTCTCTTTGCAGAACCACTATGCTATCCCTAACCACTCACAATCTTTTTTTTTTTTTTTTGCCTCCAAGGGCTGGGGCTCGGTGCCTGCACTAGAATCTACTGCTTCTGGAGGCCATTTTTTCCCATTTTGTTGCCCTTGTTGTTGTCATTATTATTGTTGTCATTGCTGTTGTTGCTAGATACAATAGAGAGAAATTGAGAGAGAGGGGAGACAGAGAGGGGGAGAGAAAGACAGACACCTGCAGATCTGCTTCACTGCTTGTGAAGTGACCTCGCTGCAGGTGTGCAGGTGGGGAGCGGGGAGCTTGAACTGGGATTCTTAGGCCAGTTGTTAACGCTTTGCGCTATGTGTGCTTAATCCGTGCTACCGCCTGACCCCCACTCACAATCTTTTTATAAACCAGTGCTCATCGTCTTCTCACTTCTGTTGTATTTTGACCTCTAAAAGACAGTCATCTCAGCTTATACCCAATAGGAGGCCACACTATACCAGAGTGTAGATTTAGAGATGGGAGTTCTTTTTTTTTTTTTAATTTCTTTATTGGGAGATTAATGTTTTACAGATGACAGTAAAATACAGTAGTTTGTACATGCGTAACATTTCTGTTTTCCACATAACAATCTAAGCACCCCAGGTCCTCCTCTGCCATCATGTTCCAGGACCTGAACCCTCCCTCTCCACCCCCACCCCAGAGTCTTTTACTTTGGTACAATATACCAACTCCATTCCAAGTTCTGCATTGTGTTTTCCCTTCTGATCTGATCTTGTTTTTCAACTTCTGTCTGTGAGTGAGATCATCCCATATTCATCCTTCTCTCTTTGACTTATTTTACTTAACGTGCTTCCTTCAAAACTCCGTCCAAGATGAAGTGAAGAATGTGAATTCACCATTTTTAATAGCTGAGTAGTATTCCATTATGTATATATACCACAACTTGCTCAGCCACTCATCTGTTGTTGGACGCCTGGGTTGCTTCCAGGTTTTGGCTATTACAAATTGTCCTGCTGTGAACATAGGTATACACAAATCTTTTTGGATGGGTGTATTTGCTTCCTTAGGATACATCCCCAGGAGAGGAATTGCAGGGTCATAGGGTCCACTTCTAGCCTTCTGAGAGTTGGGAGTTCTGAGAAGGTGCTAAGGCCCATCTTATCTAGGAACTGCTTAGTACACTGGGGTATTTATTTTCTTCAATTATTCTCTGGTCAGAGAAATAGGATACTTGTAGACAAGCACCCTAGCACCCCACCCTCTAGGATCTCACATTTGGAAACACAGATACAAATCAGATGACCACACAGAGACATATATAATTGCAACAAAAAAGGATAAATTGACAGTGGAGAGGCTTAAGCTTGTCTGGGGATTGGGGCAAGAAGACCTCGAAAGATAATTATATGCAGTCATTGGAGTAGAACCAAGTTGGGTGGGCATGGTCAAAATATATAGTCACTAGGCAGATGAAAACCCAGGATAAGGTTGAAAATGACCCAACTGTAAATAGAAAGAAAATCTACAGGGCTGGAATGAAAATATGGGTAAGTTGCTCAGAAAACACAGGCCCTGACAGAGGCATGGCGAAACCTGTGTGACAAATGTGGACCTAGGCGCTAAGTAGACCTGGAGCAGAAAGTAGAATCCCACTTCTGGAGCTGAGCTGAAGGAGGTGAACTCCGGATGTTTGGGTTCTCCAAGATTTTGTAGGCAAAGTTCGGAAATAAGGTGGAGAGTTTTAGCACCCAAGTTCCTCCTATGTCTCCTTCAGTCCTCATATAACTTTTGCCTTTTCTTAGGAGTTGTGCCTCTGTTTTAATACCCAAGTTACAGTGAGCTGAAAATTCATTTGGGTTTCCTGTGGCACTTACTATTCCAGGCTCTGGCCTGCTCAGGAGTCCTGCCACTGCTGGCTCTCTGTTTCTTGAACATGCCACCTTGTGTCCACCTGTGCTCCTAGTGCCCATTCTCATAGCAGGCCCAGGTACAGCCCAGTATGAAATCAACCTGAACTGTCCTTAACATCCTGAAATAAAGCTTTTTTTTTTCTTTCTTTCTTCTGCTTGTCTGCCTCTTAACTGTCAAGGCATTTTAATTTGCTATTTAATATCCTGTTTCCTAAGAAATGAAGATATTGGTATCACAGATCCTTACAGATTTCTAAATGTCACTTTTAATGCAGACTCCCTGCTCTGGTGCACCAGTCTCTTATGAGGTATAGACCCCCAAAACTCACTCCATTATTGCATTGGATGTGACCTACAAAACAGAAATCAAAGATAAAGCTATTTTAAAATTTCAAAATGGTGACTGTAGAGTATTCATGTCCTGGAGGGGAGAGGGACTTCTGAACATGGAACAAATACCATGTGACTGTTCTGACTGGGGCCTCTATTGAGATAACCTTTCTAAAACAGTCCCACCCTGGATACACTGTGCAAACCAGACCCCATCACCATCTTTCTTTATGCCCTCTGTAGTAATATTACATTTTGCATTTATCCCCATAGTATGTTTTGTTTTTTAGTTATTTGTCTCCATCATACAAATAAATGTAAATTCCATGAAAACTTGTCACAATTATTTTCAAATCTACAGTGGATGGAGCTGGCACAAATTTGACTTTTAATAAGTACTTGTTGAATGACTAAATCTAAAAAAAAAAAATCTTATTGGGGGGTCAGGTGGTAGCACAGTGGGGTAAGCACACCTCACGCCAAGCACAAGGACCAGTGTAAGGATCCCAGTTAATTTATAGTTCCACAGCACACCCACCACCAAAGTTCTGTATTCTGACCCTCCTACCTCCTCAAGATAGTCACTAGAGTTTTATATGTCCTACAAAGTTTGCTTGCTTCTGTTTTGTTTGGATTATCTTTGGTGATTTTATATAAATCAGGTCTCTAGATTCCACCTATGAGTGAAACCATCTGGTAGTTGTCTTTTATCTCTTTACTTATTTCACTAAGCATAATCACCTCCAGTTCAATCCATTTTGTCCCAAAGGACACTATATCATCTTTTTATGACTGCAGAGTGGTATTCTATGGAATATATACACCAAAATCGGGGAGTGTAATACCTCCATATTTTTCCTTTTTTCTTATAAATGCTTTGGCAATTTGTGGCGTTCTGTGGTTCCACATACATTCTTGGACAAGTTGTTCAATATGCTTAAAAAGTGCTACTGGAATTTTGATAGGGATTGCATTGAAATTATAGATTGCTTTTGGTAGCATGACCATTTTAATAATGTTTATTCTTCCAATCCAGGAACAAAGAATGTTCTGTGTGTCCTTTTCTATTTCTTTTAGCGGTCTCATAGTTTTCGTTGACAAAATCCTTCAACTCCTTCATGAGATTCACCCCAAGGTATTTTATCTTTTTGGGTTCTATTATAAATGGGGTTGTGTTTTTTATTTCCTTTTCCTCTGACTCTTCGTTTGTCTACAGAAATGCCATATATTTCTATGCATTGATTTTATATCCTGCTACTCTATTGAATTTATTATTTTCAGTTTTTTTTTTTTGGTGGAGTGTGTGGGGTTCTTTAGGTATAATATTATGTCATCACAAAAAGTGATAGTTTGATTTATTCTTTTCCAATTTATATGCCTTTGATATCTTTTTAATTTTTTTTTACCAGGGTGATAGTTTATAGTTGAAGGTAAATACTGTATGTAGTTTGTACAGGTGTAACATTTCTGTTTTCTGCAAAACACTCTTACATTCCCCATCTAGGTCCTCCTTTGCCATCATATTCCAGGACCTGAAAGCACCTCCTGGCCCTGAGGCCTTTACTTTGGTTCAGTGCACCAAATCCAGTCCACGTTCTGCTTTGTGTTTCTCCCATTATGTTCTTATTTCTCAGCTTCTGTCTGTGAGTGAGATCATCCCATATTCATCTTACTCTTTCTGGCTGATCTCATTTCACATGATTTCTTTAAGCTCTATCCAAGATGAGGTGAAGGGGAATTCATCATTCTTTTTTTTTTTTTTTCTCCAGGGTTATTGCTGGGCTGGGTGCCTGCACCATCAATCCACCGCTCCTGGAGGCCATTTTTCCCCCTTTTGCTGCCCTTGTTGTTGTAGCCTTGTTGTGGTTATTATTATTGCCATTGTTGATGTTGTTCGTTGTTGGAAAGGACAGAGAGAAATGGAGAGAGGAGGGGAAGACGGGGGGGGGGGGGAGAAAGATAGACATCTGCAGACCCACTTTACCACCTGTGAAGCGACTCCCCTGCAGGTGGGGAGCCGGGGGCTCGAACCAGGATCCTTATGCCGGTCCTTGTGCTTTGCTCCACATGCACTTAACCCACTGCGCCACTGCCCGACCCCCTTCATCATTCTTTTTAACCTTTTAAATTACTTTTATTTATTTATTGGATAGAGACAGCCAGAAATCAAGAGGGAAAGGGGAGATAAGAGAGTGAGACAGAGCGACATCTGCTGACCTTCACCACTTGCAAAGCTTCCCCCTTGTGAGGACCAAGAGCTCAAACCCTGGCCCTTGCACACTCTAATGTGTGAACTCAACCAGGTGTACCACCGCCGGCCCTCAAGTTTTTTTTTTTAAGATTTTATTTATTTATTCATGAAAAAAAGAGGTGGTAGGAGGAAAGAGGGAGAAATAATCAGACATTACTCTGGTATATGTGCTGGCAGGGATTGAACTCAGGAACTCACATTTGAGAGTCCAATGCTTTATCCACTGTGCTACCTCCCATACCAGTATCTCTTTCTTGTCTGTTTGCAATGGCAAGGACCTTGAGAACTATGTTGAATAACAGTGGAGATAGTGGACATCCTTGTCTGATTCCTGATTTTAGGCAGAAAGCTTTCAGCTTTTACCCATTGAGAATGATGCTAGCAGTGGCTTTATCATAAATGGTCTGTTTTCCTTTTTTTTGCCTCCAGGGTAATCACTGGGGCTTGGGGCTGGCACTATGAATCTATTGCTCCTAGCATTCTATTTTATTGGCTAGAAATAAGAAAGAAACTGAGAGAAGAAGGGAGATAGAGAGGGAGAGAGAAAGACACCTGTAAGATTTGCTTTGTTGCTTGTGAAGTGTCCCCCTTGCAAGTGGGGAGTCAGGGGCTCAAACCCAGGTCCTTGAACTCAGTACTATGTGTCTTTAACTGGGGGTGCCACTACCTGGGTCTCAGTAAGTGGTCTTGGGTTCATTAATCTTATGGATCGTCCTTATGGATTCTATTTTATTAACTTCTGCTCTGATTTTGACTAAATTTTGTTATTTTATGTGGAGGACTTTCTACAACGTTCTTGCCTACTGTATATATGTTTCCTATTTGCCTTTGTTTTATAACTCACAATATCTACAAGAGCGTTTTTCAATTTGGCTTTGGTTCATCAACATTGGATTGTGTCACTCTATTTTGCTCTCTCCTTTCCTGTGTCTGATTTTCCCTGTTTTTGTGTTCTTGCTGTTATTCTATTACTGATTATCATATTGAAATTTGAGATTTTTTTTTTTTTTTTTTTGCCTTTAGTTGCCGGGGCTTGGTGTGAGCAATACAAATCCACTACTTCTGGTGGACTTTTATTTATTTATTTATTTATTTATTTTTCTTTTCATTCGATAGTACAGGAAGAAATTGAGAGAGGAGGGGGGAGATAGAAAGGGAGACAAAGACACCTGAAAACCTGTTTTACTGTTTGTGAAGCATCCCCACTGCAGGTAAGAGATGCTTGAACATGAGTCCTTGTGCTTGTCCTTGCGTTTAGTACTATGCATTCTTAAGTGTGTGTGCCACCATCCAGCCCTCTTCTCCTCCTTTTCATATCAGACTTCTCATAGTAATTCTTTCAAGGCAGGACTGGTAGTGGCAAATTCAATTTTTGAATGTTTGAAAAGTTTTTTTTATTTCTCCCTCATATTTGAAGGAAAATTTATCAGGATATAGAATTTGTGGCTGGAATTTCTTACCTTTTAATACTCTGAATATGCCATTCCATTCCCTCCTTGCCTCTAGTTTTGTGATGAGAAATCTTATGACAGCCTGATGGTAGCACCTTTGTACATGACTTTTTTCCTTTCTCTGACAGCCTACAATATTTTTTCTTCATCTCTGTTTTTTGATAGTTTTACAGTAATATATCTTAGTATGTGTCTCCTTGAATTCAAGAATTTGGGTGTGCATTTACATTCTTGGATTTCTATATTTGAAAATTGGTAGGTATGGATAATTCTCTGTTCAGACTATCTGTTAGGGAGTTGGGCAGAAGCACAGCCGGTTAAGTGCACATAGTGCAAAGCACAAGGACCCACATAAGGATCCCGGTTGGAGCCCCTGGCTCCCCACCTGCAGAGGAGTCGCTTCACAGGTCTGTAGGTGTCTGTCTTTCTCTCCCCCTCTCTGTCTTCCTCTCCTCTTTCCATTTCTCTCTGTCCTATCCAACAACAACAACATTAATAACAACTGGGCAACAAAGGGGAAAATAAATAAATGTAATAAAAATTTTAAAAAGTTAAAAAAAGACTCTCAGTTAAAACTTCTTTAAATATGTTTTCTGCTCCTCTCTCCTTCTCCTCTGCCTCAGGGATCTCAATAACTCCAATGCTCATCTTTCTTATAGAGTCTGGTATTTCATAGAGAAATGCTTCATTTTTCCTAAACCTTTCCTCTCCAAAAGTTTTAAATACACAGAGTGTGGTGGTTGTATCTTCTAGTGTGATATTCTCTCCTCCAACTGGGTAAGTCTACTTCTTTTATTTATTTATTTATTTATTTATTTATTTATTCCCTTTTGTTGCCCTTGTTGTTTTATTGTTGTAGTTATTGGTGTTATTGATGTTGTATAGGTCAGAGAGAAATGGAGAGAGGAGGGGAAGACAGAGATGGGGAGAGAAAGACAGACACCTGCAGACCTGCTTCACCTCCTGTGAAGCGACTCCCCTGCAGGTGGGGAGCCGGGGGCTTGAACCGGGATCCTTATGCTGATCTTTGCACTTTGTGCCACCTGCACTTAACCCGCTGCGCTACCGCCCGACTCCCGTAAGTCTACTTCTGAGGCCTCTTACCTCAACCTGAACTGCACTCAAGAGTATCCTTTAGACTCTGCAGTTCTATTTAGTTATTTTTTTTTCCCTGTATTTTGTAATTCTTTGCTAAAATGATCACTGAGTTCTTGAATCTTAACTTTATTTTCCTGAATTGATTTCATAATTAGTTTTCTGAACTCTAGGTCATTTTTTTTTTTTTTCTAGATCTGAGTCTGTCTGGTCATTTGGAGTTTCTGTCACTGTTGTCTGTGTATTTCTGTTTCCCCGTTTAGTGTGAATTTCATTGTTGTCCCAGCAGGAGGCACTGTGGCTAAGGTGTCTGATTTCCCTGTTTCTATATCTTAGTGAAGGAGGGGAGATTTTATCCTGCATCACCAGGCTGGCTCTGTGACCTTGACCTCAATATAGGGTCTCCCCGCTGCTGTCCCAGCCTCTGTGGGGCAACATCAATGGAGACTCAAGAAGTCATAGCTGTAAATTGGTGAGTTTGTAGGTGATTTTTCTTTCTTTTTGTTGCTAAAACTTGGACCCAGAAGTGGTGTGTCCCAGGCACAGAATATGGTGCCTGCTATCTCTGAGCACTGGTTTTTAGTCCTGGGAATTTCTCATTTACCCCCTTTCTACAAGCCACACAGTATCTGTATTCACTTGTGGCTTTAGTAATTTCCTCCCTTCCTTCCTCCCTTCCTTCCTCCCTCCTTCCTTCCTTCCTTCCTTCCTTCCTTCCTTCCTTCCTTCCTTCCTTCCTTGCTTTCTTTTTTTAATAGTTGTTTCTTTAACTCACACCTGAAAGTGATACACCTCAGCTGCTAAACTCCCAATCTGGCGCCAGCTGTCCTTGAGTACAACCTTTTAATTCCAGAATCTCCCCCCCCGCCCCACTTCTTTTCTGTCCATGAGCCACATGTGTCTATACTCACCTGTGGCTTGGTGAGTTTTTTAAGTGGTCCTGGTTGTATTTTGTTGCATTTTCAGGTGATTTTTATTTCTTTTCCTAGTTCATTGGGGAGAGGAAAAAGTGGTTGCTGCTACTTCATAGAGAGCCCCAGTCTTAACTTCATGCTGAAAAATGTTCCGGAAATCTCATGGAGTTTGGTAGTTTCTTTGTCTACTGCCTTCTTTGAGGGCTTTTTCTGATCTGTGCATTGACTCCAAGAGAAGAGACATAAGGTTTCAGAGATACTAGTTCATACAAAGTTCAATGGCACCGTCAATGTCATGGTGGGTCTTCTTGGGCTCTGATCTCATCCCCTTGAGTCTATTTGAAGCCCAGGAAGTTCTCCTGGTCTAGAGCACTCATTCAGTTACTGTGACATAATCACCTCTGTGGAACTGGGCATAGTGATCCATGTGCCAACCACTAGACTGGAATTTTTGGAAAGTTGTGTTTGCAGTGGGATCCCATGTTCTTAGTAGTGAATATAGATCAAAGTTGAATACTAAGCAGTTTAAAACATTGTGATCTAAGAATAAAAGCATATTCATTGCATTATTTATGATAAGTATGCTATAAAAACACTTTTAAGTTGTGAGAAAGTTTTAGAGTAATAATAGAGGTAGAGAAGAAAGCGTCAAATTCATAATTACAAATGGATTTATATTTTACTTATTTTACTTTATAACACTTATCATTGTAATTCGCTTTGGAAGAACTAACATGTAACTTAATAGACTCTTAATAATACATCGTGCATGAAAGTAGGGATTTTACTGCTAACTCCCTGACCCTTAAATTGGTATTTTTGTTTTCTTCAGATAAGTTCCCACTAGTGGAATTTCTGAATCATATGGTACTTTTAATATTTAATTTTTTGAGATACTTCCATACTGTTTTCTATTGTGGTGACACCGGTTTGGATTCCTGCAATTCCTAAAGCATTTTCTTCCCAGACAAAACACAGGAATGGGCATGTACTGTGTGTGTGTTGGAGTCTTTTTTTTTCTCATTAAACTTTGTTAGAATAAGTCCAAATTCTATGAGATATTTGCAGTCAAGTTTTTTTTTCTTTAAAAAGAACTAAGTTTAAAATTAATAATTTAACATACTCAGACACAGCCCCCAAATGGTCAACAAACATCCTTTTCTCTTCTGAAGGGTTTATAACAGATGTATTCCTATCATTAACCAATCTTTTCCTATTAAACTTAAATGGCAAATAGAATCAAAGTGTCCTGAAACCACTCTTCTACCACAGAGCAAGATGAAGCTGCAAGTATTGGGGATAATATCTATTTAGCTTCCTGTGCCTCCTGGGAAGACTTGGTGACTGGTTAGCTCCAGTGGCCTTTTTGCCCACTACTTAATCTTCATTATTATTTTCAAATGTATTGATTTATTTTTGTTAGTGATTAAATATTGATTTACCAAATTATAGGACATTAGTGGTATAATTCTATAATGTTCCCACTACCAAAGTTGTGTGTTTTCATTCCTTCCATTGGAAACTGCAGTCGTTCTCTCTAGGTCACAGATAGGGGTTGACTTTCTATATATAACTGTCCATATCAAGAGGCTTTTGATGAGTTTCAACATAATCTGAAGAGGAGGAGCTATCACGTGATAACTTTTCAATATTTTCAATGTCTGTGCTATTTTTCCATCTTGGTTTCTAGTTCTTTGACATTTCTACAGTGTCCCACACTCTCAAGCACGGCTAACACTCAAGAAATTATTTTCTTTTTCTTTCTTTTTTTGCCTCCAATGTTATTGCTGGGGCCAGGTGCCAGCACTAAGAATCCACTGCTCCTGGAGGCCATCCCCCCCCCCCCCCCGCTTTTGTTGTTTATCTTTGTTGTTGTTGAATAGGACAGAGAGAAATCAAGAGGACGGGAAGACAGAGAGGGGGAGAGAAAGATAGACACGGGCAGACCTGCTTCACTGCTTGTGAAGTGACTCCCCTGCAGGTGGGGAGCCGGTTACTCAAACCGGGATCCCTACGCCGGTCGGTCCTTGCATTTTGTGCCATGTTGCACTACCGCCCAGCTCCCCTCTCAAGAAATTCTATTTAACTGAATGATTCACAAAAAAAATGGGCACTCTCTACTTGTGAAAGCAGAAATGGTACCAATACAAAAATGTATGAAAATGCACATCCATTGTCAGACATTGAATTAATATCTTCAATGAAATTGAGTCACTGAATACTTCTAATCTGCTCGTTAAGAATTGAAGAGCTGAACAGTGTAACATATCACAAAAGACAGATTAGATGGGAGGTAGAAAGGAATGTAGAGAGGTAGTTTTTTTTTTTATTTAAGAAAGGATTAATTAACAAAACCATAAGGTAGGAGGGGTACAACTCCACACAATTCCCACCACCCAATCTCCATAACCCACCCCCTCCCCTGATAGCTTTCCCATTCTCCATCCCTCTGGGAGCATGGACCCAGGGTCATTGTGGGTTGCAGAAGGTAGAAGGTCTGGCTTCTGTAATTGCTTCCCCACTGAACAAGGACGTTGACTGGTGGGTCCATACTCCCAGTCTGCCTCTCTCTTTCCCTAGTAGGGTGTGTCTCTGGGGAAACTGAGCTCCAGGATACATTGATGGGGTCTTCAGTCCAGGGAAGCCTGGCCAGCATCCTGGTGGCATCTGGAACCTGGTGATTGAAAAGAGTTAACATATGAAGCCAAACAAATTGTTGAGCAGAGAGGTAGTTTTCTTTTTTTCTTTCTTTCTTTCTTTCTTTCTTTTTTTTTTTTTTACAGGGTATATGGTATATGGTATATTTACATTTGCTGTTGGATTAAAGGAAATGCTTGCATTTCCTTGTGGTCAAATTTACTCTTGTGTGGAAAATGGTGGACCAATTACATTTTATGATGCTAGATTTCAGAAGAATGTGCTGATTCTGTAAATTTGTTTTCTCTATCAGTCATCATCATGTAGTCAAAGTAATTTGCTAAAAGTTTAAGTTGTTCTGCTATTCATTCACTACTTAGGTTGGTGCTGTTTTGTGACTAATGAATTTTCTTATATAGTAGATGCTCAATAAATATTTACTGAATTTCACTGACATTTCACATAACTAGAATGGGAAATAAGGTAAAGAATTGTAGTGAAAGCTCATTTTAATACTATTGACTTATATTTAAAACCAATGACTAAGAACTGATGCTATTCTTTCACTGTTCTATACCCATCTCACTAATATTCTACACAGTTACTACCCTCATTGCTCCTATCAACTTGCTCATGACTTTGCAAACCTTTCAGTGAACTCTCTTTTGTATGATCCTTCTGAGGTTATCATCCATTTCTGGGACCTTAACAGATAAGGTGGGATCTGGGTTTTGCTAGGTGTATTATTTGAGGGTCTCTGGAAGGATATTCTGACAAGGAGATTTGCTACAGGAGGCTTACTAGGGAGCTCTGGTAAATGAGTGGGGAAATTGGAAAGAACAGAGGGAGAAGCTGTACTGTGACACAGCTGTTAGCAAAGTCACAGTCCATCTTATGAGACCCTGGAGGTAGAAGGTTTAATTTGGAGTCTGCTGAAGTCAAGGCTGTAGGCTAGGCTTTTAGACCCTTAGCAACTATCATTGGATAAAGGCTGCTTTTAGAGATAGAGTGTACCTAAAGGAAATAACTCTTTTTCAATTAACAGAGATCAACTGGGCTATGAATCTTTGGTATCCAGTACTTCTGATATTGGGGAGGAGAGGGAAGGAGGAGAATGTCTTCAACTTGCAGCACTCCACAAACCCCCCCCCCCCAGATGAATACAAACTGGCATGAGCCAGAAGGGTGTGGGGTGGTTCATGGGAGTGATTATAATATCAATTATAGATTCTACACACTAAAGAAATATTGTAAAGGACCATCTAATGGAAAAATCAGTGAACTGTAGACCTGAAAGTCATACTAATTCTGGAATCAGAGATGAAGAGGTAATTTCAGGGTTGGTTATGATAAGTGTACTTTGAATCTGAGAGCAAACTGGGAAGAAAGACAACAATAACATAGGAAGAAAGGTAAGGGAGATGGGGAAAGCATAATTTATAGTGATTGTAAAACCTCCCCAAATATACTATGAATATCATTTTAAAACTTTAAATATAAATTCAAATGATTTTATTCTTCTTAGTTGGTATTTAAAAAAGGGCTACAATAGTGCATGGAGATTGGTAATAGAATTGTGTTTTGTTTAAAATAAGACTGTCAGCTAAATTAGGTTTTAGACCTTACTTGATATTTCTTCCAGTAGTGATGCTCTTCTGGTAGGAAACCATGGCCACTATCTTTTGGAGAGTTTCTGTAGCTGCTTTGAAGTTTCTGGGAGTTGTAAGCCAATATGTCAATGAGCATGTCTCTACCCCAATTCATGGTCCTTCTTAGGAGATACATTGTGGCCAGTCATCTGGCCTTATTGTGTCTCTTGGGGCTGTGGCAGCCAGAGGTCTGACCTCCTTTCTGGGAGGGAGCTAGGGAATCACCTCCTCTGCCTGGGGCCTATTTAGTGGTTTTTGTCTTGGCTTCCAGCTGCCAGGAGAAAGCCAACTTTAATCATGCTTGATTTAAAGAACATCATTTAGAGTTGGCAAGTGCTGTCAGTTTTATTCTGGACAGAGCTTGAACACTATTGAATAAAATTAAATGCATAGAATTTTAACTTTTTTTTTTTTAAATAATTCCATGTCTTGTTCATACTTATATCTAATTATCTAAATTCCCTGGTCACTGGTGTCTATTTCTGCTGCTTTCTTTTCTGGGTCCAACTATTATGTATTTATTTGTTCATTTTTTTTTTTTACCATGCAAACAATTCACTGCCTTGCAAAATAAGTAATCCTTTCTCCTTCAGTCTTCTCTCTACTTTCAGTATTATTCTTCTAACTCCTTTTTCTGAACATTTTCCTATTTTGAAACACTTCTCTTTGTGGAACTATGTTAGTCTTTAACTCCATACTCAAAGATTTCTTTGTCAAGTTAGTCTTACAAGACCCCATAACTTTCTGTAAAGGCTATTGAGACAGCTTTGGCATTACAGTTAAGGGCTGATAAGACACTGAGGTTACCTCCTGAGTTTTTTAAGACTGTTTTGAGTCCACTAAATTGTAACATTTTAAAGAACTCAAGTTTAGTTTGTACATAGAGTTAATGCTGTTTGGTCTGACTGAACTACCTCCTCTATCACCCTAGAAATGTTAGCTGGACCATGTTCTAAATATTTTTTCTTGTTAATAATAATTCTTATCACAGATAAGCTGCGTTTCCTTAGTGTTTGGTAGAACAGAACACTCTTTAATAGAACATAACTAGTTAATTGTCAAAACCTACTTCAAAGAACGCATAAGTATAAAAAAAATGAATGTTACTGAAATTCTAGGACTTCTTTTGCAAATAGAGTTTTAAACATGTGTTTTCCTTTAATTACTGTCTTCTTAATTACAACTATTTAGTGAATTAAGGATTTCAAACATTTCTTTGATCATAACATGAATAACTACTCATTGCAAAAAAAAATCAGAAAATAATACTAAATACTAAAATTCGCTCATAATTGCTTAGAAAGGATCATTGCTGATCATAGGTCTACTACTTTTCAGGTTTTTTCTTCTGCTATTACAAGAGTGAAACCAATGGATGTGTATAGTTTGTAAAATTTTATTCTCTTCAATTTATGGACAGATTTTCATATATTTAAATGGTAGCATATTATTTAATCAAATGGTCAGTCATAATTTATTTGAATATTTTCCATTTGTCCTGTGTATCAACTGTTGTGAATTTTTCATTGCCATTAACAATGTTTCAACAAACACTAAGAAACTACAGTCAAACTTGAATTGTTGTGTTATAGTATGGTATTTTACAAATTTACAGTTGACTATAAGTTGAAAACAGATTTTTAAAACCAAATTTATGGAGATTTTACAGTCTTTAAAGAGATTTAATTATCAGTCTATACATTATGTGAACTATCTCTTTTATTTTTCTTCCTTTTATTTCATTCATTTAAGATGTATTTAATTTATGAGAGAGAGAGAGAGAGAGAGAGAGAGAAGGAGAGAAAAAGAAAGAGGGGTAAGGAGAGGGGGGAGAGAGAAAGAGAGGGAGAGAGAAGCACTGTCTGGCATATGCAGTGCAAAGGACTGAACTATGTATCCCACGCGTACAAGCCATGTACTCTATCTGCTGAATCATCTCTCTGGTTACTATTTCTTTACATTCAATAGTTTATAAGATTGTTACAAATACCTGGAGTAGGGTATCAAAGTAAAAATCTCTGGGGGGAGGATGAGGGTAGATGTTCAGCTTCACTGGGGCAGGAATGAGGGTTGGGAGGCATGGGAAACAGACCTTTGGTGGTGGAAATGGTATTGATATACACTCCTATTAACTTATAGTCTCACAAATTACTATTCAATTTATAAGAGAGGGGAAAAATAGATCGAATGTCTCTAACTTTGCGTTGCATAGACCATAGTTGTGAGTATATGTTCCTTCAATCTAAGCACTTAAGACTTCAAATTGGTAATTGGACTGAATTTTAACAGTGGGATCAAATTGTTAATTCATTTATTTTTTAAAAAAATACTTATTTATTAATGAGAAATATAGGGAGAGAGAGAAAGAATCAGATATTACTCTGGTACATGTGCTGCTGGGGATTGAACTCGAGACCTCATGGTTGAGAATCCAGTGATTTATCTACTGTGCCACCTCCTGGACCAGTGTTAATACATTTCTAATAATGACTTGCTCTTTGAAATATTATATCTCCTAAAAGCTTAGACCAGGGAGAACAGAAGCAACTGGTGGTTTTCCATTATAAGATACAGATAGCTATAAGTAAATACCATAAAAGGACATGAATTATGGCAATGTCTTATATGCTACAGCAAATCCTAACAGTGGTATTTTCAAAGTTAACCCAATTAGCAAATGATTTGGTTATAGCTATAACTATCTATTGCATTCTTAAGCCCTAAGGCAGCAGGAACCCTCCTCTTTCTCTATAAAGCCCATATTTCTCTCAGTTCTGAAACCTCTAGTGGGGCTCACTTTCCTGCATGCTTCTCCCAATTCATACCAACTGATACTGCACTTGCTGATCCCAACCTAATCAATGCAACCAGTACCAGCTCGGCAAGTTTCACTTCGAACTACATCCAGAGATGTCAGGCATGGAATGTGAACTCATCAGCTTCATTACTCTGCCACAAGGTTCCAGATGCTACCATGATGCCAACTGGACTTCCTAGGGCAGACGACCCCACCAATGTGTCTTGGAGCCCCACCTCCCCAGATCTCTGCCTCACTAGGGAAAGAGAAAGACAGGCTGGGAGTATGGATCAATCTGCTAATGCCCATGTTCAGTGGGGAAGCAATTACAGAAGCCAGACCTTCTACCTTCTGCATCCCATAATGACTCTAGGTCCATACTCCCAGAGGGTTAAAGAATAGGAAAGCTATCAAGGGAGGGATATGGACTTCCAGTGGAGGGAATTGTGTGGCATTGTATCCCTCTTATCCTATGGTCTTGTCAGTATTTCCATTTTATAAATAAAAACTTTAAAAAATGATAAGTAAACATCAACATTGATGCTAAACAGGGATTTATCTGCATTATATAGCTGAGAACTCTTGAAAGAGATTTCCAATTTAAATTAAACATCTCTGGACTTTCATAGCAAGAAAAAAAAGATTGTTACAAATACTTACTTTTACAATATTCACCTGTAATATTTAGTTGATGCCAAAGAGTTCAGGGCACAATGAGTAAGAGCCGAGGAAGCAGTCTTTATCCCTATGAAACTAAAATCACCAATGCAGCCAGTATGTCTCAATAGTCATGTACTTTACTGAAAGCAAAAGTTGACACCTTCAGCTTTGTCTGGACTTGTCTTGCCTGACCCCACAGTCCATAACTCTGTCATCTAAGTTCTAAGCCATCATTCTTCTCTCGTGTCTATAAATCTGTATGTCACCACCATTTCTCACTATTGCATTTACTCCTGACTAGAACATAAAGACAGAGTTCCTCATTTCCTGTGGCCATTAAGCTCCCTCTGCTTCCTCTCAAGGGATAACCCAGGGTGATAATTTTTTACCTTCCTCTATAATGTGTCCTCATTCTTGTAAAATTCCAGTTTATTTCCTCACGATGCTATCTCTTCTCTCATTGTACAACAAAAGAACAGGCTATATAATGATTATTAGTTTTCCTGCCCATACATTCTTTACTAGAGTTTATCTACTCATTCCTGTATTCCCTCTGTCTGCTCAGAACCTACCAGAGTGTGTGTAATATTAGGTGCCCAAATATTGCTAAAAGTTTGAGTATTAAGCATATATGTATAATATGTCTGAAGGGATGTTTGAAAAGAAAATAGTATTGTATTGATGAGAAAACAATGATATATATGCCAGTCAAAATTCTTTTTCTTTCTAATGATGTTCTGTTTAGTTTTAATATTTGAAAAACCCATTATATTTCAAAAGTGAAGAATTAATAATTCTGAAAACAGTTAGTGGTTAGTTGAAAATTAACATTTATATGTTATGTTAGAATGTGCAAATGGCTTTATAACAAAATATAATTATTCTTATAAATTTAAAGCCATAATAGTATTTAGGCAGCTACTGACAACCAGTTTCATTTCTGGAAGTCTCAGAGAAAATGGACAGTTTTCTTGTTCAAGTAGAAGCACATCAGTTGGAAATTTCTGGGTGATTGTATTCCTCTGAAACTAAGGGAAAGAGGAGAATGAAGTGAGGAAATACCACATTATTTATTATTCTTTCTATTCCTTCAGCATTCTTATTAAGTAACTAGATTCCAACATGGGATATTGGCTTTGACTTAAGACCCTCAAGACCTGCCACCTTGTTCACTTCCTCTAACACTGGAAATGATGGCACAGTGATATTCCACAGTTCAATGCTTCTGTGCACAAACTGTGATCATGCATGTAAATCCAGCAGACACATCTGTGTGTGGACAGGCACCACTGTCCTTAAAACCAACTCTATGTAGTGTGTTACCACCATTTCTCCCCACTGCACTTACTTTGACTAAAACTTAGGTGAAGGTGATTGATTTACCTAAGCCTAGTCTTTAACTGTGATTGTGACAATGGTAGAGTTGTGCAGCTGTTTAATGGCTAGGTCAAATAAGTTTGGGCAGTTCTGTGATCAGCACTCATAAGAGAAGGAAGGTTGCCACTGCCATTCTCTTATCCACTCATAACTTTAGGCACTGGGCAGTGATCACGGAGGCTGCTGGTGCTTCCAATAGAAGACGCCCCACATCACCTTTCTATGGGTTCATTATGACTTCCATCAACACAGGAAATGGAAGTGCACACTCACTGATTATGACTATTAGACTTTGAGCTGATCCATATGTAATTCTCTATCATAGTGCTTTATCAGAAAACGATTATTAGTTAAAAATATCTTCAATTCAATTTCTTCCTCTGGATGGTACTCTGCCATACACTTAAAAAAAAAAAGTGAATCTGTGGTCCTCCAAGTTATCTGACCCCTTAAACATTGGTGGAAGAACAAGATGGCTTTTTGGTATTTTGGTGCTCTCAAATTTGAAATACAAAATACTACTAACATTTGGACAACACTCCAAACTGCATGCATCTTTCTTCTAAGAAAGAGGGAAAAAAATGGAAATCCTGAAAAGTTTTTTTTTCCAAGTATTCATTCTTCTTACCAATGTGTTGACTGACTTGTATTTATGACCCAGATGTCACCAAAGCAGATGCCAACATGTCATAAGATAAAGCAATGTGAGGGCTCTTTATTTTTCAGAGTTTTTAAAAATTTAATTTATTTATAAAATAAAAACTAGAAAATTTTGACAAAACCATAGGACAAGAGGGGTAAAATCCCATACCTTTCCCATCACCAGAGTTCCATATCCCATCCCCTCCACTGGAAGCTTTCCTAATATTTATCTCTCTGGAAATATGGACCCAAGATCATTATGGGGTGCAGAAGGTGGAAGGTCTGACTTCTGTAATTGCTTCTCCACTGAACATGGGCGTTGGCAGGTCAATCCATACTCCCAGCCTGTTTCTATCTTCCCTTAGTGTGGCAGGGCTCTAGGGAGATGGGGTTCCAGGACACATTGGTGAGGTTGTCTGCCCAGGGGAGTCAGGTTGGTGTCATGGTACCATCTGTAACTTGGTGTTTGAAAAAGCATTAAGATATAAAGCAGAGCAAATTGTTGGTTAATCATGAACTTAAAGGCAAGACTATAGCAGATAAGATTTGGGTTTCCATTTTGAAAAAAAGCTAGTAGGTCTTTTTTAGGTATATTCTAAGAGGACCATGACTTTGCTAATTTTTTTATTTATTTGTAAAATGGAAATATTGACTAGACCATAGGATAAGAGGGGTACACTTCCACACAATTCCCACCACCAGAACTCTGTTTCCCATCCCCTTCCTAGAAAGCTTTCCTATTCTTTATCCCTCCGGGAGTCCATATGGACCCAGGATCATTATTCAGAGCTACTTTTATCCCTGACTTTAGAAAGCAAGATCTGGACACCTCATGCCATACAAACTTGGCTTTCCAGAAATGTTTCAGAGAGCAGCTTATTCTTATCCTCAAAATAAATCCAGGGACATATCATACCGTTTCTACTTGCTATACTGACTGCAAAGGGCAAACCTAAACCTCTAAGACACTTTTCTCTTAATCGGAGTTTTGCCTTAGACTCTGCCTTTGTAGCTATTTCATCATTCATAACAAACCACCAGTGTTCAGAGCTGCAGTTCTGGGTTGACTGTGAACCTTGCTTTTGTTCATTCACCAGAGTGGAAAATCATAGGGTTAGGATAATTAGTAGTCTAGAAAAATATAAACAAACAGATGTGTCTCCTGTGGCCAGAAAATTTTGAGCCTAGGAGACCACCCTGAGGAGTAAGTGACATCTCAGGGGACATGTGTCCAGAAATGCTTGACTATGCATCAGTTCATGAAGAGAGAGGGGACAGTGGCTACATAACTGCTGGTTTTCTCCAACATTTTATTTCGAGTAAGGAGTATAATTTGAATGTGGCCTTATGACCAACCACGTGGTGAATTTGATGATCTCCATTAAAAGTAGCTAAAAATGTGCATTTTTCAACCAGGTGAAAAAGCAGTCTCTTAGAACTATATAACCTTCCCACTCATATTTATCTCTGTTTTGATTTATTAAGTTTAGAGTGTCTTTGATGAAATTATTTTGTGTTATTAAGCTGCAAAAGTTACTTCAAGAGTTGTGAAAACTCTTATAAACGTATTCATTATTAGGGGCATACTGGAACCAGTTTATACTAGTTTGCATTGGTTTGTTCAGGCTTATGAGGTTTGATTATGTGCACTGCTCCTATGGCTATTTTTTTTCGATTTCTTTCTTTTTTCTTTCTTTTCTTTTCTTTTCTTTTTTTTTTTTTTTGGACAGGACAGAGAAATTGAAAGGAGAAGCGAAGATAGAGAGCGAGAGAGAAAGATAAGACACCAGCAGACCTGCTTCACAGCTTGTGAGGTGACTAGGGCAACTGCAGGTGGGCTCGATCCGGGTCCTTTCGTACTATGTGTGCTAAACTGGGTGCTCCACTGCCTGACTCCATTACTGTATCCATTTCCAAAACCAAGTGTCATGGTGCCTTGTTGGTAGCTTAAAATTGGTCATGGTAGGAATATGTACTGCAAATCCCTTTCTCAAGAGCGGGTGGTTAAGTACTTCCTGGCACCTTGATTCTCCTTTCAGCTCTTGGATCAGTTGGAGCAGGGTGGCTCTTTTACAGCATGTCCTTCACGAGGTCCGCAAGCTATGAGGATGTCATCTCTGTCATGTCTTTCCTTGGACAAGAGGAATTTCATTCTGAAGCGAATATGTGACTTCCTGCCTCTGGTTATTCTCTAGGTGAATGCAATCAAATCCCCATCCTCTATTTTACGCTATTTACTCTTTCCCCAAAGCTTTGGTTAGAGTTCAGGCTTGACTCAGAAATGGAGCGTGTTGTCTGTGCACAATCTAGGGGATTGCCTCCCTCTGGTCAGAGTCATTAGTTCAGATATAGGCACATGAGCACATTGAGTATGCTGCAACTTTGAACAAAGATACTGTCCTTTATGCTGTAGTTCTTTGAACTAAAAGGGTGTACAATCTGGAGTTGCTAATGTCATTTTGCAACTGCAGTTGTTGCAAAGGAGCCCAGAGGACATGAAGTCAAGGACTGAGGAGTTTATACAACTAGCTCCTGTTGACTTCTCTCTCTTTTTACATTTTGCTTAGAGTCTGATCTTCCCAGAGACTTTTCAGTTACGTGCGCCAGCAGATTTCCCTTTTACTGAAATTATTTAGGCTTTTGGGTTTCTATTGCTACAATCTACTCAACCTTCCCAGGTATAGCTGGGAATTTATTTATACTTTCTTCCTGATTTCAAGAAATCAGTTCTAAGTGCTCTAAACTAGTATAGCATGTTCTACTTTACTCACTTTTAAAGGGCTTTAGATGCTTTGTAGATAATGTTAATTATTCATAATAGCTATTTTTCTTCATTTATGAATACATATGATAACATGTCTGGAGAATCTCAAATCATGAATTCTTTGTCTAATTTACGTTCCAGTCTTCAGAAATAGAATGTGGTTCCAAGAAAAGAAGAACATTTAGACAATCCTACAATTCATCAGTGGTAGACATGCATGACAAGTTCTCTTCTGATACTTGAACATATCCCTCGAAGCCAAGGAAGAACATACTCTTTCTGCTATTGCTTGAATCTGCATGTCATTCAGCTTCATGGGGACAACGCCCTTCTTGCATCTACACAAGACACTCTATTGGTAACCACAATGGAATTCCCTACATGCTAATTACTGAGAAAGAAAGATGAAGCTGATCCATTTGGATTCATGCCTTCTCCCAAGTCACAGATTTACAAGCATGCAGTGTGGTCTTGTTTATTGCTTGGGAACATGGAAGGTTCTTAACAAATATGTTGACTAGATAGCTGATAATACTAATGAACAAGTACTGCCCAGCATAGTACGTTACCTGGGGAGCAAAATTAATCCATATGCATTAGTCAGTTCACTTAGATGCATTCTAAAATATAGAGAAATATCTAAGCATATAACATAACATGTATTGTGATTTATTACACTCTAAAATAACTAAGGGTTTGTTATAATTAGTAAAATATTTTTATTAGTGAGTTGTTTCATTGAAGTTGCAATTTTACTGTTTCTAATTTTATAGGAAAGCTGTATTTCTCTTTCTCACTCTCTCTTTATTTACTCATTTTTATCCCACTAAAGTTACCTCTGGGGTTCAGTGTTTTCATGACTCCACCATCCCTGGAGGCTACTTTTTCTAAAAGCTGAGAGACTGAGAGAGATAGAAAGATTGAGGCAGAGAGAAGGGGAGGGATGTCTGGCACTGTTCCACTACTTCTGATGCTCCCCCTACAGGTGGGGACCAGAGGCTTGAACCTGAGTCCTTGTGCATAGTAATATGTACACTCTACAGGGTGTTTGACTGCCTTGCTCCAAAAGATAAATTTCTTAGCTCATGATTTTTGATATACAATTGAACAATGTGCATATTAGGAGCACTAAAACCATCTCCATGCAATAAAAAAAATTGATGTATAATTTGATTTCCCTGAACGTCATTACTTACGTTATTATTGATCGGGAAACTTACCAATAACACAAGTAGTAGACTAACACATATTTCATACATGACATTTGTTATGTAAAGATGAGACATTATCCCCACCTTAAGGGGAAAGCTTTGCAAATGGTGAAGCAGGGCTGCAGGTGTCTCTCTGTCTCTCTACCTCCCTCCCATTCTCTCAATTTCTGGCTGTTTCTATCCAATAAATAAAGATAATTTTGTTAAAAAGTGAGACATTACAAGAGCTTCATCTTTTCATCTTCATGCTTACTAGACAGAGGAGGAGGAAGAAGAAGAGGAGGAGAAAAACACCAGAGAGCACTGCTCAACTCTGACTTATTGGCGGTGCTAAGGATTCAACCTGGGAGTCTGGAGCTTCAGGCAAGAAAATCTTTTATATAACTGTTGTGCTGTTGCCCCAGCCTTGTGGTACATACCATTTTGTTATCCAACATTTGCTTTAGTTTTAGTGCCTGTATCTCAGAAGGGTCCATATTGTAAAATAAATCAAAAGTAATCTTGAATAGTCAGAACCCCTCAGCCACCCTGTCTCCTGTCAATTTTTCTTGGGGAACTGCTTCTACGACATCTTCTTCCTCAACATCTGGCACTCCCTCAAAACATTCATCTCTACTGAATTGTTTGGTGGTAATTCCTCTGTTGTGGTATCTATCCTCATATAAGTGAATCAGTGCAGTTCAAATTGGTGTTGTCCTAAGGTCAGCTATAACTGCTTTGTGTGGTTCTACTCTTTGCTCCAATCCCAAACTGGATTCTGTCCTGTGGTTAATGATATTCAGTTGTGACTCAGTCAGCTAGTTTAATTGCACCGCAGGGGAAGCTTTAAAGAATTGACAGTTCTATCTGGTTGAAATTACAATATTCACAGTGATCACAATACCAAATTTTTTTTTTGCCTCCAGGGTTATTGCTGGGGCTCAGTGTCTGCAATACGAATTCACTGCTCCTACAGGCCATTTTCCCCATTTTGTTGCCCTTCTTGCTGTTGTTTTTGTTGCCATTGCTGTTGCTGTTGTTAGGACAGAGAGAAATCAAGAGAGGACGGGAAGACAGGGGGAGAGAAAGACAGACACCTGCAGATCTGCTTCAATGCCTGTGAAGCGACACCCAACCCCCTCCCCAGCTCTCTGCAGGTGGGGAGCCAGGGGCTTGAGCCAGGATCTTTATACTGGTCCTTGGGCTTTGAGCTATGTGTGCTTAACCTGCTGTGCTACCACCTAGCCTCAAATGTAAAGTTTTTTAACCCAGATCAGGCAAGAAGTTTTGTCAAAGAAAGGCAAAAAAATTTTTTACTGGATCATAATGAGTCTCAGAATATAGCCCTAAACCTGGCTTCCCAGCTGGCAGGTCTCAATGTCTTGTCACAATCATAATCAGGCTGAGACAGTTCAACCGACTGTGGTATCCACATAGTAAGACTCAACAATAGGATCGGAATCTGTTCCATAAAATTGGTACATCCTATGTTCTAAGAATCTATTAATGAAGCCTAGAATAATGAAAAGGATATTTTAATTTACCTTTGATTACGCAAGGAGATTCTTATGTTAATCCTTTGTTTCTTCCATATTTACATTTGAAGGCCCACAAAATTCTTGGAGTACAAAGTGGCCTGCAGATAAAGCAGTTATAGAAAGAGTTGCGTTATCTTGTGTGAAGACTCAGGTTCAAGCCCCCAACCCTTACCCGAATGGGGAAGGCTTCATGAGTAGTGGAGCAGTCTTCTCTCTGTCTCTATCTCCCTCTTTAACTCTCTCTGTCTCTCTACCTCTATTTAAAAAATAAATGACCAACAGAAAAGGTGGAGTCATGGTGGCATCAAAACTGAGAGATAACCTAGTGAATATCTATTTGTCTATATGTTTATATCTATCTATCTATCTATCTATCTATCTATCTATCTATCTATCTATCTATCGTCACTATCAATTCAAAGATAGTATAGATCAGAGTTTCCCAAATATTCTTAGTTCAAGATTTCCATAATTTGCTAGTAATTTTTATAACATTCTATGCCAAAAGAAATACCCAATAATTCTATTTATGAAGTCCAAACACCTTAATAATATTTATGTCCTAACAAGTTAGTAGCTGCTTGAAAAAATAAAACATAAATTAAAAGAAGAAATAATATTTTGTCTCATTCTTTAATAACCACAGTTACTGCACGGATGTGTATGCCTGTTAGCACTGCATAATTTCTCAGATCTTAGAATTAAATTACCCATCACCATCTCATTTCCTCTTCCTTGTTGGCTTTCCTGAAGTACTGGCTTTTTATTACAAAAACCACTAAAAATCTAGTTGTGGTATCATCAAAAGAAATATAGTACAATCTAATGTTGCAACACTGAACTCCCTAAACTTGTGATTTATTCAATCTCTGACAGAGTTAAGCAACTACGCATTTCCCTCAAACATTTAAAGTACTTTGCTAGTCCTAGACTTTATTACTCCATGAGTAACTTGACATACAACTTTTAAGAACCATGAGTGCAAGCTAAATTGAAAAATATCTTGGTGGATCATTAAGTGATAATTGCTATTATCATTAAGTAGTTATTTTTAAAACTGTATTATATGTCTCATTGTGATTTTCTTGGACATACAAATGTTTTGATAATCTGTAGTAACGCTTTGTAAAGGATTTTCAGTCTAGTATTATTTAATGCAAGACAATCATTTTTTCCCCAATACTTTTGAAAGTACCACATATATTTAAACATGCTATTAGTGACAATTCTTTTCATTGATATTTATACTTTTTCCTATAAAAACTACGCCATGGGGGTTGGGCGGTAGCATAGTGGGTTCAGAGTACATGGAGCAAAGTGCAAAGACAGGTGTAAGAATCCCGGTTTGATCCCCCAGCTCCCTACCTGCAGGGGTTGGGGGTTGCTTCACAAGCATTGAAGCAGGTCTGCAGGTGTCTTTCTCTCCTTCTTTCTGTCTTCCCCTCCTCTCTTGATTACTCTATGTTCTGTCCAACAACAACAGCTATAACAACAACAATAATAACAATCACAACAAGGGCAACAAAATGGGGAAAATGGCTCTAGGAGCAATGGATTTGTAGTGTTGCCACCGAGCCCCAGCAATAACCCTGGAGGCAAAAAAAAAAAAAAAAAAAAAAAACCCAACTATGCTATACACTTATTGAATTGAATTAAAATGGTAATTTAACTTAATGAATCAGGTAGAATTAGAGTAGATGAAGAATGAGAGCAGTAAGATGTAGAATGTTGGAAAGACCTTATTCACCCTGACACTTCTTGACTTCCTCTCCCTGAGCAGAACCTTTCTTTCTGTTGACTTTTTTCATACTGTACACCACACTGTCCTACGACTATTGGTTCACCCACTCATCTCATTCACTCTATCAGGAACTTAGAAGCAGAATTGTGGCCTTTTGTTGTAACTACCTAAGAACCAAATACAATACTTCATCATAAAAGAATATATGACTCGGGAGTTGGGTGGTAGCGCAGCAGGTTAAGCACAGGTGGCGCAAAGTGCAAGGACCAGCAGAAGGATCCTGGTTCGAACTCCTGGCTCCCCACCTGCAGGGGAGACACTTCACAAGTGGTGAAGCAGGTCTGCAGATGTCTACCTTTCTCTCCCCCTCTCTGTCTTCCCCTCCTCTCTCCATTTCTCTCTATCTTATCCAACAATGAGATATCATTAACAGCAACAATAACTACAACAATAAAAAACAAGGGCAACAAAAGGGAATAAATAAATAAATATTTTAGAAAAAAATCAAAAAAGAATATATGACTCACAGTTTTAAGAGTCATAAAGTTTTTTTTTTTTAAGTACTGAAAGAAAACAGTACTACTGAAAAGAATTATAGAGCATGTTGAAAGGAGATGTTTATGTTGAGTTTCTAAGGAAACATAGAAATTCACCTGGAAGAAAAGGGAATAGGATGATCATGCTTGTGGGAGACATTCCAAGTAGTTAGAACATAGGTATGAATAGGGGATAGAAATATAATATTTTAAAGGGTGGGAGTATAGCATAATGGTTATGCAAAGAGGCTTTCATGCCTGAGGCTCTCAAGTCTCAGGTTCAATCCCCCACACTGCCATAAACCAGAACTGAGCAGTGCTCTGGAAAAAAAAAAGAAATATAATATTTTAGAATATATTTTATTTTATTTTATTGGCTAATATGTTTAACATATTTAAAATAAAAAGATTTGACTTGAAAATAGAATATTTGAGTATTTAAAATAGAATATTTTAAAGTATATCAGAATATTTGAAATATACTAAAAAACATCAAAAGTTTTGTGGGGGTGAAGAGGGAAGAAAATGTCTGTCTGTGGCAGTTCTTCATCTAAGAATGAAGAGGCAGATTTAGGCTGATCAGTAAGGGTAAAGAAAGTAGGTTTGACCCAGAGGGGAAAATGTTAGAGGAAGATGACCAGAGGGCCCTGACCACCTCCCTCCTTCCCCTTCCCCTCTCGCTCCCCCCCCCCCCAGTTCCAAGTTCCATCAAGACCCAGAACTTTTGTGGCCAGGAACCATTGTTTTGCACTATCACAGAGAGGGAAGAGAATCTGGAGAACACCCAAGGAAGTCAGGTGTTGTTTCCCTTATCTGAGAGGGAAGAGGAAAAAGGAAAGACACCTGGAAATTGTCATAGATTTATGTGTGGTTTAGAAAGGAAGGAAAGGCTGGGCCTTAGAACTGAATAAAAAACGGACAGCAGCTTCCACATGAGGCCAGCCATCTTTGCCCAAATAGCCCACGCACATCTCTGGTGTGTGCCTTTTCGTTTGCTTGATTAAAACTTTAAAATATCAGGAAGAAAAGCCTTAGATAGAATCTGCGGCCTCAGAGTGAGGGATAAAGTCTTTAACAATGGAATAAAAAATCACTCATTTGAATCTTATAAATACAAATAATAGTAGTAAATCATAGCATATATAATACTACTCAGAATTTTTTTTAAAAAGAAAGAAAATTATGTCCTTTGAAGATAAATGCATAGGACTGACAGTGATTATGATTAGTGAAGTAAGTAAGTAAGGAGGTGATAGACAACTAAGGGATTATTTCAGTCATACGTAAACATAGAGAATTAAAACACCTGAACTGGATAAAAATATATATATATATAGTCATCCCATATCTATGACCTTAGGAGAACTCTGGTGGTTACTGCTGGGGTGAAGGGAATAGGACTTTGGTGGGGAGAATAGTGTAGAATTATTATTATTTAGATATTAGAACTTTATTTTTTTAAACCATCAGGTTTAGGGTGTACATTTTAGGAGTAAGTTGGTTTTTTATTTATATAATTTTACTTATAAAATGGAAATATTGACAAGACTATAGGATAAGAGGGGCACAGTTCCACACAGTTCCCAACCCCAGAGCTCCATATACAATCCCTTCCCTTGAAAGCTTTCCTTTTCTTATCCCCTTGGAAGTATGGACCCAGGATCATTATGGGGTGCAGAAGGTGGAAAGTCTGGCTCTGTAATTGCTTTCCCACTGAACATGGGCATTGGCAGGTCGATCCATACTCTCACCTATTTCTTTCCCTAGTGGGGCAGGGATCTGGGGAGGTGGGGCTCCAGGACACATTGGTAGGGTTGTCTGCCCAGGGAGTTCCAGTTGGCATCATGGTAGCATCTGGAACCTGGTGGCTGGATAAGAGTTAAGCTATAAAGCAGAACAAATCGGTGACTAATCAGGAACCTAAAGGCAAGTATATAGCAGATGAAGATTTGGGGTCTCCATTTTGGAAAAAGCTAGTACGTCTATTTTAGATATATTCCAAGGGTCCTATGATTTTACTAGTTTTTGCTTGAGCCTGATGTCTAACATGCAGTTGAACCCAGGTTATTGTCTGAGGAGATGGTGTCATAATTGGAAAAAGGGGTAGAAAGCTGGATAACAGAAGAGAGCAGTTCCCAAACTATGTAAATATTATTGTCTGTAAACCCCATCAGTTTGATGGTTTGATCTGGAACCCATTTTCAGCATAGGGGCCTATGTAACCTCTGCATCCTGTAGGTCTGAGCTTGCATTCTGGGGTTATGGCTAGGAACATTCCAGGATGCACCTATTTGCCAAATAATTTGGAATTATTTTATAATCTTGTAAATCATTAATAAAAATATAAATTGAAAAAGAGAGAGAGCTTGTAGGTTTAGTCCACTAGGCAATTACAGTTGCATGCAAGATTCCAAGCAGGACAATATCATCAGACCCATGTAGAAAATGGGCCATTCAGGCTTCAGGTTTGTGTAGTGAATAAAGACATAGAATTAGATGACTTTTAGAATAACATAAAGAGGCAAGTGTCCTTAATGGGTCCATGTTTCTATGAACTTAATCAATATTTTACTTTATTTGGTTATTTATTCATTTTGGATAGAGACAGAGAAAATTTGAGAGGGAATGGGGATTAAAACTGGGACCTTTGGTGCCTGAGGAATGAAATTCTTTTTGCAGAACCATAATGCTATCTCCCCAGCCTAGAAATTCACTCCTAATAAAATATTATTTTATTGTAGCTGTAAAGACAAGCTACCCCCAATGAAATTACCCCCAATATGCCTTTACATTATCTTCCACATCATTAACAAGTTTAACTATTAGTCAATGGTGTTCAGAATATGAAAATTTTTTTTTTTAATGACCAAGTAACTTCCTAGACTTCAACCCTGACAAAATGTACACAGACTTTCTCCCTTTCTTTTTTCTCTCCTTTTCTTTCCTCTTCTTTTCTTTCTTCTTCTTTTTTTTTTTTCTTACAACATCTGGGTATCACACATGAGAGATTCTTCTTCTCTTGAGATGACTTCTTCATTCTTTTTATTTCAGATTTAGGTAGAGAGGAGAAAGACACCACAACACCATCCTACCATCTGTGGAGCTTTAATAGGAACTTATAAAAGTGTTTTATTTTGAAAAATTCTACATTTGTAGCCAAGTTACCAAAAATGTAGCGTGTTCTCATATAGTACTCACCCAGCTTCCCTTAAACACCTTGGTACTCACAAGTTAGTTATATAAGACCAAGAAATGAATGTCAATAAAGCATCAGTAACTCACCTACACATCTTATTTCCTTTTAGTTTCTCCCATCAATCCCCTAGTTGTTCTGTCTCCTTATCCCCTTCAATATGGGCCTACTCCTCCACCCTTTCTTCTACTTCATTATCTTGACATCTTTGAAGAGTATTGGCCAGCTACTTTGTAAAAAGCTACTCAGTTTGGGTTTGTGTAATATCTCCTGATGATTAAATTGACGATTGGTGTTATGTATTTTTGTCAAGAACACACAGTGACATTGCATTTTTCTCAGTGCATGTAGTCAGAAAGTACAGCATGTTATGTTTTATTGGTGATGTTAATAAAGGGAATGTTTTAGCAAATTATACGTTTAGTCTTTCTTTTGCATTCATTGCCAGTTTATGTCCTTCACTGAAATTACTTTTCCTTTATTTATGAAGAAATTCTGTGACCTTCTATAATGGTATCTAGTTTCTCCTTTTTTAAAAAAGTAAATTCCTTCTTTTTTAACTTTATTATTTACTTTTGGTAGGACAGAGAGAAACTGAGACAGAAGGGAGAGAGAGAGAGAAAGAGGGACACATGCAACATGATTTAACTGCTTGTGAACTTCCCCCTACCCACTGTGGGTGGGGGCCAGAGGTTTGAATCTACATCCTTGTGTATGGTGACATGTGCATTTAACCGCTGCCTAGTCCCTCCTTCTTCTTTTTAAAAATATTTCATTTATTTATTCACTCATTGCACAGAGACAGAGGAAACTGAGGTGGAAGGGAGGGGAAGTGGGGGAGAGAGAAGGAGATAGCTAGAGCACTGCTTTACCACTCATGAAGCTTTCCCCTCTATAGGTGGGGACTGAGCCAGAGTCTTGGACCTGAGTCCTTTGCACATTGTAACATGCACTCAGTTGAGTGAGCCACTACCCAACCCCCAGTTTCTCTTTTCATCTTTTTTTAAATTTTGATTTGACTAGCAAAAATTTGTTTCTTACAGTTAGTTTTGGAGGCCAAAAGTTAGAGGTCAAGGAATGGTTAAGTCTGTTTCTAATGGAAGCCCCCTTTCTGGCTCACAGATGGCTATTGTCTCATGGTGTCCTTACATGTGGGTAGGTGAGTGGGAGATATTTTCCTTTGAATGTCAGTGAGAGAGACTGTATATGTTATTTATTTATTTATTGCCACCAGGGTTATCACTGGAGCTTAGTGCCAGCACTAAGAATCCATCATTTCCAGCAACTTTTCTTTTTTTATTAGATAGGACAGAGAGAAATTAAGTGAGGAAGAAGAAAGACAGACATCTGCATCCCTGCTTCACCGCTCATGAAGCAGACCCCCTGAAGATGGGGAACAGGGGTTTCAAACCTGGGTCTTTATGCTTGGTAATATATGTGTTTAACACTGGGTGTGCCAGCGCCTGGCCACCAACACTATATATATATATGCTACACGAACTCCTTTTTTTTTTTTTCCTTTCTTTCTTCCATTTTACTAACAGAACACTCCAGGGTGGTCTACAGCCATACCACCCTGAACACTCCCAATCTCGTCTGATTTAGGAAGCTAAGCAGGGCTGGGCCTGGTTAGTACCTGGATGGGCGAACATTCCAAGGTGAAGTTCTTGAGGCACATGGCTGCCTAGCTACAAATGACATCTTCTGGATTCTACTGCATTTAGGGTCATAGTCCAAGCTAGAGCCAAAGGAATAGGAGTGGAGATGACCATTGTTCAGGAAAGTCTCTTTTTCTAAACCTCCTCTAGGAGTGACTACTGAGCATTGAAATAATTAGAGTCATGATAGTCCTTGACTAAGCCACATGGCAAAGAATGACAGTGCTGCTCATAGACTGTTGTGTGAAAGAAAAAAAAATGCCCATATACTAGTTGCCTTTTTGATACAGCAATTTAGCCTATAACTATGTTTCTATGTAGGACAGGGGACATTAAAAGTTCAAAAGCTATATTCTGCTATTACACCCCCCCCCCCCCAGAGTATCTGCTATAGGTTATAGATACGGTTTTTCCTGAGTATTTTATTTTTTTAAGGGGGTGGAGAAGAATGGGGTAGTGGTGGGAAGTCATGATAAATTATCAAATAATTCTTTTTCAACTTGGCATGAATTATCAAATAGAATATATGTATCGCTATTCCCCTCTCCTAAGTACAAAACCAACATGACTAACTGATCACATCTCTCTGTTTTTCAGTTGGGATACAACACCACAATCTTTCTTTAATAAAATGCCAGGCATTCACTATTTACCTAGTGGAATTGGCTCAATATATGACTCCCATTTGTCATCCTAGAAGTAGAATTTTCAGAAAAATGTCTAAATATAGTAAATAGAACAGCAAATTTTCCTCTAACACAAATATACTAACACACACACACACACACACACACACACACACACACACACACTATTTGATCACTATAAATAACTTGGTCTGTAATTAAGTACAGATCAGATTGTAACTGAGTATGTAAAAGATTTTTTTAGTCTTTCCTCTTCATGTTTTAAAGGGGGGAAAATCATCTTACCACTTTTATTCATTTTTTTAATTTCCCAGAGGTTGGGCTTGTCATTCAATTGTGGTTATCTGCTACCACATAATTGTCTTCCTTCCCTTAGGGTAGGAGTTTCTAGAGAGGAAGGATATTATCTGACTGTTTCTTCTACTTACTCTATAGGAAGCTGGCAGTTGGCAGAGGCTAGAATAACAAACAACTGTTAGATATTGTGGCCTAATACAGCAGCTTTATTTCATACTGAGAGGATCTGTTCATAGAATGAACTCAAACACAGAGGTGCCATATTGCCCTGTACCTCAGCATATGGTCAAGGGAAAATGTTGAGTTTTACATTTCATTGGCCAGAGCAAGTCATATGACCACACTCACTTCAGAATGACTACAAGTTCAAGTTTACACTAAACCTAGACGAGGAGAACTAGGATATACGTGAAGAATCCTAACTACTACCACAGTACCTAGGAAATAGTTTCAGAAGCGATTGTATCTGCCTGTTGTGCTATACACCTATGGTAAGAACCTCAAAGATCCATACTTTGCCTTTGCCTCTCCCCACAATGTATGACAATTAGGCCAGATATATATATTCCTAGGTCAGCAACCTGAATTGTTATAATTATCTTAGTATCACCAATCAAAAGTAAATGAGTTTTCTTTTTTATTCTCTTTTAAATTTTGTGTTTTTAAAAATATTTATTTATTCATTTTCCCTTTGTTTTTGCTTTTGTTGTTTTATTGTTGTAGTTGTTACTGTTGTTGTTTTTGATGTCTTTGTTGTTAGGACAGAGATAAATGGAGAGAGGAGGGAGAGACAGAGAGGGGGAGACAGAGATACAGAGAGACAGAGAGAGGAGGGGGAGGCAGAGGGGGGGCGAGAAAGATAGACACCTGCAGACCTGCTTCACTGCTTGTGAAGCGACTCCCTTGCAGGTGGAGAGCTGGGGGCTTGAACAGGGATCTTTATGCCAGTCCTTGTGTTTTGTGCCACCTGCGCTTAACTGTGGTGCTACCGCCCAACTCCCCAATTTTTTTTTAAACAGAGACAGAGAGAACAATGAGTCAAAGAGAGAGGGTGAAAGACACTGATATACCTGTGATTCCTTCAGTGCACTAAGGGCTGGACTTGAGCCTAGGTAGCACACATGGAAAAGCAGCACACTGTCCAGTCGGACAATTTTGCTGGCCCTGTTTTTCTCTATTCTAGGGAAAAAAATCTACCTCTTGAGGATCACACACACACACACACAAAAACTTACATACAGTTTTACATTGATTCATTTAACACAAGCAATGTATCACTCATAATTTTCAAATTAACTAATTTCAATGAAGACTATCCCTTTATTCTTATAAAAACCTGGAGTTTTACATGTAGGGACATGACTGAACACAGTGAAATTTCATTCATGAATATGTAAACATTCAATATTGTGAAAGAGACAGGGACACAGAACTTTGGTGGTGGGTATGATGTAGAACTGTTTACTGTAGTTTTACAATCTTGTAAGCCACTATTAGTCACAAATAAAAAATGGAAAAAAGTGAGACAATGTGTTTTTTCACATGCTATAAGACTAAGCCTAAAACATACATAATTCCAATATGTGTTGTTAAACTGGTTTTTTTCTCCTTAACTTTCTCTAAGAAACTATTTCAGAACAATCTAAACATCCCCAAAGATTAAGAGAAAAACAAAGCAAAACCAACCAACCAACAAACAAAAAAACAGAAAGAAGTTTGATCATATCATTGACACTAATTTTCTATTTTTTAATATTTATGTATTTATTCCCTTTTGCTGCCCTTATTGGTTTTTTATTGTTGTAATTATTATTATTGTTGTTATTGATGTCATCATTGTTGGAAAGGACAGAGAAAAGTGGAGAGAGGAAGGGAAGACAGAGTGGGGGAGAGAAAGAGAGACACCTGCAGACCTGCTTCAGCACTTGTGAAGCGACTCCCCTGCAGGAGGGGAGCTGGGGATTTAAACCCGGATCCTTATGCTGGTCCTTGCGTTTTGTGCCACATGTGCTTAACCTGCTCTACCGCCCAACTCCCAAAGCTAATGTTCATACTATCTCATCTTTTGTTTCTTGGTCAGAAAAATGCTCCAAGATTGTCCTTAGTACTTATAATAATTTTGAAAGATTTTCTAAAAATTTTACAGGTTGAATTTCAATGTCAGGTGAAGAATGGTGCAAAGGACTGTTCTCATTTTCCATCCTAAGGTTTTTCTCTCACTGTCAGTAAGCTTGGCTTAGGGGAAAAAATGATAAGACTCCTTGTACTTTCAGAATTTTTAGATCATGAAAAGTCATTGCATTGTTGGACATCTTGTTTCCCATCACCACAAACTCTTCAATTTAGATGGTACACCACTATCATATTCAATGTGACATGATGTGAATAGTAACTGGCTAGGAACAAACTTTGTATAATCCCCAGCTTCTATGGTGTAAAAGATAAAACCTCTTATGTTCTTCCTCCTGCACACCTTTCCTCTCCATTTATACTTTCCACTACTCTCCCCTATGTTGTGAGATAGTAAATTCCCCAAGGGAGTATGCATTGACCTGCCAAAGCCCAGGTTCAGTGAAGAAACAATTACAGAAGTCAGACCTTCTAACTTCTGCACCGCATAATGATCCTGGGTCCATGCTCCCAGAGGGATAAAGAATAGGAAAGCTTTCACAGGTGGGGATGAGATAAGGAGTTCTGGTGGTGGGAACTGTGTGGACTTGTTCCCCTCTTATCCTATGGTGTTGTCAATATTTCCATTCTATAAATAAATAAATAAATCAAAAATAAATAAATTCCCCAAGGGAGGGATTGTTACATTCTCATCCAGCATAGAACTCCTAAAACTGATGTCAGGAATACTTGAGTATGTGTTGAATGATGGAATCCATTGCAGTTGAGGAAGGACTACATACATATGATTTGATGTCTTCTACTTTCAGTTCCCCTAAGCTGTTTCTCAATTTAGCAAATCCTTGTTGCTATTCTTAAAATGATTTTTCTAAAAAAAAAAAAAAGATTTTGCTCTTCTATTTTTAGTTCAATGCATGTAAATATATACTACTTATGTAATATATAGAAAATTATACATTTATTTTCTTATCTCAAATTTTTATGTATTATATTTTCCTGAGAAATATTAAGAAAGATTGCCTATATCCTTCACACTCCTACCCTGAACTCTATATGTGAATAAAAATATTGTCGAATTCTCAGCATCACTATAAGCCAGAGTAGTGCTCTGGTAAGAAAGAAAGAAGGAAAGAAGGAAAGAAGGAAAGAAAGAAAGAAAGAAAGAAAGAAAGAAAGAAAGAAAGAAAGAAAGAAAGAAAGAGGAAGAAAGGAAAGGAAGGTAGGTAGGAAGGAAGGAGGAAGGGCTGTTACTTTGGAGTACAGAGTCCTCATAAACGCTCTCTCCAGCTTTAAGTAGGGGAGAAAGCACCTTATTAAGAAACAAATTCTATGATAATATTCTAAGCACCAGAACTAATCATCCTATTGTGCCTGGTGTCTTCATGATCCTGGGAAAATGCATTCTGACTAAGAGGAAAGGAAGCTGAGCTTGAATCTGTATTCAGTTCAGAGTTACCCACTTCTGTGTGAGAGGCTGACTTTGCCAGAAAGAAGGAAAGGTGGATGGTAGGGAAGATTTATTAAAGCAGTGGCCTTGAGACAATTCACTTCATCCACACATTTCTGCCTTTAAATGATCTTTATCCTTGACTTTCATCATGATGTAAAGACATTTTTCATTCTATGTCTTTTTTTAAAAAAAAAACCACACAAAACATTTGTTACAGTAAACACCATAAAGGCAATACACAATCTTTAAATTGTAGCATGGTGGGAAGAACATAGGTTTTGGAGCAGAACAGATATTACATCAAATCCTGGTCCTCTCATTTGCTTGGGCAAGTTGGCCAATCTTGCCGCTCTTTGTTCTGCTTACCTGTAGAGCAGGAATAGAACTTGCCTTGACTTCTTGGGATGAGAGACAATATATACAACAGACCTACCATTGTACTGAGCACACATGAATTCAGTAAACAGAAGCTACTGTTATTATTAATTTTGATTTATTTATTGGGGAATTAATGTTTTACATTTAACACTAAATACAATAGTCTGTACATGTATAACATTTCCCAGTTTTTCATATAACAATACAACCCCCACTAGGTCCTTTGTCATCCTTCTTGGATCTGTACTCTCCCCCAAACAGAAGCTATTGTAGTAAGAAGATAGAGGGAGCAAGGATTACGCTTTATCTTTTTCACCTGCTCATAGCCAACTTTTAATATCTTAGTATGTTTTCTTTTAGCCCTTTCTCTGTAAATTTTTGTTGTTTGCATATAGTTGAGACCATAATGTGGAACTCACTCTCTGTGTACTATTTTTGTCACAGAACAAGCCACAGCATTTTCTTATATTCTTAGAAACACTTCACAAATGTCATTGTTAATTGCTACATAGTGGGCATCCTGTGACTGTACAGACTTTCCTTAACTAACCCCTTATTGTTGGCTCTTTGATTTATTTCCAGTTTTTTTTTTCTTCATCATTATAAATTCTCTGCCTACTTTTAACTGCCTGTGGCTGTCAATCCTTTAGCATGCTGTTGTGTGGAAGGAATGCTGTGTAGTTGACAATTCAAGCACCAGAACAGTGTTCAGAGTATGAGTTTAACTAAGGGAGGCAAGGAATAAATGAGTGAAAAAATAATTCTCATGGTGGTTGACTTAGAAGATGAAATCTTGTAGATGACAGAGCAAAGAATCAATTGACTGATGCAGATAGAACAAGAAGCACAAATATGACATTCAATGCAAACTTTTCCATACAATTAGTGCTGTGTCAGCTGGTCTGAGACTGGTTGTCAGACTCTTAAGGCAAGTTAAACAACACAAAGTAAGCACAGACCAAGTGAACATCTCAAGGTAGTTTGATGCCATAAAGACCAAGGAGGTATTAGAATTCTTGGTAGAGTCTTCGAACAACTACACTTAAATCAGTGAAAGTAACTATTATCTGAGAGCAGGGGTAGGTTCTCAATGTCACAGCTGTAGGTTATAGTGTATGGATGAGTCCGGATCCAGATACTTTCACCAAGTGCACAAGGAATTGTTGTCATCTCTTTTACTGATAAGAAAATGAACTTCAAGGGGTTTAAACAGCACACCCAGAAGGTAGCTAGGAGCCACTAGATAATTATTTTGCTGGCTGTGGGTGCGCTTCCTCCCTAAACCTAATGCTGGAGCTTATATTAGTAGTTTAGCTTGATTTTGGTCAGGCTGACGGTATTTACACTGGAAAATGCAACAACAGAGAACATTTGTTATTGGTGGCTGGCTAGTCCACCACTCTACTAATTTGCTGACTCCAACAAGTAAATACACTTTTTTTTTTTTGTAAATAAGGAAAGGCAATAAGACAAAAAGAGATGAATGTTTTATCTGATGACAAGACATGAACTAGCTTATATCAAATCAAACTGATAAATTCCCTTCAAACTCATTAAGATCACTGTTTTGTGGAATTCACTTACTGGGTTGCTGGTTCATGAAAGTCTGCTTCCAGACTGGTAACACCACCTGGGATCTTGCTAGAACTGGAAGTGCTCAGACCTTACCCAACCACCAGCATTTTAATAAGAGTTTCATGTGATTCTAATATCGGCTAAAGTTTAAGAGTCAGCATGTAGACTAAATTCACATGCTCCTTTTAATTATTTGTTCTATTTTGTCAAATTAATGATTTTGAAGAAACACTTTATAGTAGGAAATGTTAGAAGATACAAACATGTAAAATGCTCTTTAATTATTCTAAAAGCTTATTTTATTTTTGTTATTAATTTATGGCATGAAGCTTAATGCAAAGCAATTCTAGAGTTGCATATGCTTATAAATTATTGACTTTACATTTTGGATACAGTACCAGATTAAGTAGTTAGAGAATTGAAACTTCAGTTAACTAACTGGTATTCACCAGGCTGAACTGAATCCATAACAGGTCTTAAAAGAAAAAAAAAAAGAAAGAAACTCTAAAAGGACAGAAATTCTGGACTTTATCTACATAATCATATATGTGGAGATTCTTATAATTTTTTTTAAGTTAAATTGTAGCCATTCATTCAGTGGGCATTCACTTTATGTCTTAGACATCGCCCTAATACCTTGTCTCAAAAGTCATTGAGACACATCTTTAAGGTCTTGGCTACATGGCCAAGGCATATACATTAAGCTATGACTTACATAATTGCAGCACAAATAACAACAACAATAACTATAACAATAAAACAACAAGGGCAACAAGAAGGAATAAATAAACAAATAAATAAATAATTTTATATTTATTTATTTCCCCCTTTTGTTGCCCTTGTTGTTTTTTACTGTTGTTGTAAGTTATTATTGTTGTTATTACTGATGTCATCATTGTTGGATAGGACAGAGAGAAATGGAGAGACGAGGGGAAGACAGAGAGGGGGAGAGAAAGATAGACACCTGCAGACCTGCTTCACAGCCTGTGAAGCGACTCCCCTGCAGGTGGGGAGCTGGGGGCTCAAACCAGGATTCTTATGCTGGTCCTTGTGCTTCGCGCCAGGTGTGCTTAACCCGCTGTGCTACCTCCCAACTCCCATAAATAAATATTTTTTTAAAAAAAGCTCTGTAGGAGCAAAGAGCAGATTACTAACTCAGCCTGAATATAGATGAGGTTGGGGGTATTATTAATGCATCTTGAGACTCTGCTTTGGTCTTCTCCATTTTTACATGCTTCTTTGTGGATAGCAAATGTCTGTCGTCAACTACTAATCAGGCTGATATCCAGCACCCTGCTTTATTCCACTCTTGGAAACACTGAAACATACTCAGCAGCATCTCTATAAAAACAGAGACTTCATGTCCAAGACAATGGAAGCAGAGTTGGAGCTGCTGATATTTTCCTTGGAAAGAACCCTCTTTTGAATGGCAGAGGTAGGGGAGGTGGAATTTCAGAAGACACATTTTCCAAAGCTCATGTCTACGTCAGAGAAGTGAAGACTGTGTTTGCTTTGTCTTCACGTTGTCATCTTGGTGTGGCAAACCGTTTCCCCGTCAGTGAACATAAAGCACATGTTCTCTCCACACAGTGCATTGTGCCTTGCTTTTCTCACTCAACCAGAAATGCCTCTGAAAAGAGGCCCAGAGCTGATGGCAAAAGTCTTGGGGTGGAGGTAATCAATCTAAGGAATACCAGAGCAGTATTCCCATGCTTAGTCAAAATATACATACACACAGAGCACACATACAATTATGTCATTTAGATCGTCTGCATTAGTGGCTCCATTTGAGAAAGAATGCGGGGGAAATAGCTCCTCTCAGGTTCCATTTGTGGAAAGAAAAATGTTAACCTTCATCTACAGCAGAAAATGCTATTCTTCTTAAGTATGCACCGTGGAGACATCAAACATTCTAAAACATTCCCAGCAGAAACCAGAAAAGTGATAGAGCAAGAATGGAAACAGGGCTCACTCTTAGTTTATACATTGATTAAGAAAGTAGTTTATAAAAATTACAGTTAATGAAACCAACAGTAGCAGGGCTATCTAATATGAAAAAAACGGTGATAACTATGAAGGGTAGAGTGAAATACAGCCTGTTTATCTACAAATGGTATAGACACAATCAGCGAAGTATCTGCACACATGACAGCCTGATGTTATCTCAAAAGGTGGGCTCTCTTGAGGATTCTCCTGTCGAAATAGCTTAGCTAGGCACTAGTCAAGACTTCTGTAGCTACTGCAGTTGCTCTCAAGGAAGAGTACAGAAATAGCATCCTGAAAAATTTTCTCCAACACACACACACACACACACACACACACACACACACACACACACACACACACACTGTTTTGCCATAAGTATATTCCTGGTGATGGAATAAGTGGTAAAACAAGTAGATAGCTTTTCTTTTTTTAAATTTCTTTATTATTATTATTATTTATTTATTTTAAAAAGGAGACATTAACAAAACCATAGTACAGGAGGGGTACAACTCCACACAATTCCCACCACCAGATCTCCGTATCCCCTGATAGCTTTAGATAGCTTTTCTTAAGACACAATGAACAGACAATGTATAATCATGAGAATTTCTTTGTAATCAGAAATTACAAAGAAAAATATTACGTTCCACACTTTCTCTTTCAGAAATTCTTATTTTTTTCCCCCCATTCCCATCCTCCTAATGCTGAGAATTGCCCTTCCAAAACTTCCTGAGATTGGTCCTTCAGGTTACCAAATATATCCCAGTGGGTGGTCTCTGGGGAGGTAAACTATTCATTCATGGTTGCTAATTAACCTAGAGGCTGAAGGAGCAGACTATTCTTGGTTTTTAAATTAGGATGAGCTCAGACCAAGGGACTATGGACAAAACAGTGCCAGAGACCATGTGCACCACTGCATTTGACCATCCTTGCTGAGGGAATTTGGATTTGTCCATAGTCTGTCTTGACGCCCACCCAACTGTATTTTATATTTTTACTAAATAATTACAAGCTGTTTGTATCAAATTGTTCTTGCCCAATCTTTGCATGAAACTAAAAGAACAAACAACACACAAAGGCTCTCCACAGATATGTTTCACATTACAAAGTGATTTAGGGCTTTACAAAGGATGAAAAATATGTAAAGCAGACTCTAGCTCCTTTGGAAGAAAAAGGCTATTATTAGCTACTCCAGAGTGTCATTAAGTATTCTAATTGTGCTCAAAGGGACCCAGAGAAGTCAATTACTCCCACGTGAGGTGTCTGTGCCTTCAGCACAGAGAATGTGCCACTATTAGTCACTGCCATAGCTTCCTTTATCCACCATTCTGGGAAACCAGATGATGTTTGAAGTTTACACTTGTACCGATTCCTTAAAAGTAAATCTCTATTAGAAGATTCTGCTGTTAAGTCTCTACAGCCTCCTGTTGGCCCCTGCAAATGGATATATTCAAGAAGGAGCCAGCTTCTTTTCATGGACCATCCTTTTCTGAGGCATAATTAGAACTGGGATTTCAAATAATTTATAACAATAGCCTTGCAACTCAGTTCATTAGAGGTTATCAGTCTTATTTTAGAAATAAGAAAAGTAACTTAAAAAGGCAAGATTTAGCAACCCATGAGGAAGAGGTATAGCTGGGACCTTAAGCCTAGTCTGTCCAATTCCAAAACCTCCTATCAACTCCTAACCCACAAAAACTCTGATCGTTGTTGTCTTCTTTTTTTCATATCTTTTGCTCTGATGTTATAATGAAGTCCATTAAAAACTGTTAATGAATAAGTGGAGTGGGATAGACTCATGAAATCAAATTAGACCTATAAGTCTTTTTATTTTTCTCTTACTTTTTCTTTTTGCCACAGGGTTATCACATTGGCTCAGTGCTTACACAACAACTCCACCGCTCTTAGTGACCTTTTTCTCTCTCTCTTTTTCTGACAAAGACAAATAGAAAAAGGAAGGGGGAAAGAGAGATACCTGCAGCACTGCCCATTGCTCATGAAGCTTCTCTTCTGCAGGCAGTATTGAGGAGTCTGAGCCCAGGTCATTAGGCAAATGTGCACATTACCAAGTGTGCCACTGCCCTAACCCCTATAAGTAATCTTTAGCATGAAGATTATGCACATCAGTGAATTTTTAGTGAATTTGTAAGTGCTGTAAATGCTAATCATAATTAAAAAATTTTGGCATACTGGTTTAGTTGTAGACAATTTAAAATGATATTCGAAGTGTTTATTTCTATAATCTATATTAGATCAATCTGAGAACTAAGGAATCCACAAACACAGAATAACTCACAGTGGGTGCCATACACCATCACATGCCCTTCTGCTGTTGTCTTCAAAGAACTTGTCTATTTGTTTGATTTCTTATCTTTTTGTCTTGCTCCAGTGTTGTGAACACTATACACCCTGGGTCTAGCACAGTGCTGGGATATTAATGTTCTACCATAGATGTTAATTGATATCATACTCTGTCACATATCAACAACACACACAGAAAAGAGTGTGTCCATTCTAAGAGTAGGCACAATCAAATACACAGCAAGTCACTATACTTGGGATCAGAGAATTATATCTTGGGGGCTGGGTAGTGGCACACACTATAGAACATATAAGTTACCAGGCACATCAAACTGAGCTCAAGCCCCTGGTTCTTATTAGTGGAGAAGCTTCATGAGTAGTGGAACATAACCACAAGTGTCTCTCCTTGTCTATCTCTCTCTCCCTTTCTGTTTCTCACTTCAAAAACAAAACAAAACGCAAAGAAAATCTCACTGGTGGAGTCATGTAGGCACTGAGACCCAGCTGTAATCCTGGTGACAAATAAATACATATGTACAAGTATTTTTAAAAGTATTTTAAAAGAAAGATTTTTCCTCATCCATTAACAAGGAGGTGAAAGACCTACATCAACTAAAATTACAAGGCACTATTAAGAAACATAGAGCAAGATATTAGAAGATGGAAAAGCATTCTATGAATGTGATTGGATTGGAAGGATTAATACTGTCAAAATATCAGTTTCACCTAAAGCAATAAACTGATTTACTGCAATACCAATAAAAAAATATGATGATATTTTTCAAAGAAATAGAACAAAAACATTAAGGTTTATATGTAGTCATTTCCAAAAAAAAAAAAAAGTCAAAAAACTAGGGCAATGCTTAGAAAGAAGAATGGAAGTAGCATGCTACCTCACCTCAAACTATACTATGCAGTGTGGCAACCATTAAAACTCTGGACTTGGAATAAAAATAGATACAAATCAATGAGATAGAATCAAAACTTCAGAAATACACAACATATATATCAATTTTATTTATTTATTTTTTAATTTTAATTTTTATTTTTTTTAATTTATTTTTTTATTTAAGAAAGGATTAATGAACAAAAACATAAGGTAGGAGGGGTACAACTCCACACAATTCCCACCACCCAATCCCCATAGCCCACCCCCTCTTAATGTAAGATGAGGATTTCAAATCCATTCAATGGAGATAGTTTCCTCAACAGATCACTCTTGGAAAGCTGGAGAGCCACATGTAAAATAATGAACTGATTTATCCTCTGCCCCATATGCACAAATAAAATCAAATGGATTCAAATGTCTCCATGTATAACTTGAAATCATAAAATGTGAAGAAAATAATACTGGTGAAATGTTTTATGACATTAGTATTAGAGATTTGATTTTTTTTTTTTTGAGGACTCAAATCCAGTAGCAAGGGATTAAAAACAAAGATAAATAAGTGGAACTACATTAAACTGAAATCTTTTGGCACAGCAAAAGAAAATATAGACAGAACGAAAACATAGTTCAGTGACTGGGTGGTGGTGCACCTGGTTGAGTGCACATGTGACGATGCGCAAGGACCCTGGTTCGAGCCCCCGGTCCTCACCATCAGGAGGATAGCTTTACGAGTGGTGAAGCTATGTTGCAGGTGTCTCTCTGTCTCTCCCTCTCTACCACCCTTTCCCTCTAGATTTCTGGCTGTCTCTATCCAATAAATAAAATAAAGATAATAAAAAATTAAAAACATAGTTTACTCAGTGAGAAAAAATATTTGCATGTTAGGTATTTGATAAAGGGCTTTATAAAGAACTTTATAAAGAACAGGTTTATAAAGAACTCATATAACTTAAGAATGAAAGAACAAAAAGCCCAACTGAAAACTGAGCAAAAGATTTTAATACACACTTCTTTAAAGAGGACACACATATGGTCAACAGGCATATGAAAAGATGGTCACAGGGTCTAGGCAGTGGCACACCTGATTAATTGCACATGCTACCATGCACAAAGACCCTGGTCTTTATTTAAGCCCCTGGTCCCCATTTGCAGGGGGAAACTTCATAAGCCATGAAGCAGTGCAGCCAGCAAGTGTTTCTCTTTTTTTCTTCCTTTTATTTTATTTCCTCCAGGGTTATTGCTGCTGGGGCTAGGTGCAGGCATTACGAATCCATGGCGACTTGTGGCCATTTTTCTTTTGCATTTTATTGGATAGGACAGAGAGAATTTGAGGGGTAGGGAGGAAGAATAGAAGGAGAGTGTTGTATGCTCTCCCCCTGCCAAGAAAATTAGTTCAGTCCTGCTAGTTTTCACGGGCGCTTGTCCCTGCCCCAAGGAACCCTGAGAGAGTTCCAGGGTTCCAGAGTTCGAGAGCTCTTGGCGCCGCCATGTGAGAAAGAGGCAGGAGAGGTTTTTTTTGGTGATTAGTTTGTCTTAGTTTATAAATCGTTGTTCTTGAATAAAGAAATACAACTTCCCGGCCCAGCCGTATGTCTCTGGTCATCTCTGTTACCCGCCTGTGAAGCTAGCCCAACCAGCTGGAGCCTCCGAATTTTAACAACAGGAGAGGGAAAGACAGATACCTGCAGACCTGCTTCACAGCTTGTGAAACGACCCCCCTGCAGGTGGGGAGCTAGGGGCTGTAACCGGGAACCTTGCATGGGTCCTTGCATTTCATACTACATGTGCTTAAATAGATGCCACCATCCAACCCCCCTCACCTTCACTATTTCCCTTTCCTCTCAATTTCTCTCTGTCCTATAAAAATCATTTTTAAAAAGGTGTTCACCTTCACTGGATTTTCAGGGAAGTGCAAAGTCAACCATAATGAGGTATGGCCTCACCCCTGTGAGAATGGCTTATATCAGTCAACAACAATAGTTAAAGCACTGGTAAGAATGTGGAGCCAATAAAAGGAACCCCTTATGTTTTGTGGGTGTAAATGTAAATTGACACAGCTATTTTGTATGGAGCATCCTTAAGAAATAAAGATAGAGTTGCCAAATGTTTTTAAAATACCACTTCTGGGTATCAAGCTGAAGAATACAATAACATTAACAGGAAAGTTATATCCATCCCAATGATTATAACAGTGTTATTTACAACTGAGAAAATATGGAAGTGTCTCTCAGTAGATGATTGGATAAAGGAGATGTGGCACATTTATTCAGTGGAGAACTGTTCTGTTGCTAAAAAGATGAAAATGTTGCTATTTGTTGCAAAGTAAAAGGTGCTCAAGAAGATTATGCAAAGTAAACTTAATCAAGTTGAAAGGAAAAGACAAGTATTGGATGATTTCACTCATAAGTGCAATATAAGGATATGTAACTGATGGACAGACAAAACAAAATGAAAAGTAAGCCAATGAGAAGTGAAGGACTTGTATACTGAAAAATTATGAGTCACTACTCAAGGAAATTGAAAAGGACACAAAGAAGTGGAAAGATATTCCATGTTCATGGGTTGGAAGAATTAACATCATCAAAATGAATATACTACCCAGAGCCATCTACAAATTTAATGCTATCCCCATCAAGATCCCAAACACACTTTTAAGGAGAATAGAACAAATGCTACAAATGCTTATCTGGAACCAGAAAAGACCTAGAATTGCCAAAACTATCTTGAGAAGAAAGAACAGAACTGGAGGCATCACACTCCCAGATCTCAAATTTTATTATAGGGCTGTTGTCATCAAAACTGCTTGGTACTGGAACATGGGTGGACACACTGACCAGTGGAATAGAGTTAAGAGCCCAGAAGTAAGCCCTCACACCTATGGACATCCAATCTTTGATAAAGGTGCCCAGACTATTAAATGGGGAAAGCAGAGTCTCTTCAACAAATGGTGTTGGAAAAAAATGGGTTGAAACATGCAGAAGAATGAAACTGAACCACTATATTTCATCAAATACAAAAGTAAATTCTAAGTGGATCAAGGACTTGGACGTTAGACCAGAAACTATCAGATACTTAGAGGAAAATATTGGCAGAACTCTTTTCTGCATCAATTTTAAAGACATCTTCAATGAAACAAATCCAATTATAAAGAAGACTAAGGCAAGTATAAACCTATGGGACTACACCAAATTAAAAAGCTTCTTCACTGCAAAAGTAACCACTATTCAAACCAAGAGACTCCTCACAGAATGGGAGATCTTTACATGCCATACAACAGACAAGAGGCTAATAACCAGAATAAATAAAGAGCTTGCCAAACTCAACCACAAGAAAACAAATAACCTCATCCAAAAATGGGGGGAGGACATGGATAGAATATTCACCACAGAAGAGATCCAAGAGGCTGAGAAACACATGAAAAAAATGCTCCAAGTCTTTGATTGTCAGAGAAATGCAAACAAAGACAGCAATGAGATACCACTTGACTCCTGTGAGAATGTCATACATCAGAAAAGGTAACATCAACAAATGCTGGAGAGGTTGTGGGGTCAGACAAACCCTCCTGCACTGCTGGTGGGAATGTAAATCAGTCCATCCTTTATGGAGAACAGTCTGGAGAACTCTCAGAAGGCTAGAAATGGACCTACTCAATGATCCTGCAATTCCTCTCCTGGGGATAGATCCTAATGAACCCAACACACCCATCCCAAAAGATCTGTGTACACATATGTTCTTGGCAGCACGATTTGTGATAGCCACAACCTGGAAGCAACCTAGGCGTCCAACAACAGATGAGTGGCTCAGCAAGTTGTGGTATATATATACACAATGAAATGCTACTCAGCTATAATAAATGGTGACTTCACCATTTTCAGCCCATCTCGGATGGACCTTGAAAAATTCATGTTAAGTGAAATAAGTCAGGAACAGAAGGAGGAATATGGGATGATCTCACTCTCAAGCAGAAGTTGAAAAACAAGATCAGAAGAGAAAACACAAATAGAACCTGAACTGGAATTGGCATATTACACCAAAGTAAAAGACTCGGGGGGGGGGGGGGGGCGGGAAGGGAATACAGGTCCAAGAAAGATGACAGAGGACCTAGTGTGGGTTGTATTGTTATATGAAAAACTGAGAAATTTTATGCATGTACAAACTATTGTATTTACTGTTTAATGTAAAATATGAATTCCCTAATAAAGAAATTTAAAAAAAAAAGTAAGCCAATGGAAGTTACTTGAGGGCAGTAGGTAGGGTAAGGCATGGATGACAAGGTAAGGGAAAGTATAAAATTAGGTGATGAGATATATTTGTAAAGAATAAAGTAAAGTAGGTGGCCAGAGGTGGTGCACCCAGCACACATTATGGTGTGCAAGGACCCGGGTTCAAGCCCCTGGTTCCCACCTGCAGGGGGGAAACTTCACAAGGGGTGAATCAGGACTCCAGGTGTCTCTCTGTCTCTCTCCCTCTCTCTGTCTCCCTCTCCCCTCTCAATTTCTGTCTTTATCCAATAATAAAAAAGATAAGAAAGAAAAGTAAAAACTATTTTTATCTCATAAATCATTGATAAAAGTGATCATTCCTTATCACTTTAAAAAATGTTAAAAGCAATTCTTCATATAAATTAGATAAAGTTATCCACACATCTAAGTATTTATTTAAAAGGTTAAGAGTGAAAAGGTGTTACAAAAACATAACTAAGCTTGAGTTAATAGATTTTTTTTAGCTTTTTTTTAAAACATTTGAATACACTATTCTTATCTTTAGATCATGACATTCCATTATGTAGATAATTCCAATATCAAAAATGTATATATTTGAAAAAATTTTAACATCTTACCTCTCTGTCTGTTGGTCATTTAAAAAACTTATCAGTAATTTAATAATGATTTACAAGATTGTAAGGTAACAAAGGCATAATTCCACACTGTCCTCACCACCCGAGTTCTATGTCCCATCCCCTCCACTGGAAACTTGCTATTCTTTATCCCTCTGGAGTATGGGCCAAAATTCTTTTCAGGGGGTGCAGAAAGTGGGAGTTCTGACTCCTATAATTGCTTCTCTGCAGGTCATGGATGTGGGCAGGTCAATCCATACCTCCAGTCTATTTCTGTTTATCCCTAGTGGAACAGAGCTCTGGAGAGGTGAGGTTCTGGGACACATTGGTGAGGTCATCTGCACAGGGAAGTCAGGATGGAATCATGATAGCATCTGCAACTTGGTGGCTGAAAGTTGGCAAGATAATAAAGCAGGAAAAATTGCTTAATAAACAAGAGCCCAAAAGTAGGAGTAGTGCAGATGAAATTAGGGTTGTGTGGGTGGAAAGAAGCTAGGAAATCTAGTTTAAGTATGTTTAATGGGGTCCATAACTTTAGTAATTTTTGTCTGTGCTTGATAGCTAACATTCAGGTAGACTAAAAATATTGTCTGGGGAGACAGTGTCAGAGTTGAGAATAGGGATAGAAAGGTGAATTAGGGCAGAGAGTAGTTTCCAAACTTGAAGAAAGTATATAAATACAATCAACTGCTTATTTCATCGATCTGACCTAGGGCCCATACATATTCATATTTAACACAGGGACCTCTGAGTCCCTGTCAGTCTAAGCTTGCAGTCCATGGTCACAGCTGGGAACATTCTATGCTGCATTCATTTGAAGGACCAGTCTTCCTCGAATGGCAGAGTAGGCTGACTCAGCCTCCTTTCAGAAAGTGGGGCAGTCCTTACCATTGTTACTTTTATAGTGGGTGCCTGGAGAGGCCTATAGGAGGGATTATAAGGACATTCCTGTTGGGAGAGACCACTGATAATGGAGAGGGGTCATTTTCTTTAAATGAGAGAAACCAAAGAAAAAACTATTCCACTATCCACAGAAGTCCATTTGATTTGTTTTTGTTGTTGGCATCAAACTCAGGGCCTCAGATACATAAGAAAACCCTTCTTTCTTCCTTCCTTCCTTCCTTTCTTTCTTTCTTTCTTTCTTTCTTTCTTTCTTTCTTTCTTTCTTTCTTTCTTTCTTTCTTTACCAGAGCACTGCTCAGCTCTGGCTTATAGTGGTGCTGGGGATTGACACTGAAACCATGAAGCCTTAGGCATGAAATGCTTTTGCAGAACCATTATGCTCTCTCCTTGGCCAAAAGTCACTTTATTAATACCTCTGAGTCACCTCTTTGACTTTTTTTTTTAATTTCTTTATTGGGGGATTAATGGTTTACAGTCAACAGTAAAATGAAATAGTATGTGTGTAACATTTCTCAGTTTTCCATACAACAATTCAACCCCTACTAGGTCCTCCTCTGACATAATGTTGCAGGACCTGAACCCTTCCCCCCCACCCCAGAGTCTTTTACTTTGGTGCAATACACCAACTCTAGTCCATCCATCTAAGATGAGGTAAAGAAGGTAAATTCACCATTTTTAATTACTTAGTAGCACTCCATTGCCTATATATACACCACAACTTACTCAACCACTCATCAGTTGTTGGACACCTGGGTGGCTTCCAGGTTTTGGCTATTACAAATTGTTCTGCTATGAACGTAAGTATACATAAATCTTTTTGGTTGGTTGTTTAGTTTGTTGGGATATATCCCCAGGAAAGGAAGGGTATGGTCACAAGGTCCATTTCTAGCCTTCTGAGTGTTCTCCAGCTGCTTTCCATAGGGGTTGAACCAATTTACATTCCCATCAGCAGTGCAGGAGGGCTCCTTTATCTCTACAGCCTCTCCAGCATTTGTTGCTGCTAATTTTTCTCATGGACGACAGTCTCAGAGGAGTGAAGTGGTATCTCATTGTTGCCTTTATTTGCATTTCTCTGACAATCAAAGACTTGGAGCATTTTTTTTCACATATTTGTTGGCCTTTTTGGATCTCTTTTGGATCACAGAATAGTGAATATTCTGTACATATGCTCTCCCCAATTTTGGATGGGGTCATTTTTTGTTGTTGTTGCTGAGTTTGGTGAGCTCTTTATATATTTTGGTTTTTAGCCTCTTGTCTAGTATATGGCATGTAAGATCTTTTTCCATCCTATAAGGGGTCTCTTTGTTTGAGTGGTAGTTTATATTGCTGTGTAGAAGCTTTTTAATTTGATGTAGTCTCATTGGTTTATTTTATTTTAAATATTTAATTTATTTATTCTCTTTTATTGCCCTTGTTGTTTTATAGTTGTAGTTTTTATTATTGTTGTTGTTGGATAGGACAGAGAGAAATGGAGAGAGGAGGGGAAGACAAAGAAAGGGAGAGAAAGAAAGACACCTACAGATCTGCTTCACTACTTGTGAAGCGACTACCCTGCAGGTGAGAAGCTGTGGGCTCAAACTGGAATCCTTGCGCTGGTCTTTGCACTTCGTGCTATGTGCATTTAACCAGCTGCACTACAGCCCAACTCCCCCTATTGGTTTATTTTTGATTTAGTCTTCTTTGTAATTGGATTTGTATCATTGAAGAAAATTTATACAAAAAAGAGTTCTGCCAATATTTTTCTCTAAGTGTTTGATAATTTCTGGTCTAACATCCAAGCCCTTGATCCATTTGTAATTTATTTTTGTGTTTGATGAAATAGGGTGGTTCAGTTTCACTCTTCTGCATTTTCAATCCAATTTTTCCAACATTATTTTTTTATTTTTTAAACTTTTCTGTATTTATTGGATAGAAACAGCAGAAATCAAGATGGAAGAGGGATAGCTATGGAGAGACAGAGGGACACCTACATCCCTACAGGTGGGTAGCAGGAGCTCGAACCCAGATCCTCATGCACTGTAATATGTGCGCTCAACCAAGTGTGCCACCATCTGGCCCCTCCAACACCATTTGTTGAAGAGACTCTCCTTTCCCCCATTTAATAGTCTGGGCAACTTTATCAAAGATTAGATGTTCATAGGTGTGTGTGTGGGGGCTACTTTTGAGTTCTCAATTTTATTCCACTGGTCAATGGGTGTATTTATGATCTAGCACCAAACAGTATTGGTTACAATAACCCTATAATACAGTTTGAGATCTGGGAGTGTGTTACCTCCAGTTCTGTTCTTTCTTCTCAAGATAGTTTTGGCAATTCTAGGTTTTTTCTGGTTCCAGATAAACATTTGTAGCTTTTGTTCGATTCTCTTAAAAAATTGGATAGGACTTTGATGAGGATTGCATTAAATTTGTATATGACTCTGGACAGTATATTCATTTTGTCATTTTTTAAGATTAATTAATTGATTAATTTACAAGAAAGAGAAAAAATGGAGTGGGTGGGAGAGAGAGAACCAAAGCATTTTGCTACCCTATATGTATTGCCATAGACTGAACAATTCAGGACCCCATGCTTAAAGGTACAACAATTTATCCACTGTACCACCACCTGGGTCACTCTGGATTACTTTTATTGCTGATGAAGATTGAAAAATACAAATCATGTCCCAAAAGGCTCTACTACTTTATCTTCTGCTCTCCACATATTCAGTTTCTTCAATGGCTAAAAAGCTAAAAAGAGATGATGTTCATAGAATGAAAAGTAAACTCTACCTCACTTCTTACTCAAAGTATTTATTATGTACTTCCAATGTGCTCGGCACAATTCTGGGTGGTAGGAATAAAGTATTCAGTAAAATCAGGGGTCTTTCTTATAACACCTACATTTTAGTTGACGAGATGTAAGTAATAGACAAAAACTAACGATGCAGTACAACAGGTAGTGATGAGAAGAAAAAACATAAACAGAGGGGGGTTGGGCAGTAGCACAGTTGGTTGAGTGCACGTGACGCAAAGCACAAGGACCAGCAGAAGGATCCCGGTTTGAGCCCCCGGCTCCCCACCTGCAGGGGAGTCTCTTCACAGGCGGTGAAGCAGGTCTGCAGGTGTCTATCTTTCTCTCCCCCTCTCTGTCTTCCCCTCCTCTCTCCATTTCTCTCTGTGTCCTACAACAATGACATAATAAAAACAATAACAACGATAATAATAACCACAGCAATAGCAAAACAACCAGGGCAACCAAAGGGGGGAAAAATGGCCTCCAGGAGCCGTGGATTCGTGGTGTAGGCACCGAGCCCGGGCAATAACCCTGGAGGCAAAAAACAAAACAAAACAAAACCATAAACAGAGACTAAAGATTAAAAGGGGAGTCAGAGGAAGCATTATTTTCACTGGAGGAAGTTAGATAGTCTATCCACCAATACCTTTAGTCCACCTGCATGCTAGCTGCCAGTCTCAGGCCAAAATTAGTGAAGTCATGGGCCCCTTAGAATATACCTAAAATAGACCTACTAGCCTTTTCCAAAATGGAGACCCCCAAATCTCATCTGCTATAATCTTACCTTTAGGCTCTTGATTATTAAACAATTTGTTCTGCTTTATATCTTAATGCTTTTCAGCCACCAAGTTGCCAGATGCTACAGTGATGCCAACCTGACTTCACTGGACAGACAACCTCACCAGTGTCCTGGAACCCACCCCTCTGCAGAGCCCCGCCCCACCAGGGGCAGATAGAAACAGGCTGAAGAATGTATTGACCTGCCAAGCCCCATGTCCAGTGGAGAAGCAATTACATAAGCCAGACCTTCCACCTTTTGCTCCCCATATTGATCCTGGGTTTATACTCCCAAAGGGATAAAGAATAGGAAAGCTTCCAATGGAGGGAATGGATATGGAACTCTGGGGGTGGGAATTGTGTGGAATTATACCTCTCTTATCCTACAGTCCTGTAGATCATTATTAAATCAATTTAAAAAGAAATTAAAGTCCTCTTTAAAAAAAAAGAGAGAGTCTGTTGTACATTTTGTGTTCCAGAAAACCCCAGGTATGTGGTTCCATATCCAGATTCCAATAGGGACCTGAGCTGTGTTCAGATTTAGGATTAAGACCAGTTTTAGGGTTGGGGAGAGTTGAGGAAGAGCTTATTGAGCAAAAAAACAAAAAAACAAAAAAACAAAAAACCTACTATAATTGTGGGCCTCTAGGAACATGTCTAAAATGGACTTCCTAGCTTCTTTCCACCCTAAGATCCCTGTTCTCATCTGCTCTGCTCCTACTTTTTTGGTTCCCGTTCATTAATCATTTTGTCCCACTTTATATCTTACCACCTTTCAGCCACCAAGTTTCAGACACTATCATCATTCCATCCTGACTTCCCTGGGCAGATGACCTCATCAAAATGTCTTGGAACCTTACCTCTGCAGAGCCCTACCCCTGTCCCTAGGGAAAGTATAGAAACAGACTGAGAGTATGGATCAAACTGCCAACGTCCATGTCTAGCAGAGAAGCAATTATAGAAGCCAGAACTCCCACCTTCTACACCCCCTCACCAGTAATTCTGATCCATTTCTCTGAGTGGGGGAGAAATGATTGGGGAAGGATGACCAGAGGGCTCCGAACTCCAACTCTTATCAGGAACTGGAGAGAGAAAGAATGAAAAAAAAGGAAGGACATTTGGATTCAGTAATAGGTATATGTGTGACCTGGAAAGGAAGAGAAGAAGGGGCTGGAAAAAAAGGGGGGAATATATATAAATATAGACAGAAAGTTATAGAAATAATTGTTAACCAATATCTACAACTTTGGGAGAACTGCTGTAGCTTACAATGGAGAGATTGGGGATTCAAAAAGCTGGTGGTGGGAACAGTGTGGAGTTATACTCCTATTACCTTATAATTTTGTAAATTAATATTAAACCACTAATAAAAATAAAAATAAAATAAAATAATATCTCACTGTAAAAGTAAAAAAAAATACTTAGAAAAAAAAAAGAAAGAAGAAAAAAAAAAGGAAGTGCTTGTGGCAGAAAAGGTTGAAAACCCAGGACAATGGGGCAATGGAAAGGACAGTAGTTCTGAATGTGCATCATAGTGCTGGTCTCTCAGGTTGTCCTCAGCCCCAGCACCAGCTGTCATTGCTAAGTGCTGGGAGAAGTTACAATGGTTGCCTAAGCTCAGGACTCCATGATGCAAAGTTCAAACAACTCTACTTTATGCAACCAGGGGCCTCTATGGGGTTGAGATAGAAGACAGTCCTTTCTGGGGAGTAGCAATGATAGTCTATTTTATATTGGAGCCATGTGACTAGCATACCCAGAATATTATGGTGGGACATGATCATTTCTAGAGATTCTTTCTGGCTTCTGTTGCAGGTACAACAGAACAAGGGACAAAGCATATTAGAAGAGGAAGATGTTGGCATTGACTACTGTGGTCACATACTGAGTATTCAGGAGATAATCTCCCAGGGACCTCCTGACTTAATGAGGTCTATCCTTTGGTGAGGGTAGTCAGAGAAATATATTCATGCTACATCTGCCCCCAGGATGATATATCTTGAGTTGTTGTTAATGTTTCAGATTTGTCGTTAAAGTTCGGGGGCTCCAGCAGGCTGGGCTAGCTTCGCGGTGGCAGACAGAGATGACCAGGGACACAAGGCTGGGCAGAGAAGCTGCAGTTTAATCTTTATTCACGAACGGGCAAATCACCACACTATGTGCTTGCCCATGTTTTTCCTTCTGCTGCTGCTGGGACTCTGCCCGTCCTTAGCATATGGGGTGGGGAGAAAGAGGGGCACGAAACTAGCAAGGACCAAATCATTTCTCTCAGAGGTGGGGGAAGGGGTTCAAACCAACACGAAGAATACCAACATATTCCCCCTTTTCTTTTTAACTAAGTGACCACAGTATCAGGGGTGTGGGGTGAACAGAAACCTATATGGTACAGGCATTTTCAAAAAAGAAACTGGCACAAACATGGAGAAACATGTAAGCAAGTAACAAGAACCAGTGTGCTGCCAAGGGAAGGCCTGAGGGGGCCATTTTTTGCCTCAGGGCAAAACTTTATCAGCTTAAAAAAAACATTTCCTGCCTCTGGGGGGTGTACTTGCCTCGACGGGCATTTTCTAGCATGGGGGGATGGTAAGGCCTAGAGTCCCAAGGCATGGCTGCAGTCACTCTTTGAGAAACCCAGCAGCATAAAGGAAGCTTCTAGTTTTGTGCAAAGTATCCGAGGTGTACCAGTGAGTCCAATAGAAGTCCAAAGCAGATGTCCACTGAAGAATTGCCAGGGGGTGAATTGTTGTACGTCTGTCTCAATGGGGAATATCAGCCATTGGAATTCTGCTTTTCTGTAGAGAAATTGACAGCTGCAATTTACTTACTATGAAACAAACTTGTAGCAGGTTAGAAGTTTATTACAATTGATAACTCTATTACAATTAGAAGTCTTTTTTGGAATGATTTTAAAGTTGTTTAAAGTTTAAGCAATAGAATGTGAAAAGGTAGACATAAGAATCAAGGAAAGAAAACCTCAGGCATGAGAATCATTAGCATAGCCATTGTGTAATCTGCCATTTCTAATAGAGAAGGTAATCGAGAGTTTTATCAACAAGTCTATTTAACCTTTTGTTACACCCATTCAAGATGGAGACACACCCTAGGTGTGTGCAGGTTTTGTTTAGACCAACTTGGTTAAAATATATTGATTTTTAACTAATTTTTTACCTCAGACTTTAAATGTAAGTTAATTTTATCTTTATGAGAATTACGTTGAAAACTTTTTCATTTAACTTTGCCTGGTAAGAATTTAGCCTTAAAGTTACATTTTTAACCTTAAAGTTACTGTTTACCAAACTTTAAACACACACATAAACATGGTCTTTAATACACAAGGAGAGAAACCTTTGTTGCGAAGACATGTCATTTTAAACACGAATTTAGATCTGTACTGTCTTAGTTGTTGTTGGGGGTCACCATCCAGAGGTGGATTCCTGTGCAGCTCCACTTCTAGGAACTGTAGGTTGCGATCTCTGGATGAATCTGCGTGTTCTAGCTTGTCTGCCTTCAGACCCAAGCTGGAGATCTCAGCCAGGGGGCCCAGTTTCAGCAGGGAGCCCGCAGTCTCCAGGTGGTCCGGGATCTGTCCAGACTTCATAGCACGAGGGCAGGCAGGCCAGCTGTGCAGAAGGTGCGGGCCATGGTGCCCCGGGGTGGCAGCCAAGATAGGCTGCCGTAGCCCTGCCCCATGGCCCTGCCATGTCTGCTGCCCTGCTCCCAGCAGCCGAGCAGCGTGGAGGGAGCCCACGCCCAATGCCCCGCGCCACGCAGCGGAAAGTCGGCTCATGCAGGCTGGCGTTGGGCTCCTGCAAGCTGGTGTTGGGCAGAAACCACAGAGTGGTCCAGAGATAAATGTTCCAGAAACAGAAAAACAGTCTCGTGAAGCAGAGGCAGAGACCTTTGGAGAGCTCTTCACAAGCAGAAGAGAAGGCCATAGTGCATAGGCAGCCAAATTGTCTTCACTTATCTGAGAGATGGGCAGGTCAGGTCCACGTGGGCGCCATTTGTTGTTAATGTATGGAGGCTCCAACAGGCTGGGCTAGTGTCGCGACGGTAGACAGAGACAGAGACTTGGGGACACACGGCTGGGCTGAGAAGCTGCAGTTTAATCTTTATTCACAAACAGGCAAATCACCACACCATGTGCTTCCCCATGTTTCTCCTTCCGCCGCTGCTGCTGGGACTCTGGGCATCCTTAGCATATGGGGCGGGGAGAAAATGGGGCACGAAACTAGCAAGGGCCAAACCATTTCTCTCAGAGGTAGGGGGAAGGGGGCCAAACCAACACGAAGAATACCAACAAGGAGTAAAAACCAAATATAAGTGAAAACACCACATTTAACTTCTGTTCTGAAACTGACTGGCTTGGCCATTCCTGGAGCAAGAGCAAATTTTGCTAGGTCCTTGACAAAGGACTATGCTCCAAGAGGCAGTAAGAGCTTATTTAAATGGTCTGCTGTGCTAATAATCCATCACATAGTGAAAGATTAAGGTCTGGGAATTTGCATTTAATAGGTAATGAAATGATTAAAAGGAATGCAGTAAAATAGTATAAGTATGAATTATCAGATGAAAGACAGAATGACATTTTCTCTAGAGCAAGAAAATCTGTCAAGGCACAGAGACGGGAGCAATGCATGGAAATTCTCCTCAAGAAACATTTTACAACAAAATCTATAAGGATTTCATGGGCTTGTGTCTTGCCATCTAAAAGATTACATGAAAGTTCGAGATGAAAAACATACTCAACTAAACAACAATAGTTTTCCAAAGGACAGTGGTGTATGAGCTCTAGTGATACAATGGATTTTAAGAATAGCTATCAGAGTTTCTAGAGGAATGGAAAGAATAACTACCTTCATTTGAGCTCCACAGGAGATGAGTTACAGAGTCAAGGCAACACTCTGACCAAGTAGCCCAGTTCTAGCAAAGTGTTGCCTTCTTGGGACAACCACTCATTGTTTGACTAATACAACAGTTATTGTTACATCTGTTTCTCCTACCCATTTCCTTCTCTCTCTCTTTTCTTTTCCTTTCTTTTCTCTTCTTTTTGTATTTTCTTTTTGCCTCCAGGGTTATAGCTGGGACTCTGCCTGCACTACAAATCCACAGTTCCTGGAAGCCATTTGTTCCATTTTGCTGCCCTGGTTATTGTTGTTGCTATTGCTGTTGCTGTTGGATAGGACACAGAGAAATTGAGAGAAGAGGGGAAGACAGAGAGGGGAGAGAACCTGCTTCACCTGCTTCACCACTTGTGAAGCAGACTCCTCCCTCCCCACCGTGGACCCCCTATTCCCTCATGGATCCCCCCCACCTCACTCAGATGGGGAGCCAGGAGCTCAAACCGGGATTCTTAGGTGGGACCTTGCCCTTTGTGCCATGTGCGCTTAACCCGCTTCCCTTATCACCCAGCCCCTTTTCCTTTCTTTTCCTTTCTTTTCCTTTCTTTTCCTTTCTTTTCCTTTCTTTTCCTTTCTTTTCCTTTCCTTTCCTTTCCTTTCCTTTCCTTTCCTTTCCTTTCCTTTCCTTTCCTTTCCTTTCCTTTCCTTTCCTTTCTTTTCTCTCTTTCCCTTCCCTTCCCTTCCCTTCCCTTCCCTTCCCTTCCCTTCCCTTCCCTTCCCTTCCCTTCTTCCCTTTCCTCCCCTCTCTTTCCGTTCCCTCCCCTCTTTTACCTTTTTCTTTTTTCTTTTCCTTTCCTTTCCTTCTTTTTTTTCCCTGTAGAAGTCTGATAGCAAATTGTCTAGTTTACCTTGCAGGTAGGAGTGATCAAAAGACACAGCTATAACCAAACAGAAAAAGGGGACATTGATTTTGAGATTCCTAGTGAGGTTTCTGTTTTACTAGTAAAGCAAATGCTGTGAGACTAGAGATCCTAGTATGCTCCCCCTTTCCCTTCTTCTTACATGACCATGGACGGGATGGATGCCTGGTGCAGAGGCTGTCATCATGAGACCAAAGCATGAGAATGAAATACAGATTAGCTGATATTATCCTGAAAGACTGTTTGGTTTTTTGCTGACATTGAACTATCAATTCAATCATGAGACAGCCCACCTACAGATGCTTAATATAGACAGTATAGGATCCCTGTTCAAGCTCCTATCTTTCCACCTGCAGGGGAGTCGCTTCACAGGCGGTAAGCAGTTCTGCAGGTGTCTATCTTTCTCTCCCCCTCTCTGTCTTCCCCTCCTGTCTCCATTTATCTCTGTCCTATCCAACAATGACGACATCAGTAACTACAGCAATAAAACAACAAGGGCAATAAATATAAATAAATAAATAGACAATATAATCATGTGATAATAATAACATGGAACAAAATTGGTCTATTCTTTCAAAAGTGGGCTTTTCTATTTCTTACCATTGAAAGCAGTTCTGCCTTTATGTTTGTGAGGAGAGAATCTATGTACTTTAAAAAAAAAAAACAGAGAAGCAGTTGACGAGGTAAGTGGTCTATTATGATAGCAAGGAATCCAACCAGGAATACCAGTTCCTATGTGAAGAGAGTTGGGACCTGAACAGAGACCCGTGTTTTTCCTCAAGAAATAATCTTGGAACAGCTACAAGGGAGCCACTGGCCATTTGAGTCCCAAGAATATGGCAAATGTGGTTTTGACCTTTAAACTTTTAGAGGAGGATCATCCACCTATTTTTTTTTTTGGTGATTTTTAAATTTTATTTATTTATTTTTATGGGGGAGGTAATGTTTTACAGGATAGCCTTTAATATGCAGGCAAAGCCTCTCATCTCCCGTCGACTAGGACATATACCAAGATCTCACTATCCCTTTCCCCCTTTTTTTATTTTACAAAATTATGTGTCAATAGGGGTTTAAATCCACACCATTCCCACCACCAGAATTCTGAATCTTCATTCTTCCACTGCAATCCATCACAGTTCTCCTAAGGTTGTAGACATGGGCCCAACCATCATCTCTATAACTGTCTGTCAACATTTATTTATAATTGCCCCCACTCCTTCAATCCTCTCTTCCCCTCCAAGCCACTCATGACAACATTATTACCTCTGTATGTCCCTCACCTTTTCCTTCTCTCTCTCTGGGTACTGATGGAGCGGGAGACCTCTTACATTCATCCTATCACTTCTCCCCCATGGGAAGTATGAATCAAGGTTGTTTTTAGGGCTCAGAAGGTAAGAGTTCCGGCTTCTGTATGGCTTCTCCACTGGATGCGGCAACGCCCATCAGCGGGGAAGCAATTACAGAATCCAGACCTTCCACCTTCTGCATCCCACAATGACTTTGGGTCCATACTCCCAGAGGGATAAAGAATAGGACAGCTATCAAGGGAGGGGATGGGATATGGAGATCTGGTGGTGGGAATTGTGTGGAGTTGTACCCCTCTTATCCTATGGTTTTGTCAGTGTTCCCTTTTTATAAATAATAAATAAATAAATAAAATAAAAAAGAGTATTGTTTGAGAGAATGGTGTCAGAATAGAGAAAAGGGCTAGAAAGTTGGATTAGGGCAGTGGGTAGCTCCCGTTCTTGAAAAAGATTCTGTGAATAAAATTAACTATATACCTCTATCCACCTGACCCAGGGCATGCATATATATATGCATATATATATACATGTATATATATATATGGACCAGTGCCTGTGTAACCTCTAAGTCCCTATTGGTCTGAGCTTGCAGCTCCTGGTCACTGCTGGGAACATTGTAGGCTGCACTTATTTCAGGACCAGTCTTCCTCAAGTGGCAGGGGCAGGATACCCCAGCCTCCTTTGGAGACTGCTGCTATCCCTACTGTCACTGCTGTATGGTGAGGACAAGGTCCTGTGAGGTCCCCCAGATGCTGTTCCTGTTGCAAGTGACCAGCAGTGGTAGAGAGAGGGAGGATACTCTTATCCCTTCATGCTGCCCCTTTCCCTCCTTCCCCAGGGTCTTTTGTTTTGGTGCAGCATGCCACACCCAATCCAAAGTTTACCTTGTTTTCCCTTACTGTTATTTGTTCTTATATAAGTGAGATCATTTGGTACTGGTCTCCTATTAGAGCCATATAGAAACTTAGTATAGCTAACAACTTACTATATATATATATATGTATATGTATATATAGTAAGTTGTTATTATTGATGTTCTTCTTATTTATGAAGATTTATTTATTTATATATTTATTTATATTTATTTATGAAGTTCTTATTATTTATGGCTTAATTTTATGTAAGGGATATTACCATAACTTTTCTCCTTGTTTCATTGTTCTTTCAAATTGCACAAATGACCAATACTATGCTATTGAAACAAATGAAGCAAGAATAACAGTATTTACATGTATATTTACACCAGTACAGTCGTCATTTGTATTCCAAGGCATGCTATTGAAATATTACCCTACTTTGTTAGTTCATATAAAAGATGGAGACAAGGTTAGGAACACTTTCCACACCCAGATCAGTAATAACTGTGTGACTAAGTTATGTAAGGGCAACATGAACTTGGGATTGTTGATGCTCACACAGAACCTTCATGGAAAATAAGATTATATATATATATATATATATATATATATATATATATATATATTTACTGGCAAACTGTTTTGGCAACTGAACAGGGGTGCGAATCCTGGTATTACTTAATTACTCCACCTGAGACTTGAGGTTGATTGGCATAGGTAGAATTAATGTTGGAAACTCTTCAGTATAATGATTTGAGCTTCCAAAAGGTTAATAAAATTCAAAGACATCATTTCTGAAAAGTGGTAATTAGCACTGGTTCTTAACAACAAAATTAACTGTACATTAATAAGATGACATGACTACAGTTTTTTTTCAAAATATGTCCAATTGAAAGATAGTCTAAAGAAAAGGGAGCTTGTAGAGTATCCGAAGGCTATTTAAAATCAGTTATAGTTATTCTTTGATGTGTTGATGATCTTCCTATGAGGTTTTTTTTTTTTTTTTTTGACTCTAGGGTTATTGCCGGGGTTCAGTGCCTGCACCATGAATCCACTATTCCTGGAGGCTTTCCCCCCCCTTTTATTGTATTTGTTGTTGCTGCTATTATTGTTGTTGTTACTGCTGTAGTTGCTGCATAGGACAGAGAGAAATGGAGAGAGGAGGGGAAGACAGAGGGGGAAGAGAAAAACAGACACCTACAGACCTGCTTCACTGCTTGTGAGGTGACCCTCCTGCAGGTGGGGAGCCGAGGGCACCAACAGGGATTCCTTATAATGGTTCTTTCACTTTGCACCATGTGCACTTAACCTGGTGTGCTGCCGCCTGACCCTCCCACCACCCCACCCCATGAGTGTTTTTATACCAATCTTATTTTCCATGAAGGTTCTGTGTGAGCATCAACAATCCCAAGTTCATGTTGCCCTTACATAACTTAGTCACACAGTTATTACTGATCTGGGTGTGGAAAGTGTTCCTAACCTTGTCTCCATCTTTTATATGAACTAACAAAGTAGGGTAATATTTCAATAGCATGCCTTGGAATACAAATGATGACTGTACTGGTGTAAATATACATGTAAATACTGTTATTCTTGCTTCATTTGTTTCAATAGCATAGTATTGGTCATTTGTGCAATTTGAAAGAACAATGAAACAAGGAGAAAAGTTATGGTAATATCCCTTACATAAAATTAAGCCATAAATAAGAAGCTTGAGTAGAAAAAGTTCTTTTTTCCAAATGTTTCCAATTATAAGAGAAACATGAAATTGTTTTTACTATTCTTGGGTCTTTTTTTTGTTTCATGTACATTGTTTTATAAAAATGTGGGAAGGTAGAGATGCAAATAACTGTTTTCTTTACAATCATCGGCTATAAGACCCTGAGTTTCTCATTTGTTTTTGTTGGGTGTAATTTATCATTTCTTAAGTTGTGTCAGAAGTAATTTCTGTGACACACATGGTAGAATGTCTCCTATGGTAAGTGAAATAGTAATTCAACTTGTCATTGTTTAGGCATGGAGTGTTGTAAAAGACCACTTTTTCTGGACCACCAGCAATATAAACAAGAGGCTTATCACAAAATAAATAAATGTAGTCTACAGTTTTCCATTTAGCTGTATCAGAAAACATTTGGAGGACATAGCCACATGCTCATTTAATTTAGTTTCAATAATGTTATTGGCATGACAAGGCCAACAAGTATTGCCAAAGTCAATACAGTAGGCCAGGATGTGCCAGGCAGGTTCCATAAGGGTGGTGAGTTTTCATGTCAAGAACCTTGATGTTCATCTAGAAGCTGCCCTATATCTACCCCCCCCATAAGGCTGTACCTGTTTCAAAATGAGGTTGACTTTGAGGGTGTCAGAAAGTCTGAAGTGCTTTGGGGCAAGATTGGGAAAAAAAAACAAATTACTAGAGAGACTACTTAAGTTGTGATTCATTGAAAGTACGTATGTGAAAAATTATGCTTGGAAAAAAGTCAAAGAAGCATCAATTAAGGTCAACTGAATCTAATGCCCATTCATCCTTTTCTCAGCTACTACGTAGATAACTTTATTAATGTTAAAAACAAGTTTTATAATTGCATTTTGTTAATTTCCAGAGAAGGTGATACTTGATAAATAATATAATGTGTGAGAGCACAAAATTAAAAGTTAAGAATATGATATAATGACCTTCCTCTTTCTGTGTGCCATAAAGAATTTTGGTCCATACTCTGAGAGGGATAAAGAATAGGGAAGCTTTCTAGTCCTATTCTCAATGCTGACACGATATTCCCAGATAATACTTTTAGTCCACCTACATGTTAGCTATTTAGCACAGACAAAAATTACTAAAGTCTTGGACCCTATGGAACATAACAAAAAGAGACTTCCTAGCTTCTTCCCACCCAACACTCCTAATTTTATCTGCTTTATTACTACTTTTGGGTTTCTGTTTATTTTTATTTTATTTTTTAAATATTTACTTATTATATAGAGACAGAGAGAAATTGAGAGAGGAAGGGGAAGGAAAGAGACAGAGAGACACCTACAGCTCTGTTTCACTATTCATGAAGCTTTCCCCCAGAAGGTGGGGACCAGGGGCTTGAACCCAGGTTCTTGAGCACTATGATGTTAACACTTAACTGGGTGCGCCATTGCCTGGTCCCCAATCTGTTTTACAGTCTAGTCAGCAATTACTCTCAGTGGTCAGAATAATAGACAACAGGGCTGATCCTAGCTATATGTATCCCCATGCTTCTTGAGAGAGACTGCTGTCTCAGGAAGACATGGGTTTTGCATCTAGATTGTGATGAACTTTAGAACGAGTAGCACATATATATTTTATTTATCTATTTTAAATATATATTTATTCCCTTTTGTTGCCCTTGTTGTTTTATTGTTGTAGTTATTATTGTTGTCGTCATTGTTGGATAGGACAGAGAGAAACGGAGAGAGGAGGGGAAGACAGAGAGGGGGAGAGAAAGATAGACACCTGCAGACCTGCTTCACCGCTTGTGAAGTGACCCCTGCAGGTGGGGAGCCGGGGGATCGAACCCTAATCCTTGTGCTGGTCTTTGCACTTCGTGCTATGTGCACTGAACCCGCTACACTATGCCCAACTCCTGAGTTTCTGCTTATTAAACAGTTCTTCCTGTTTTCTATTTTATTGCCTTTTAGCCACCAAACTGCTGACACCACTATGACACAATCCTGACTTCCCTAGGCAGATGACCTTACCAATGTGTTCTGGAACCTCACCTCTCTAGACTCCTACCCCACTAGGGAAAGACAGAAACAGCCTGGGGGTAAGGACTGACCTGCCAATGTCCATGTTCAATTGAGAAGCAATTACGGAAGACAGAACTCCCACCTTCTGCACCGCATGAAAAATTTTGGTCCACACTCCAGAGGGATAAAGAATAGAAAAGCTTCCAATGGAGGGAATGGAACTCTGGTGGTGGGACCTGTATGAAATTATACCCCTACTATCTTACCATCTTGTTCATCATTATTAAATCACTCACAAAAAATTTAAAAAATATTATATAATGAAGCATAATTTTCCATTGTATTGCTACCCTCTAGCTATGTATTTTCTATTCTCCAAAGTGATTACTACTACCAGTCTGTCATGATATTCTCAGAAACACCATATACATATGCAAATGCACATAGACCAATAAAACTCACTAATTGATATAATAATCTTTGGAATCATTCCTTACAATACATACAAACCCATTTTATTCTTTTTAGTGGCTGCATTTTTTTTTTTTTAGTACTCCATTGCAGGGAGTTCTCATTGAATTGTAAAATTAGTTTCCTATTTTTGCATATGTAGGTTCTTTCAATGATTTACTACTAACTAAAATGCTGTAGGAAAATCACTGGAAACTATTTAATGAATTTACAAGCATATAAAGAGAATATATTTCTGGAACCAGAATTCCTGGGTCAAAAGGTATGTGAATTTTGTAATCTTTGAACCTTTTGCCAAATAGTCCCCCCCCAAAAGTTTACCAGTTTCCCTACAAATGTAGGAGAATGTTCCTTATAACTCATTAACATAGTTGTCAAACTCAGTCCAAATTTTGAAAAGTCTCTTTTATTCAGACATTAACAGTAAGTCAGAGTCACACTATTTTTTAACAGCTTCTTTTGCTTTTAGGGACTATAGCAGACCAAATAACCATTTGTTCATCTATGTAACAAATAAGCATTGAGCCCTTATTAATTCATTAAAGAACATCTCTGTATACTAGGCATTCTTCCAGATCTGGAGAGACAATGGTGATACAATGATCCTGAATTTTATTGATGATAAGCAAAGGAAACAAATAATTACAAACAAGAGCTCAGAAGGGAAAACAGTTTGTGGGTGTGTAAAACATATAGTGACTAAGAAGGTTATGTGTGTGTGTGTGTGTGTGTGTGTGTGTGTGTGTGAGAGAGAGAGAGAGAGAGAGAGAGAGAGAGAGAGAGAAAGATATTTAAAATCATGATAGTTGGTCTCTTTGTTTTTCTTGTTCTCCAAGTAATTTTTAATTTTTCTTTTGATTTCTTCAATTAACCAGGTATTATTCAGAAGTTGATTGTTCAATATCTTGCTTCAAGCCCCCACTTCAGGTAGGGAACAGGGCTTGAATCCAGGTCCTTGATAATAGTCATGTGTGTACTTTACTGGGTATCTTCACTTCTTTCTGCCAAATATTGGGCAATGTCATTTGGGTTAAATACAAGTCGAACCATATAGGGACTGGGGATTCAGAGACATACAGTTGACAGTATAACAAGCCATCACATAGTGGGCAAATCTGCAAATCTGAAACTATTCAGTAGGAAATAACCCAAGAAAATTCATAAATACCAGATAATGTAGCATTTTCAATCTCCAAAGGTTTTTATTGGTGGTTATGCCTTCTTGTTGGATTGATCCTTTGACCATTGTGAATGTTCCTCTCTGTCTCTATTTACTTTCTTTATCTGAATGTGTATTTTCTCTGAGAACAGAATTGCTATTGCTGTCTTTTTTTTTCTGCATTATTGGCTTGGAACATATTGTTCCATCCTCTTACATTAAGTTTCTGTTTATCTTTTCTTTAAATATGTGTTTCCTGGAGACATAATAGATGGATTGTGTTCTTTGATCCATTTAGTTACCCTGAGTCTCTTGACAGGTGAATTTATGCCATTCATGTTTAAGATGATTATTGATATATATATGGCTTACTTACATTCTGATTTGTGTGTTAAGGTTGTTTTAGGTTGTTGACTCGTTTACTATTTGCTTCTATCTGTCATTTTGTGTGGATAGGTTTTTATAGTGATTTCCTCACTAGTTTTACTTGTACTTTCTGTTGCTCTGCTCCTTTTTTTTGTTGCAGTTATCATAAGTGTAATAACTAACATATTTTTTAAGCTCTAGACTAACTAGCATTTAATAGTACTTTGTTTCTACTAATTCCCTCCCCTTTCCTATTTTGTTGTTCTCTCTTATTTTTGTTGTTTTTAGGTCTATTCTGCTGCTGTCCACCTCGCTTAAAATGTGTAATCCCTTTTTTCTTCTTTTTCATTGAACTCCTTTCAGCAATTCCTGCAAGACAATGGCAAATTAATTTAACTTCTGAATATTTACAAAGACCTTTATTTCTACCTCATATTTTAAGGATAACTTTACAGGATAGAAAATACATGCTGGCGTATAAAAGTTCTTATCTTTTAATATTTTAAATATGTCATTCCACTCTCTCCTCTAGGGTTTGTGAAAAGAAATTTAATGAGAGTCTGATAACTTTACCTTAGAATGTCATTTCTTTTCTTTCCCTGGCAGCCTGCAATATTCTTTACTTGTCCTTGAGTTTTGATAATTTCACTATGATATGTCATAGTGTTTTTACTCCTGGAGGCTATTTTTTCCTTTTTGTTGTCCTTGTTGTTTATCATTGTTGTTATTATTATTGTTGTTGTTATTGCTGTCATTGTTGTTGGATGGGACAGAGAGAAGTCAAGAGAGGAGGGGAAGACAGAGGGAGAGACAGAAACCTGAAGACCTGCTTCACTGCTCTAGGGTTCGTGAAAAGAAATCTAATGAGAGCCTGATAACTTTACCTTTGAATGTCACTTCTTTCCTTTCCCTGGCAGCTTTCAAAATTCATTCCTTGTCCTTGAGTTTTCATAATTTCACTATGATATGTTGTAGTGTTTTTGTTTGTTTTATTTTTGTGTTTAGGTACCTGAGTGTACATTCTGCTTCTAGGAAGTTTATGTTCTGAGAATTACCTAGGTGAGGAAAATTCTCAGTTATAATTTCTCTGAATAAAACCACTGTTCCCTTCACCCTGTCCCCTTCCTCAGGAGTTCCTCACTCTTATATTTAACCTTTTGATGGAGTCTTCTATTTCACAGAAGCTTGTTTCATTCTTACTAAACCTTTCCTCTCCATCATTTATAAAGTGAAAGAGTGAGCTAATTGTATCTTCTTGTTTAGTTATTCCTTCCTCTGCTTGGGTGAGTCTATTTCCTAAGCCTGATACTAAAGCTTGTACTGTGCTCAAAGTGTCTTTAACATCCTGCAATTCTACTGGAGACTTTTCCTTCATGCCTCTTGACTGCTTGGTGAATTCTCTTTGAAGTTCTTCTTTCAGGGTTTCTAGTTGCTTGGAGAACTCTGGAGCTCTTCTTTTGTGTTTCCTAACACTTTAATAAGATATTCTGTCATTCTTGAGTATAATTTTCAATATGTGTTCAATACTGTGTAGGGAGGTTGTGGGGATGTGGTGGAGCCTGGCAGGGCTTGACCTGAGAGGTGAGTCTGTCCTGTTAGTCTCTCTCTCTACAGAGGGGTTGAGCAAAAGCAGGGGCACAGGAACCTCAAAAGGTCACCGGCCATAGAAGACTTCCCAGCCTCACAAAACATCCTGCATCTTCCCACCTCCAGGAGCTGGCATTCTTTAAAACATTAAGCCTGCTCCACCCTGCATTCCTTTTAGTATCTACATATAAATCTCCTGCTTTGTCTTACAAATGACTAAATGTATCCTTCCTAATTCCCTGTAGGATATTGCTAATTCTACCAGTTGAACCCCTAGCAACAGTTGCTGGAGAGGTCCATACCATTCCCAGCCCCTTTTGCCTTTCTCCACCCCTTTCCTAACCATGTATGGTATTGTCAAGTCACTTCTGTTTCTGTCTTGTCTTTTCTGTGTCCTGAGCTAGAGGAGGATGAGCATGCAGACTGAGAGGCTGACGCCGGCCATTGCAGTTTTGCGCCATGTGGCTTAACCAGGTGTGCTACTGCCCAACTCTGGGGCATTCGAATGAATAAAGATTTGTATTGCCTTGCTGCCATAAGCTTGGGTAATCTCTCTCTCTCTCTCTCTCTCTTGCATAACCAGCCTGACAGAGAAACCTCATAATGAATTTTCTATAGTCTTCCTCTGATATTCCTTTTTTATATGTGACATTTTTCTGTTTCATTTCTGTCTTTTTGAGTAGTCATGTTCTGAATTTGTTTTTTATTTCTCTGTTGTTTTCACATTTATTGTGCTGGTCATTACTGATCCAGTAGGTGGTGCTATTATTATAATTACTAGATTTCACTTGTTTATATATTAGATAGTGGGGGGGGTGGAGTTATGTTTCTTATTGTTCCCTTGAGCTGTTTTTAAGTCTATGTAGTGTGTATATATGGCTTCTCTGTAAAATTTCAGTCTGAATTCAAGCTTGGGGGCTTGCTACTAGGTGGTAGCTATATTTGAAGAAGTAGGGCTCAGTTTAAGATTTGGCCATCAGCTGTTGCCTATTACCTTTTAGCTACCAGCTGCCACAAATGACCTCCTAAATGTCTGCTTTAGTTTGGGGAAGCAGACCAGAATGGTCTGGCAAATTCTCTGCTACTGTGGTGTGACCCTACCACCAGTTCAGCAGATTCTCACACCCAACACCCTAGGCCAAAGCTCAGAGATTGTGCACCCCCACACCCCAGTCAGCACCCAGAGCAGCCTTGAATGCTGTTTCTCAGAGACAAAATGGTCCTAATTATTGCTAGAGCTCCCAACTCCCAGATGCTTAGTTTCAGTCCTGAAATTTCAATAAAAATGGCTAGTTGGACAATGATCAGCTTGGAAAGGGACTTTAGAAGAATAAACAAACAAAGAAACAGAAAACAATGACTTCAGGAAGGGCTAATCCAAGAAGAGACATGCAAGGTGCATATAGTGATATGACACATAAATTCTCTTGATATGTATGTCTATAGTCAAGAGACTCAAAGTTTATTAGTGACCAGTGTTTTCCAGATATAGAGAATAATCCCATTAAATATGTTGTTTTTTTAGTTCTAATAGCAGTAATATTCAGAAAAATATCCACCTACCATAGCTCACATTGGACAATATCTGATCATCTAAACCAGAATAACTAGTTGTGACACTAATTTTTCAAGTACTTGAGACTTTGGTTTGATCAAGTGGCCAAAGGCTGAACATCTGTTGGACACACTAGAGATCAAAATTCAGTCATCATTATCATAGAGATCTTTGGGGCTTACCACCAGGGGGTCACTAAAGAGAGATGGAAAAAATTTTAAACACCCTCCCAAAAAAATGTGCAGGCTAGGGCTTCCCTAGAGTTAACATGTGTGTGAATAACCTGGGCATTCTATATGAATACCAATTGATGTTAATAAATTCCAAGTGATAGGAGTAGAAGTGCAAGGACCGGTGTAAGGATCCTGGTTTGAGCTCTCGGCTCCCCACCTGCAGGGGGGTTGCTTCACAAGTGGTGAAGCAGGTTTGCAGGTATCTATCTTTTTCTTCCCCTTTCTGTCTTCCACTCATCTCTCAATTTCTCTCTGTCCTATCCAACTACAACAACAGCAATATCAACAATGACAGTAACAACAACAAGTGCTGGGCTAGCCTGAGGGTGTTCCTTCCTGGGCACGTGCTCTTTGGGTTGGAGAGAACTCAGCCAGAGCCAACCTAGGCTGCTGCTTACTCAGCAACGCAGGAGAGGAACCAGGAACTCTCGTAGCTGAGCAGGAAAGCAATGCAACTCTCCTTTATTGATCAGAAAAGAACTGCCTTTATACCTTCCGAAGCAGAAATGGCAGGCCAGAAAAGGAAGTGGGTAGGATAAGGGGTGGAGAGGAGAAATGAGCATGAAAGTAGCAAGCTTCCATCTAACCTGTGGGGATTAAACCAATGCCCTGCAGGCAGGGCGGGTCTCAGATAAAACAATGATTACATAAATAGACCACAGCATCAAGCAATGGAGCAGGGGGGAGCTGGTGTAATGCCCAACGAACAAGAGCAACAAAATAATAATGATAATAGTAAAATAAATTCCAAGTGATGCTAATGCTAGAGGTATAAGAAGAAAGGCTGAAAAGAATGCAAAATCTAAAGATGAAGAATTATCTCAATTCAGCTCCCTCACAGGAAGTAAAGATTATATCTCATTCAAGCCAAGTTTATTTTTCTTTTCTTTTTTCCCATTTAATTCAATAGGACAGAGAGAAATTGAGAGGGCTGGGAAATAGAAAGACACATGCAAACCTGCTTCACCACTTGTGAAGTGTCCCCACTGCAGGTGGTAAGCAGGGGCTCAAACCCAGGTCCTTGCTCATAGTACTATGTACGCTTAACCACAGCCCCCTAAGTTTATGTTTCTTTTTATCCTCACTTGCCTTTTCTCTCTTCCTCCTGCTTCCTCCCCATTCCTCCTACTTCTCTACCATTTCTCCTTTTGCACTTTTTTCTTTTCCCTTTCCTTTTCCTTCTCTTTCTTGTTGTCCTTTGAGTCCAACCTTCTCAATGGATACCTTCCCAAACATTTATTATTATAGCTTTTGATTAATTCTACCTTGGATATATTGATATTTACAATAATAAACATTAGAGAACCAAAAGTATTTACAATAGTTGGAAGCATATTTCTTCTGAAAACTTTCCCTTGGCCTATATATTATATTTTGCACAAATAGATTGAATTTGTCTTGGTTGTTCTGGTCCTGGTTGAGTTAGACCACAATAGGTGGGTGCATTATATGTCTTTGGACTACTTGATTTTATTCTTTAATCACAGCTATAGATTAGAGCTGGGAAAAAGAGACCCAAAAAGTCTTGTTTTCATGTGATACTTAAAATGAAAGTTAGTTGTATAAGATCAGGGAGAGAGTGCAGAGGATTTCCATGCAAAAAATTTTGTGTTCTGTTTTGGCATCATCAGTAATAGCTCCATAACTAGAGCTGAGTAATACTCTAGTAAAAAAAAAAAAAAGTAAATTTTTTTTGGTATAAAGTTTGTGAATAAATATTTACATACATAAATATAAGGAGTTTTGGAGTTTTTTTTTAAAACTATTTTTTCAATTATTCAGAAAACTTAGAAAATACAAAAGAATAGTACCAAAATATGCCCACTATAAATAACTACTGTGGATAATTTTTAGAAATCTTCCAGTTTCACATATTTATTTTTGTATCTCTATGCATATTCCCCTATGAATATGGAATATTGTTTTATAGGTTGTTGTTTCTACTTCCCAACAGAGAGTGAACAGTATCTCATTTCATTCAGTATTTGTATACACCGTAATTGTTGACAGGTTTGTGATTAATCTATCATGGGGATACTCCACAGTATCCTAAGTTAACCCCCATTTGATGAGAATTTGAGTTGTTGCTAATTTTTCATATTGATTTTGAGAATATTTATGAGTATTCTTACATAGATGTATTTGCCCACATTTTTCATTATTTGGCTTGGGAAAATTCCAGGCCTTTCCCAGACTGAACCTTTTGAAATACGCTACTGAGAAATCATATGGGAAAGCTGCATGTTTTGCCACTCCTGTGTCCAGTCGAAGGGCCTGAGCAAGTGCAAGAGGTGGCAAGCAGGATTCACAGTGAGATTGTCCATGTTTTTGTCAGCCCTAGAAGAGGTTTCATCTTAATGCCTCTGTAACATGGAAATACACTATGTCCTCCACACTGTGAAAATGTGATTCAATACACAACAAATGTCATTACTATTGTCATAATATATCATGTCATAATATTTATTATATTTTTATTAGGTGGTCATTGTAGTATAGACTACATATTGATTGACTTGTAGTTGCTACTATATTTTAATATGCTAGAATATCCTATAATATATAATATGCTGTAATACATTATTTTAATGTATTATAATATATTATTAATATGCTATATATTTTTAATATGATACTATATATTTTTAATATGCTCCCATGTTCTGTAGAGGTCAAATGATTCATAAGTCTGACTTCTATTTTTCTGCTAGGACCATCTACTGAAGTACTAGAGACAGGCAATGGCTGGGGAAAACCTGGGAAGTGTGAAAGTGAAAAGAGGGTAATATGAGAGGGGGAAATCAATTGTATGTCTCAAAGGTTCTCAAAAGACAAACTGAATCTTTTTAATAGATAGGCTACGTATTTGATATGCGGACTCTCTCAAAAGCCTAGACCAAGTAGATTAGAAGCTTCCAATAGCACAGCTATATACAAGATACTGGGTACTGTACAGCAAACCATAACAAAGGGACTTTTCAAAGTTAACCCAATTAACAAATAATGTGATGATAATATTAACTATTGATTGTCTTTTTGAACCCTAAGACAGCAGGAACCTCACATCTTCACTATAGAGCCCCTACTTCCCCCAGTCCTGGCACCCTTGGATAGGGCTCACTTTCCCGTATGCTTCTCCCAATCCATACCAAATAATATTGCATCCGCCGATCACAACCTAACCAAAGCAACGATTGCCATCTCAACATGCTTCACCTCAGTGTGTATCCAGAGACTTCACCTGTGGAATGACAACCCTTCAGCTTCATTACTCGGGTGAGACCTTTCCTTTTATAGTACACTCTAATTTCATCTCAGGTAGTTCTCTTTCTAACAAAGTCCCATAACCTAGACATACACCAGTTTCTGTGAGAGAGAGCGTATGTGCACACGTATCCATAAACTACTGCAAAATATATACCTGAAAGCAGGATTACACTAGAGTTTGCAGTGAGTACCTCCCTAACACTTCCTCTCCACTATTCCAATCTTGGGATCCATGATTGCTCAACAAATTGTTTGGCTTTGTATGTTAACTCTCTTTTCAATCACCAGGTTCCAGATGCCACCAGGATGCTGGCTAGGCTTCCCTGGATTGAAGACCCCACCAATGTGTCCTGGAGCTCAGCTTCCCCAGAGACACACCTTACTAGGGAAAGAGAGAGGCAGACTGGGAGTATGGACCGACCAGTCAACGCCCATGTTCAGCGGGGAAGCAATTACAGAAGCCAGACCCTCTACCTTCTGCAACCCTCAACGACCCTGGGTCCATGCTCCCAGAGGGCTAGAGAATGGGAAGGCTATCATGGGAGAGGGTGGGTTATGGGGATTGGGTGGTGGGAATTGTGTGGAGTTGTACCCCTCCTACCTTATGCTTTTGTTCACTAATCCTTTCTTAAATTAAAAATTTAAATTAAAAAAAAAAAAAAAAAAAGAAAGTGAAAAGAGGGAACTAGAGTTGGCTATTGTCCTTGTAACTGGGGAAGGCTGATTATGAACCAGAAACGGAGACCTGAAAGACATTTAGCTAAATAGAAGCTTTCAGGGTTACCAATGCTCACCTTTCACTTCATACTGGCAGCCTCCAGGGATAAAATATACCAAAGGACAAAGAGAGCAGTTTCTTCTGAGTGACAAGCTCAAGCCACAGTAAAGAGGAAGTGAAGTGGAGGTAGACTCTAGGGCCTAGAAGGAACTTGGGAGGAGATGTGAAGGGCTCTGGTTTCTGGTTACTATAAGGGAGCTTTGACAGAATCAGTATGTCCTTAGTCTAATAAGGTTTAACTTCAAAGATACACTAATTCTGTATACATGTCTATTGGTGTTTTGGGATAAATATAATCAAAAATAAAAGAAACTTCATGACAATGTGGTGGATCTGATTTCAGAAATGTCAGTCCTGGGCTGGATAGGAGTTCTCCCCATTTCACATCTGTCCCTCAGACAGGATCTGAATTTCCACTCCAACCGGAAGTGGAAAAGGAGGACCCCGGTTGGAGAAGAACACACAGGGAATACTTATTGGGATTACTTGTGTTTGGAAATGGGGATGGGAGGGGGGACTTGGACTTTCCCCAGGCTGAGAAATTCCCTACATTGCAGGTACCTGGATCCTTCCTAGGAAACTCACCCCCTTCAAAGGAGAGAGGAGCTCTGTCCCTAGGGGCACCTTTCCAGTGGAAGAGGGGTTCATATAGCCCTGCCCCTTAGCATAAAACTATGACCATGTCCACCAGGACCCAGTGTGGCTCTGGTTTAGGAAAGTGGTGAGATGATTCTCAAGACGATAGGGAGAAGTTCCTATTATCTGTGCATCAACAGTCCTTCATTGTGGAGGTTAAGTGGGGGAGGACCCAGTGACGGAAAAAACAATCTGTAGAGAGGAACTAATGATGTACTTACTAAAACAAAGACAGACTCCCCACAGGGGAAGTTCAAGAGCCCAAAGTACATGACTACGTACATACATACACACACACACACAGACACATACATACACACACCCATACATAGATACACACACAGAGAGATACATACATATACCCATACATGCATTATACATGCATAGTAGGTATGGGTAGGATATCAGATGCTCTCTTAAGAAAGACACAGATGGGTGATGACCCTACAGGCACTGTGCTAAGTTTATTGCATTGGCCTTAAACATTCATTTCTTAGTTAGCAGAAACCTTGCCTTGTGAACAAGGTTGTTCACCTCTGTCCCTGAGATTCCTCCTTCGAGATGTGAGGATCTTCTTGAGACATGTGAACTGCAGGATGTTTCACACAGATATTCTCTTTGTTCTTGTTCTATTTAGAGTTCTATTTGGAGGAAATTTGTATGTAACGTAGATCGGTGAATCTTAACTCATATGAATTCTAAAAGCTGGCTCAGTACATTGATGTATTTATGTTACCCCATGCCCTATGGGTTCTTATTAGGCCGGTCACAATCAAGTTAATGTCAGAAAGATTGGTAGGAGAATAGAACAAATTTAATGGCACCTATATGGAGGATATACATTGATGTTACTTCTAAAGTAAATGAAAATTTTAAAGCAGCATTTGTTCTGAGCTAAAAAGTAGGGCAGGGGTCTGGGTTCCAATGAAAGAAGAGGGTGCACATGGTGAGAAGGTGACTTATGACAAAGAACAGATATTCCGCAATTAGATATCTGTCCTCCTGTAGAGATTGATTTCTTTGACAGAAAGTTTATTTCTGATATTTAAAAAAAAAGCCTAATTTTGACTGATATTCAAAAATTGAAGGAATGGTAAGAGTTTCTCCTGAGCCAGCAGGCCCTCAGCTGACTTCGGGCTGCAATAATCCACATCTATCCTGGGGAGGTCTGTTCTGAACATTTGGGAATGCCTATCTGTACAACTTGGGGAGCTTCACTCTTCATTCATTTACAAAGACAGTATGCTAAGAAACAAAGCAAAATTTCCCTTTTTTTAGGAGAGATTTTTTTCCCCCTAAGATGTATAAAAAGATGAAATAAAAAAGATGTAAAAGATCTGAAACAGAAGATCTAGACCTTTACTGACTCTTCTCTTCCTATATTGAAGGCATGAAATAGGCTCAGTTATTATTAACTTCTCATTGAAAACAAATAATACACTCCCATTTCTACAAATATCCATAAACCTCAAGAGCAAAAACAGCTTAAATAAAACAGAAGATTATTTCCATTATATGGGCAAGAGACCTAACTTGAAAATCCCAGGCTATATGGGGGCTGGGCAGTAGCGCAGTGGGTTAGGTGAGCATGGTGCAAAGTGCAAGGACATGAAGGGAAGCTCCATGGATGGTGGAATGGTATTATGCTATCGTGCCCTCCCTTCTCTCTCCTCTCCCTTTACCTAGAACAAAAAGAATGAAAAAGTTGGCCTGGTGTGGTAGCATGTGTAATGCCCCAGGGTCATAGACAAAAGAAAAAAGAAAAGAACATAGTTATGTGGCCACACTCAGCCATAGGAGAGTGGGAAATGTAGACATTTTAGACAGGAAACAATATGTGCTGATAAAAATATGATTCTTTCATCTAGAAAGAGGATAATGGATTTTGAGATGTAGTCACCCATAGATGGGGACAGATACTAACCTAGAAAGGGAGCAAAAACAGAATGATGTGTTGCTATAAATGTTATGAATAAGGTAAAGAACTGTGAGAATAAAGTCTGTGTGTTTGGGAAGGCAGGGTGTTTAAGAAATGCTGCCCTTAAAAGTGACTCTCAGCTGGAATTTAACTGATGAGTAGGTGTTATCCAGGCATAGAAACAGGAAGAAGAATATTCTTAGCAGGCAGAGCACAACTCACACAAGTCCCTTGAGTTGAGGAAAGCTCAACTCTGCTATGGTCCAGCAACAGAATACAGGTCAGTGTTGTTGGCCTAGAGAATATACAAGGGAGACAGGCCCACAACTTGGCTGGGAAGACAAGCAGAGACCAGACTATGAGGAACTTTTTTTTTTTTGAGTCATATTGAAAAATATGAATTTTGTTTTAGGTGCAATAGAAAGCCAATAAAGTGCTTACTTGGAGGACTGGCTTCACCCAGTTCACACTGCAGGAAGATTGTCTTGACTGATTGTCTTGACAAGAGCTGGTTGTGCAGACCAAAGGTGAATCTAGTGAAGGAATCATGTGGTATAGATAGATCAGTCAGTGAAAGGAGAAGATACTTAAGGAGGTGCCTTGGTAAAGGATGGGATGATGCAGAGGGGCACAATGTAAGCATGATAGGTAACAGTGAACACAGCTGGCCAAGAAACTCTATTCCTAGGGAGCTCACTAGCTATGGGAGACACAGTCCTTTGGGGACAAGGAGTTTCAGTTGCAGATCTCTTTCTGTCTTTCTCTCTCTCTATCTCCTTGTTCCCTCTCAATTTCTCTCTATCCTACCTAATAAAATGGAAATAATGGCTGCCAGGAGCAGTGGATTCATTGTGCAGGCACTGAGCCCCAGGGATAACCCTGGAGGCAAAAAAAAAAAAGTCACAGAATAGTAAGATGGTTTTCTTCAACCATCTAGCATTTTCTCCATAACCATGTTAACAAGGGTCAACACTAATTTATCAGCTGTCTGATTGGCTCAGATTCACCAGGACAAGTTGGGACAAGATAGAGTGAAGGAAATGGGAGTTAATCAGAGTGAAGGTGAGAGATTCTTTCCTCAAACCCAAGGCCATCTCAAGTGGTGTGGTATCTTGGGGTTCTGAAGATTAATGGTCTTATTCTAAACAATTATTTCAGCCTCTGAATCTCCAGCATGGAAGAAATTGAGAGCCAGCGAATCTCCTTATGCTACTAAGTGAATATAAAGCCTGTTCCTCTGAGTCACTGATCCACCCTGATCAGAAGAAGTTGGCCTATGTCTTTGAGGTCACTACTGAACATGAGTGAAAATTACAGTGTTAGGACAGAAACAAACTGTCACGTCTCGCAAATCAAACAACACTGGTGGAGAGAAGCACAAGTTCAAAGGTCAGCACTGACATTGCCAAATGTTTTCTTTGCTATATACTTTAATTCTGCAACTGTATCTAGAGATGAGTAATAAACAGTTAAGAGTCTTGTTTTGGGAGAGTCCTGGACAGATGAAATGAGCCACCCCCACCATATTCACTGCAAACTAGATAACAAATTTCTATTTGGAGCAAGCACAGTGAAGACTATGTACTGGATTAGAGTGTACAGATCAAATGTTTGAAAAACCGAGATCGGTTTTACTGATAGCCCCTTGTCACCTTTGGCCAATGTGCACAGCTCAATTTATCTTTGCAGCAGATATGCACACATTTCACATTCTTTCACCACTGAAACAGCACCAGCAATAATAAAAGTCCTTGGGGGCTTGCTTGGTCATCTTGGTGGAGGAATTACTGACACCCAGCTGGGTCCTCAGAGCTACAGGGGTATAATTATACCATGATAGCCCAGAATACTTTGTTCTCTGGGTGTCTCTCATCTAAGGTGCACTCTCTGAATGCCTTCTTTTTTCCATTAAAGCATTTAAGCCCATAGAAGTGCTTTAGAAGTCACAGGGGCTCTAAAAAAAATTAAAGGGCATGAATTTAAAATCACAGCTCTTTTACCTACCCCTTGAAAACGAAAAATAAAAGCTGACATCTGGTAAGGAAGAAACTTCCCCTGAAACCCAAGCAACTAACTTTTATTTTCTCATCATGAAAGGGACAGATCTCCATTGGTGGCCTTTCTTATTTACACCACACACATGGCGATGGCTCCGACATCCAGTTCCTTTAGTATAAACAGAAAGGATGGCCTTTTTCTGTGGAAGTTAATGAATTGAAAAACAAAGCTGTTCTGTATACCCACTCATTCCAAACGAATAAAAGAACTACAGTGTTCTGGGACTTGGGCAAAATAGTTGCATTCAAATTAATTTCACCCCCTTCTACTTTCCCTCTCCCCACTTCCCATCACTCCCCCCTCCCTTTTTTTTTTAGGGAGAAAAAAGAACCATTTAATCACCTTATAAGGGCAGGAAGCATTCAGGGAGCAGAGCAAGAGCCATGAGACCCAGATCTCATTCTTGGCTTAAATAGGGGCTGACTGGGTGATCCCAGGGCTGTCCCTTAACCGTGTGTGCCTCTGTTGATGCAGCTGTAATGTGGGGATACAGATTGTGTGGGGCTATTGTGTGGCCTGTAGGGAGAGGTTCAAAGCTAAATGTGGGATCTGTTTTTCAGGCACGCTCTGTCTTCCAGTTTGAAATCGCTGTTTGCAGTATAAAGATGGGAAGGAAGTGGTGGTCAGATGATTCAGCAGGTAGAGAGCATGCCTACCCTGCATGCATGAGACCTCAAGTTTGTTCCTTGGCATCACAAATGAGAGGAAGGTAGTTTAACCTCCCTTTCCTCTATCTCATAAGAAAATAACACTCTGTGGGGAGGCTGGGCGGTAGTACAGCGGGTTAAGGGTAGTGGGTTAAGAGCACATGGCAGGAAGCCCAAGGACCAGCGTAAAGATCCCAGTTCAAGCCCCCAGCTCCCCATCTGCGGGGGGAGTTGCTTCACAAGCAGTGAAGCCGGTCTGCAGGTGTCTATCTTTCTCTCTCCATCTCTGTCCTCCCCTCCTCCATTTCTTTCTGTCCTCTCCAACAATAACAACAGCAAAGAAATAATGCTGCTTCTGCTTCTTCAGACTTCAGGACACCCTAGTGGACTTGCTCTTCTCATGGTTTTCTTACTATCCCAAATCTCTGCTCCTCTTGTCCATTGATGCTCACATTTCCACTGAAGTATCTTGCGGGAGAGTGCAGATGATACACTAGCAGCCCAGAGCCTCAGCCTGATAAAAGTCCCAGAATTTGTATGAGGTATCTCTGAGTGTGGCTAGTTACTCACTACCTGACTGCAGGCTCTTAAAAATAATGAATAATAAAGGAATTTCTGCCCCAACAAGGCTGTTGAGGAGACCTAAGTCCATCCTACTTTTCTCTCCTGTAAGCATGCAAACTCCCTTTTTAAAATTTTTAAAAATATTTTTATTATTTTTAAAATTTTCTCTTTTTAAACATTTTTATTTATTTGTTATTGGATAGAGACAGAGATAAATTGAGAAGGGGGAGATAGAAAGGAAAAGAGACAGAGAGACACATGCAGTCCTGCTTCACCACTTGTAAAGCTTCCCCTCCCCTCCATAAGTGGGGATCAGGGGCTTGAACCTGGGTCTTTGCGCACTGTAATGTGTGCGCTTAACCAGATATGCCACCACCTGGCCCCCTTCATTTTAATTTTTAACTTAACCACCAAGTAATAGTCTTCATTTCTGGCCTTCCTAGTTATTTCTGATATTGATAACAACCATCTACATTACTTGCTTTTCAGGCTTTCTCATGTTATTTCTACTTAGCTATGGTTGTCAGGAAAAAAAATGCCATATATATATATATATATATATATATATATATATTGACCCAGAAACCAACCATGATGAAAAGCAAAGAACATACAAGAAATAGCTATGAAGGGCTTGGGTGGTCTCTGATACCTTGCATTAAGACTTCCTGATACGGGCGGGGGAGACAGCATAATGGTTATGCAAACAGACTCTCATGCCTGAGGCTCCTAAGTCCCAGGTTCAATCCCCCGCACCACTGTAAACCAGACGGGTGCTGTCTTTGTTGATCTCACAGCAGCCTATGACAAGGTCTGGCACCGTGGTCTCCTGGTCAAGATCTCAAGATGCCTGCCTCCATGGGTGGCCAACACTATATCGTTTCTTCTCCAAAACAGAAGATTCCGGGTACATCTGGGTGACAAGTCTAGCAGATGGAGACTTGTCTCAAGTGGCCTCCCCCAGGGCTCTGTTCTGGCTCCTATGCTATTTAATATTTACATCAATGACTTCCCAGAAACTTCTTCAAGGAAGTTCATCTACGCCGATGACATCTGCTGTGCAACTCAGGCATCCAAGTTCGACATCCTCGAGGAAACACTCACGAAAGACATGTCTCTGATATCTGATTACTGTAAAAAATGGTGACTAATCCCTAGCACTGCAAAAATGGTATCATCTGTTTTCCATCTACACCATGCCTCGGCCTCGCGTGAGCTTAATGTGCAGCTTGACAATATGAGAATCCGGCATGAAGCCCAGCCAGTCTATCTTGGCGTTACTCTCGATCGCACCCTGTCATTTCACGAACATCTCATAAAAACTGCAGCAAAGGTGGGCGCGAGAAATAACATCATTGCAAGACTGGCCAGCTCCTCATGGGGCGCGAGCGCTTCCACACTACGATCATCATCTCTGGCATTATGCTATTCCACTGCAGAATACTGTGCCCCAGTCTGGTTCCGTAGCCCCCATGTCCACTTGGTCGATTCCAAATTATATTCCTCCATGAGGATAATTTCTGGAACCATCCGTTCCACCCCGGTTCCATGGCTGCCAGTTCTTAGCAACATCGCCCCGCCAGATATTCGTCGGGATGCGGCATCATCTAAGTTCATTTCCCACGTCTACGCTCGACCCGACCTGCCAATATACGTGGATATCTCCTCCCACCCTGTCCAACGCTTGACGTCTCGTCACCCAATCTGGTCCCCTACGCCTACACTGAACTTCTCTGTTCCAGACTCTTGGAAACAGAGTTGGCAGTCAGCTGAGGTCAAGAACAAACACCTCATCACAGACCCCTGCAAGCGTCAACCCGGCTTTGACCTAGCACGTTATGATTGGGCCCTCCTCAATCGCTATCGAACAGGCCATGGCCGGTGCGCTGCTATGTTCCATCGCTGGGGAGCCAGAGACGACCCGAACTGCCCCTGCGGCTACAGACAGACTATGACCCACATAGTCGACGACTGCCACCTCTCCAGATTCAAAGGAGGTCTCGAAACTTGACATCAGGCTCAACCTGACACTTTGACTGGCTACGGAAGAAGGGCAAACGCTAGAAGAAGAAGACTGTAAACCAGAGCTGAGCAGTGCTCTGGTGTTTCTCTCTCTGTGTGTCTCACTCTCTGCATCTCTCTCAAAAATAAAATTAATTAAAAAAATTAAAAAAAAGACTTCCTGATACAAGCTATACATTACACAATGCTATTATCTTAAATTTGTTTTTGCTTATTTTATTTATTTATTTTCTTTTTCTTCTTTTTAAAAATCATTGAATTTATTTATTATTGGATAGAGACAGAGAGAAATTGAGAAGGGAGGGGGAGATCGAGGGAAGGAGGAAAAGAGACAAATAGATACCTGCAGCCCTGCTTTACCACTCGTGAAGTTTTTCCCTACAGCTGTGGAACCTAGGGCTTGCACACTATACTGCGTGCCCTTAACCAGGGGCACCACCACCTGGTCCCTTTATTTATTTATTTATTTATTTATTTATTTATTTATTGGGGGAGAGGGCCGGCACCAGAGCATTGCTAAGCTCTGGCTTATGGTGGTACTAGAGATTGAACCTGGGACCTCAGAGCCTCAGGCATGAATGTCTTTTGTACAGCCATTATGCTGTCTCCCCAGCACCATTTTGGATTTGCTTTTAATAACTTAGTAGGCTAGGTTGAACACACTGACCACTGATTTCAGAGAGATGATCTTGCGACTGAGTCCCTTTACTCTTACTACTGCACTACCGCCTCTCCAAGACCTCTTCTCATTTCTATTCCTTTATTTATTCATTGTTTTTAGATAGAGACAGAGAGGCAGAGAGAACACGAGATCACAGCACCAAATCTTTTTTCAATACACTAGGGGCAAGGCTTGAGCCTGGGTCGTACACATGGTAAAGCACCACGGGAGCTATTTTCCCAGCCCTCCCTTCCTGTCCTTACAACCCCCAGAGCGCAAGACTGAAGGCAGGGTGGTTTTTGGAGACACGATCCTGCCGTCTTCTCGGGTATCCAGTACTTGGAAATAGACCTATTTTTTTCTCTTATCGTTAATGGGACAACATTTAGGAGTATTCTCTTAAAATTATTGACTATCAGGGGGTCGGGTGGTAGCGCAGTGGGTTAAGCACGCATGGTGCAAAGCGCGGGGACCCGTGGAAGTATCCCGGTTCGAGCCCCCAGCTCCCTACCTGAAAGGGAGTCACTTTACAGGCAGTGAAGTAGGTCTGCAGGTGTCTTATCTTTCTCTCCCCCTCTCTGTCTTCCCCTCTTCTCTCCATTTCTCTCTGTCCTGTACAACAACAAAGACATCAATAACAACGATAATAATAACCACAACAACAGTAAAACAACCAGGGTAGCAAAAGGGGAAAAAAAAAAAGCCTCCAGGAGCAGTGGATCCATGATGCAGGCACCGAGCCCTGGCAATAACCCTGGAGGCACACACAAAAAAGTATTGAATATCAATACTCTTGAATATTAGCTTTCAGGCAATGTGTACTGAACTTTAGCAATTGCTAACACTCCTTCACACACTTTTTCTGTCCAAACACAATTGTTAGTCTCAAGAGACATGAAGCGGTTTGGAGGCTGGTGAGATAACTCACCTGGTAGGCTGCCTGCTTTATCATGTGCTCTGCCCAGGTTCACAACTCCAAAGTCCTCTATAGTGTCTCTCCCTCTTCTTTCTGTCTGTCTCTACTGGGGGGGGCGGGGAGTAGACCCAGAGCAGTGAAATTACACATATCAGAGGCCCCAGTTAGGGAGTGGGGGGAATCTTACTAGATCTCTCTTCCTTTGGAAAATCTTTTGTGTTTCTACTATGGGACACATGCATTTCACAAGTGCTGGGACTGGGTCATTTGGCACATCACACATTTTCTTTCTTCCTCTCCTACTCCCGTTATTCCTCGTCTGTGCTTACCAGAGTAAATAAAAATGTTGGCTATGTTATCTTTAAAAAAATAGGGAATTCATTTCCTTCTGCCAGCATAATCTGAACATAAAGTGCAAATTTCTTATTTGACGCTGAGCCAACTTCATCTGCTGCTTCTCCCCCTCAACTTCTCTTCTGCGCGAACTGCCTGTGTCTGTGGATAAATGCATTCTCCTTCCGTAATGTATTTCCTTTACTTTCTGAAGAACTCTTTTTTATTTTTAATTTTTTTTTGTTTTTATTTATTTTCCCTTTGGTTGCCCTTGTTTTTTTTTTATTGTTGTTGTAGTTATTGTTATTGCTGTCATTGTTGTTGGATAGGACAGAGAAATGTAGAGAGGAGGGGAAGACAGAGAGGGAGAGAGAGAGACACCTGCAGACCTGCTTCACTGCCTGTGAAGCGACTCCCCTGCAGGTGGGGAGCTGGGGGCTCAAACCAGGATCCTTACTATGGTCCTTGCCCTACATGCCACATGCGCTTAAGCCACTGTCCTACCACCCGACTCTCTCTGAAGAACTCTTATGAATAACTCCTTGGAGATCCAATTCAAACATGAAATATTAAGGCAACCCCACATCTACCTAAAGGCAGAGTTAACCAGCCCTTTAGAGCTTCTCTTACAGAGGAAATATCACACTGTTGTTGGAGAATTATCCACTCACATGTCCACCTCCCTCTAACTATAAAACTATCATGATCAAGAGTAAGATCTTAAGGGCTGGGTGGTGGTGCACCTGGTTGGTGCAATGCACAGGATTACAATGCACAGGATTACAATGCACAGGATCCAGGTTCAAGCCCCTGGTCCCCACCTGTAGGGGGAAAGCTTTACAAGCAGTCAAGCAGTGCTGCGGCTGTCTTTTTGTCTCTCTCCCTCTATATCACCCCCTTCCCTCACAATTTCTTCTCTGTCCAATAAATAAATAAATAAAGATTTTTTTAAGTCTACATGGCAAGAGAAAGATTATAAAAATAAAGAGTAAGATCTTATTCACTTTTATGCTACCAATTCTTAGAACAAGGCCAACACATGGCCAATAAACAGGAGATGCATATATTCAATTCTAATATCCGATCATAGCTCTTTTGTTTTATTACTTAATTTTTATTAGTGTTTTAATACTGATTTAAAAAGCTATAAGATGACAGGAGTATAATTCCATATCTTTCCCACCACCAGAGTTCTGCGTCCCCACCCCTTCCATTGGAAACTGCATTAGTTCTCCCAAGGTCACAAATATGGGTTGACTATTATTTCTATAACTATCTATATTTATATACATTTGCCCATTTTTTTATGGCCCTGCCTTCTCTTCCTTTCTAAGTTACACCTACAAGTTTTGAGTGTCCTTCCTTTTTTTTTTTTTTTTTGGAGTAATAATGCCCACCTTCAAATGCTGTTGCAAGAACTTCATGGATAATGCACAGGGAGAGTTTAGCAGTGAATAACTGGCTCATATAGTTATATATATAATAGTGATATATATATTATATCATATAATATATATATAATATATTATAATATAATATATAATATATTATATAATATATTATATATATAATATATAATAGTTATATATATAATAGCACTATATAATATAATAATATTATATAGTGCTCAACTATATGAGCACTATATAATAGTGCTCATATAGTTGAGCACTATTCAACTACGGCAGTGCTGGGGACTGAACCTGGAACATTTGATGTCTCAAGCATGAAAATCCTTTTTACATAACCATTATACTATCTCCTCATCCCTAAATACATTTTCTTATTTTAGATTTTGAAGACTTCCAGAAATTTGAACAACCGATCATGCATAGCTTCTATATTGGGAGAGGGGAATGTGGACCTTAATGTAAGTTTGCCTTTAGAACTAGTACAAAATAAAGATGTAAGACCTGCCAACACACATGTCCAGCAAAGAAATAATTACGGAAGGCAGAATTCCCACCTTCTGCACCCCAAAAATAATTTTGGTCTATATTCCCAGCGGGAGAGAAATGACAGGGGACGATGACTAGAGGACTCTGAACTCCAACTCCATCAGGACCAGGAGCGAGAAGAGAAAAAAAAGGAAGGACATTCAGACGTAGTAACAGATGTAGGTGTGACTTGGAAAAGAAGATAGGACCATGGGGGAAAAAAAAAAAAGGCGGGCACCGGGTGGTGTCAGCAGGTTAAGCCACATGGAGCAAAGCACCAAGGACCAACATAATGATCCCCCAGCTCCCCACCTGCAGGGGAGTCGCTTCACAAGCAGTGAAGCAGGTCTGCAGGTGTCTATTTTTCTCTCCCCCTCTGTCTTCCCCTCCTCTCTCAATTTCTCTCTGTCCTATTCAACAACAATGACAGCAAAAACAACAACAACAATAATAATAACAGCAATGATAAACAACCAGGGCAACACAAGGGGAAAAATAACCTCCAGGAGCAGTGGGTTCCTAGTGCAGCCCCAGCAATAACCCTGGAGGGGAGAAAAAAAAAACAGGCAAATATATACAAACATAGACAGATAGTTGTAGAAATAATATTTACAACCCATATCTCATGGGAGAACTGCTATAGCTTACAATGGAAGGAATGGGGATACAGAACTCTGGTGGTGAGAACAGAATTATACCCTGTTATTTTATAATCTTGTAAATCAATATTAAGTCACTGATAATTTAAAAAAAAACACAAAAATGGAGATCTATCATAGAGTGAAGAGCTACATGTAAATGGAAAACTTTCAGATAGATTGTTAGAATGGACAGGATTTCACATTTGCTAACTGGAGCAGGAAGGCCATTTCAGCATTTTGTCAGTGGTTACTATGAGCCAGTTATTCACTGCTAAACTCTCCCTGTGCATTATCCATGAAGTTCTTGCAACAGCATTTGAAGGTGGGCATTATTACTCCAACTTTGCAGGTGGGGAAACTGAAAACTAGGTAAGTTGCAAAGTAGCACAGCTGCAAAAGGGCTGATGCTGAGGCCATTCCATTCCATTGATCCAGGGGTGTCAGGCAATAAACGTATTCCTAATATTAATGATCTTAGAAGCATTTCCCATGGGTCAGTCACTGTTGTATGTATTAACTCATTTAATCCTGACAATGCCCCTGTGAGTGTGTGTTGGGGGGCTGGGAGGAGGTGAGTGAGTACAATTATTATCCTCATTTTACAGATGAGAAAGCAGAGACGGGGAGGTTAGCAGTTTGCCTAGAGGCCACTTAGCTAATAAGTGGCAAATCTGGGAGAGGAACTCAGACAGGCTGGCTCCAGAGACCATGTTCTTAACGACCCTGCTCAGGCAATCTCCCAGCAACCTGGGGACATGATAGCTGTTCAGACAGGATCCAGAGCTGTGGGAACATGAGGTATTTGGGGTTCTTGCCCCCTGCTAACCCCCCAGAGAGTACACCATCTCCTCTAAAGTGGCTCCAAATAGACACAGTATGTAGGTCAAAACAATGTTCTTGCCACATAAACACAGGCTTCCCAGCAAGCAGTCCTGTGGGCCACCCCTGCTTCTAGATAGACACTCTATAGAGCTTAAGATCCTGCAGAGTTGCTCTCAAGCCTCTTAACTTCCCCCAGACAGGACTCCCTCTCTCTAATCTGCATAATCCTCCTTCCCTCATCTCCTCAAACCCAGAGTGGAATTGGTTCTGCCTGGTAACTCTCCATTCACTTCTCTACTTCAGACTCAGTCACGAATCCCTTTATTCCTTTAACTTATTCTGATTCATGTTTTGGAAGGAAGATACCTTCCGAAGTAAGCCTTGTTCATCTTTTCAAACTAGTTAATTGGCCTAGGTTTGAAGGCCTGAGTCAACTTTGGGGACAAAGATAGACAATTGGGTAGGATTCAGAACAGGTGTGCATGGGGAAAGTGAATTGCCCAGACTGTCACTTCAACAGGATGGGGACAGGTTGTTACTTTTAAAGAGGATCCACACTAGGCAGTCACCCGTATGGATAGGTTGAGTATAATGTCATGGAGTGTGAACAGACTTCCTGTTCCTCACCATTAACTGACCCAATCAGGTACTATAAGTGTCACTCTTTAACTAGTGACCAAAAGGTCCTCCTACCAGTTAGTATTTGTAAAATTGACTTGATTATGCCCCAGCAGAAAGAAAAAGGTACAAGCAGGGCACATAGACCTAAAAGGCAGAATTAGAAGCAACACCTAGAAAAAATGGAAAGCATTACAGTCACCACTGTGGCTGTGTCTGTAGGAGATGGGCCACCCAACAGCTTTCAGGAATGCGGCCTCTGCCCACCTGTGACTCAGAAGGCAGGGTGTGGGGCAGATCAACACCTCCATCCATTCCCTTTTGTCCTTTGATCTACTGCCAATGCGTCTCTGACTGAACCACACTGGAGCCAAAGGGCAAAGAGACCCACAGTTTCTTAGTCTTCCTGGATACAGAGGCTAGTGGAAAGGGATGAGCGGTGCTGCAGAAGGCAGGTAGATGACACACAGCACACTCTTTATCCTCAGGACACTACAGGCAGGGACATGGTGCCACCACCCCCCATAACATATTTTCTACTTTGGTATTTTACATATTTTCAAGAAAAAGCAAATGAGACAGTTGGAGTACCTCATCCTGGAGTGAAGTCTCTTATTCTGGGGTCTCATGGAAATTTCGAATTTAGTGGAGAGCAGTTGAATATTTCCATAAAATATCCAAAAAGACTGAATGGAGAAAGTGGGATACAATGCAAATGTGAAGGATTCACTGTTCAACAGAGATAGCGTGCAGTCTACTTGACTGGAATAAGTGGGGTTTGAACACTTCAGGTGTTGCAGATGATCCTTAACATCTAGCAATAAAAAAATGGGTCCTCCACAACACCATCAGCTGGGGTTCCTAGTTGGGGAGTCCTGAGATTCCCAAACAGACATGATGGGCCTAGACCTTGAATAGATCCCTCTCTCCATTGTTAATGGTCCTCTCTATCAGGAACAACACAATAGACCCCTTTGTGGGCCCCCATAGGACCTTGCCCTCAATGTGGATCAACAACAGTAGAGAATGTTCCATCCTCTGAAGGGAGGCTGGACAACATACTCTATGCTACACCTGAAATTGGGGCAACTTGGAATGTTCCTACTCATGACCACAGAATGTAAGCTCAGATCTACAGGGATGCAGAGGTCACATAGGCTCCTAAGTTGAATATGGCCCCCAGATCCTATCAAATCAATGGGGTTTACAGTCAACAATGTTTATACACCTTCCCATATTTGGGAGCTACTCTCTTCCCTGATGCAGCTTTCTGGTCATTTTTCCAGCCATGACATCATCTCACCAGATAATAACTTGGATCTACCAGCATATCAGATGTCAGGCTCAGGAAAAAAAACCAAAAAGCTAGTATAGTCCTGGGCTCTTTGGAATATAACTAAAACATGCCTACTAACTATCTATAAAATGGAGACTTCCAACTCTTCATATGAACTATTCCAGCCTTTAGTTTCATGATTAGTCAACAATTTGTTTGGCTCTATATGTTAACTCTTTTTTCAGCCACCAGGTTCCAGATGCTAACATGATACCAACCAGACTTCCCTAGACAGACAACCCCATCATTGTGCCCGGGAGCCCTGCTTCCCCAGAACCCCACCCCACGAGGGAAAGAGAGAGATAGTCTGGGAATATGGATTGACCTGTCAACGCCCATGTTCAGTGGAGAAGCAATCAGAAGCCAGAACTTCTACCTTCTGCACCCAAATAAATATGACCCTGGGTCCATACTTCCAGAGGGATAAAGAGTAGGAAATCTATAGTAGGGAGGGGAAGGGATATGGAGTTCTGGTGGTGGGAATTGTGGGGTTGTACTCAGTCTTATTCTATGTTTTTTTTGTCAGTGTTTCTTTTTTATAAATAAAATTTTTTTAAATGGGGCCTCCAGAATGTAAAGTATAATAGGAGAGTAATGGGAAAAGGGAAAATGTAGGAAGGAATTTATCCTGCAATGTCTAAGGTTATACTTCCACATGGGCTGGTGTGGGAACTTCAAAATAGAGTTTTATACTAACAAAAAAAAAATTAAGAACTTGCAGAAGACTAGAAATGGACCTACCCTATGATACTGCAATTCCTCTCCTGGGGATATATCCTAAGGAACCCAACACACTCATCCAAAAAGATCTGTGTACAGATCTTAGCAGCACAATTTGTAATAGCCAAAACCTGGAAGCAACCCAGATGTCCAACAACAGATGAGTGGCTGAGCAAGTTGTGGTATATATACACAATGGAATACTACTCAGCTATAAAAAATGATGACTTCACCATTTTCAGCCGATCTTGAATGGACCTTGAAAAATTCATGTTAAGTGAAATAAGTCAGAAACAGAAGGATGAATATGGGATGATCTCACTCTCAGGCAGAAGTTGAAAGACAAGACCAGAAGAGAAAACACAAGGAGAACTTGAACTGAAATTGGCATGTTGCACCAAAGTAAAAGACTCTGAGGTTGGTGGGTGGGGAGAATACAGGTCCAAGAAGGATGACAGAGGACCTAGTGGGGGTGTATTGTTATGTGGAAAACTGAGAAATGTTATGCATGTACAAACTATTGTATTTACTGTCAACTGTAAAACATTAATTCCCCAATAAAGAAATTTTAAAAATAATTTAAGTTTTTTGGTTTTTTGCATGCCTGTCTGTGGGAAAGGCTTGCTCTTTACAGCAAGTTCTACTGGTAGAAGGGAGTGTTTTACTCTGAAACTACAGTATGGCATTGGCCTTGCTCATATCTGCATTTCTTCTAGGATAAAGTTATTCCCAGAGGAGGAGTTTGTCCTGAGTTAAAAGGTGTTAATTGATGTAGTGTTCAAGTCTATAAAAGTTGATGATAGAATAAGATATGGCACTCAGGGAAAGTTGCTTCATTATTTCATCTTTGAAGGACCAAATGAAGGCATGTTTAGATAGAAAATACCTCCCAGGGAGTTAAAAATGTACTGGTCTCAAGTATATCTCTTTCCCATCGCTCATGCATGTTCACACAGAAAGGAAACTAGGAAGGGATGCTTGATGTTTAGTTGTTCTAGAAGTTGGTGGGAGGCAGGGAGGTTGAAGGTCCTGGCATGTGCCTCTAATTTATTTCCTTTTACTTTCCCAAGAGTGGGAGAAAAAACATTTGTGAACTTTGTGTTATTAAAAAGATCATGCTGTCTGCTTAGCTCCTACCCTATATCCCTCTCACATCACCAGACCAAGAATGTGCTACCATTTCCAGGTTGATTCTACTAACAGATTCTGATTTTGTACGGTTAGCAAAAAGAAGCGAGTGTATAAGAGGGTATAAGCGATTTCTCCTTCAGAAAGACTCTTATGTTAACATTTATTTTATTTTATTTTATGAATTAGAGATATGGGAAGAAAGGCATAGAGAAAGACCAGAACACTACTAAACTCTGGATTATGGTGGTGCTGGGGATTGAATTTGGGACCTCAGAGCCTCAGGTATGAAAGCCTTTTCCATAAACATTATGCTGTCTCCTCAGTTCCCTATTGTGTCTTCCATGCCGTCATTCTGATCTGCCACTCCACTCATGATAACCCAAGGACAAATGTACAAATATTTTGAAATAATAGTCTTTGTAACTTCTCTCTCTCTCTCTTTCACTTTTCATTTTCAGTCCGATACACAGTACTTAACAAGTTATGGCTGGTGTTTTCTTAACAAGATGAATTCCAAGCTTTCTTCACCTGCTTATGATACCAGTATGGGACACATGACAGTCCTCCATAACCTCACATGTAGTAATTAGTCACTCCTATCCTAGTCTGTTGGTATTCTTCATAGTGGCTTGGTCCCCTTCCCCCCCATCTCTAGTTGATTGTGGGTTAGTCCTGCTAGTTTCGCGGGCCCGCTTGTTCCCGCCCCAAGGAACCCCAACAGGGTTCCAGAGTGAGAGAGTGAGAGAGTTCTTGGCGCCGCCACGGGGGAAGGAGGCAAGAGAGTTCTGTTTGGTGATTAGTTTGAGTTAGTTTATTAATCGTTGTTCCTGAATAAAGAAATACAGCTTCCCTGCCCAGCCGTGTGTCTACGAGTCTCTGTCTCTGTCTACCGCCACGACGCTAGCCCGGCCTGCTGGAGCTCCAAATTTTAACAACACTAGTCTCAGAAAATTAAGATATCATTCTTTGCATAGACTTGAGCAGTCTTCACACACAGACCTTAAAATTAATGCTAGAGCTGTACAAAGGCCCACTTGGTTAAATGTACGTATTATAGTGTACAAGGACCTGGGCTCAAGCCCCTCAACCCCCACCTGCAAGGATAAGCTTCATTACTGCAGGTGGCTCTACCTTCCTCTCTCTTTTAAATTATTATTTATTTACTCATTAGATAGAGACTGAGAGAAACTGAGAGGGGAGGGGGAGATAGAGAAGGAAGGAGACAGAGAGACACCTGCAGCCCTACTTTATCACTTATGAAGACTTCCCTCTGCAGGTGGGGATCAGAGGCTTGAATCTGGGTCCTTGCATGTGTATGCTTAACTAGGTATGCCACCACCAGGCCCCTCTATCTACCTTTTTTTCTTTTTTTTTTTAATTTCAACAAATACCTTTTTATTTCTCTCTCCTTGTGATTTACTGCCTGAAACCTTGAGAAACATCAAGATGTAGATGGCTGTTTCCCAGCTTTGACCAAACCTTGGCTTTTTAAAAAAAAATTTTATTTATAAAAAGGAAACATTGACTAAACCATAGGATAAGAGGGGTACAACTCCACACAATTCCCACCACCAGAACTCTGTATCCCAACCCCTTCCCTGATAGCTATCCCATTCTGTAACTCTTTGGGAGCATGGACTCAAGGTCATTGTGGGATGCAGAAGGTTGAAGGTCTGGATTCTGTAATTGCTTCCCCACTGAACATGGGCATTGACTGGTCGATCCATACTCCCAGGCTGCCTCTCTCTTTCCCTAGTGATGAAGGGCTCTGGTGAAGTGGAGCTCCAGGACATATTGGTGGGGTTGTCTGTCCAGGGAAGTTTGGTCGGCATCATGTTAGCATCTTGAACCTGGTGGTTGAAAAGAAAGTTAACATACAAAGTCAAAAAAATTGTTGACCAATCATGGACCTAAAGGCTGGAATAGTGCAGATGAAGAGTTGGTGGTGGGGTCTCCATTTTGTAGATAGCTAGTAGGCATATTTTAGTTATATTCCAAAGGGCCTGTTTGTTTGTTTTTTCCTGAACCTGAAATCTGATATGCAAGTGGATCCTAGTTATTGTCTGGGGAGATGTTTTCATGGCTGGAAGAAGGACCAGAAAGCTGGATCAGGGAAGAGAGTAGCTCCCAAATATGGGAAAGTGGTATAAATATTGTTGATTATAAACCCCATAGATTTGATGTGATCTGGGGCCCATATTCAGCTTAGGAGCCTCTGTATCCCTGTAGATCTGAGCTCACATTCTGTGGTCATAAGTAGGAATGTTTCAGGCTGCCCCAATATCAGAACCCATCTTCCTCAGGTGTAGCATAAAGTGTATTGTCCAGTGTCCCTTCAGAGGATGGAACATTCTCTACCATTGTTGATCCATGTTGAGGACAAGGTCCTTCCTATGGGGGCCCACAAAGTGTTGTTCCTGATAGAGATAACTGGTAACAATGAAGAGAGGGGTTTATTTGAGGTCTAGGCCCATCACATCTGTTTGTGAATCTCAGGACTCTCCGAATAGGGACCCAGCTGATGCTGTGGCCTGATAGTGACTAAAGAGTCATCGTTAAAGTATGCCAGTCTCTTGCCCTTATTCAGCTTTTGCAGTCCTTGCTATGACGAGATTAGCTTTGGAGTGAGTGAGAGAACTTTAATAGGAAGTAGGTGAGGAGGGTATCTAAGTCTAAGTAGACACTATTATAAAGTATGAACTTTATACTGACCCACTACAGACCATTGTGTATTTTTGCTTTCAGGTATATATTTTGCCCTAATTTATGGGTACATGTGAACATATGCTCTATCTTATGGAACCTGGTCTATAGCTAGGTTTTGGGACTTTGTTAAGAAGTGAACCGCCTGGAATGGAATTAGTGAATACTATGAAAGGAAATATCTCACCTGAGTAATGAGGGTGAAGAGTTGACATTCCATGGCTGACGTCTCTGGACACAGTCTGACTTGAAGCATGCTGAGGTGGTACTCATTGCGTTGATTATTGGGATTGGCGGATGCAATATCATTTGGTATGACTTGAAAGAAGCATGCAGGAAAGTGAGCCCCACCCTAGAGGTTCCAGGACTGGGGGAAATATAGGCTCTATAGAGGAAGTGAGAGGTTCCTGCTGTCTCAGGGTTTAAGAAGACAATAGATAGTTATAGCTATAATCACATTATTTGGCAATTGGGTTAACCTTGAAATATCCCTTTGTTAGGAATTGCTGTATTATACATAACACCACCATAATTTATGTCCTTTGACATTATTTGTATATAGCTGTGCCACCTCTATCTACCTTTCTATCTTCCCCTCCCCTCAGAATTTCTCTCTGTTCCTACCCAAAGTAAAGTCAATTTTAAAAAAATAATGCAGTGGGCTATGACCCAGCATTTAAAACTAACAACAGAATAGAGTTAAATTGAAAATAGCAAACTGCATGTGTCAACAACTATACTGTAAACCATTAACTCACCCCCAATAAAGTGATAGTAAGAAAAGAGACAGAAAAAGGTAACACTATAAAAAAGAAAAAGATAGTAGCAAGCTATATTGCACATACTAAAATAAACTGAAAGAATCTTGTTTTAGTTATACCTGTTCCATGAGCATGAGTTGATTTTACTTCTTTCTTTCTTTCCTTTCTTTCTTTCCTTTCTTTCTTTCTTTTCTTCTTCCTTTCTTATCAGAGATAGCCAGAGAGAAATTGAAAGGGGAGGAGGAAGTAGAAAGGAAGAGAGACAGAGAGACACCTGCAGCCCTGTTTCACTTATGAAGATTTCTCCCTGCAGGTGGGGCCAGGGGCTTGACCCCAGGTCCTTTCACACTGTAATATGTGCATAGGTGAGTCATGCCTGGCCCCCGAGCATGGGTTGACTTAAATTCTAAAATGCAATTCTTACTGTGGATCACTGAAAAAATCTGAAGCCACTGGACTGAAATCACTGAAAGTCAAAATCTTAAACTCACAGCTGAATTTTTGTCAAGAGATCTTATAGCACGCTAGTATTTAAGGTTCTTACCTGACTTGATGTTTTGAGTTTCTCTAAATCAAATAATTTCATTCTTAATTCTAAACCCCAGAGTTTTGCTCTCCCTCCCCACAGGTAGGTATTACACCCCTACCACCAACACCAACCACCACCACCACCACCCCAAGATCTCTGGCTTCTGGAAAGGCTTTGGCTAGATAACCACAAAGGCCAGTCATCAGTGAGAAAGGACATGCCCTAGGAAACTATTGCAGAGTTGGACCTGGGACTAGCCTCACAAAAAAAGATGCTTGTTCTTAACTTTTCCTTCTTTTCACACTTCCACTCTACCAAACCACTGTTAGAATCTCTTAAATGACCTTACAACAAACACTAGCCAGCAGCCAGGAGAACACTACTAATGAGTACATAGGCTAGAAAAGTCATCAGAGTGATGTTATAAACTTGTTCATTCTTGGAGAATAGTCTACTGACATTTAAAAAGGTACATAAAAGTCCATTATTACAAGACCAGAGAGAATTTGTTTTTAAATTTTTATTAGCATTTAATTATGTAACCTTGGTTTGCATGCCAATAAGTATTTTGAAATACACTTTTCACCTCTTCAAAATTCCTACCCCACTACCCCCACCCCACCAAAATACCAATATTCCTCCATCAGAGTCTCTTGAATTACCTCTCCTTCTACCTCCTTCTCTCTTCTACCACCAGGATAGAGTATTCTTGGGTGTAGATCATTTTCATTCAGAACTTTGAATATGCTCTGCCAATTCTTTCCAGCTTTTGGAGTATTTACTGAGAAATCAGCTGATAGTCTTAGGGGATTTCCTTGATAATCTCTCTGACGGCCTTCAGAATCCTCTCTTTGTCGTTGATCTTTGTCTTTTTAACTATAGTGTGCCTTGGTAAACTTGGGTTTAGATACATGCTTCTTGGAGCCATTTGAGGCATCTGAATCTTAGGGTCTGTTCACTTTAAATTTGAGAAATTCTCAGCTGGAAATTCTTCAAATATGCATTCTGTCCTGAAACTCTTGTTTGTTGTTGTTGTTCTTTTACCCCAGTGGTGTGAATATGGTGCTGTTCCATAATTCTTTTATATTGTCTTCATTTGTTTTAGTGTATTTTTCTTTTCGGTATATTTTTCTGGAGGGGAGGGCAAGAGAGGTGGGTGGCTTAATTTACCATAACTTCTTGTACTTCATTTTAATATTTAGCGCTTGCCCTTTTGCAAGTATTCTCCCTAAATTTCAGGGTGCTGGAGCAGGGCTGCTGATTTCCCTCCTTCTCTCTCCCTTCCCCTCTATTTCCCCTCTCAATTTCTCTTTATCCCTATTTATTTTATTTTATTTTATTTGCCTCCAGGGTTATTGCTGGGGCTTGGTGCCTGCACCACGAATCCACAGCTCCTGGAGGCCATTTTTTCCCTTTTGTTCATCAGTGTTGTTACTATTATTGTCGTCATTGTTGGATAGGACAGAGAGAAATTGAGAGGGGAGGGGAAGACAGAAAGAGGGAGAGAAAGACAGACACCTGCAGACCTCCTTTACCGCCTGTAAAGCGATTCCCCTGGAGGTGGGGAGCTGGGTTGGATCCTAAGCTGGTCCTTGGGCTTTGTGTTACATGTGCTTAACCCGCTAAGCCACTGCTCAGCTCCATCTCTTTTTTTTGCCTCCAGGGAATTCTTCGGGGCCCAGTGGCTGCACCATGAACCCACTGCTCCTAGAGGCCACTTCTTCCGCTTCTGTTGCCCTTGTTGTTTCCCATCTCTGTTTTTAAAATGTCTGTCTAAAGCGTTAAGACCCCAGTGAAGACATATATATATATATATATATTTAAAAATTTTGTAAAATAACATCATATTTAGTCAACAAACATTTATTTTATTTATTTAACTATTTTCCTATGTCAGACAATACACTAGGAACCAGGCACTGGACTAGGTATAAAAATAAGAAAAGAAGCACCTACTATCTCAGAATCCTGACCCCAGGGGAAAAAAATCATAATATAGTATAATAGAAAGGTGGAATTTTTTATTTTATTTACTTTAATCAGAGATAGGCAGAAGGAAAGAAAGAAAGATAGAAAGAGAGAGAGAGAGAGAGAGAGAGAGAGAGAGAGAGAGTGCTGAGGGCCGGGTGGTAGCGTACCTGGTTAAGTGCACACATCACAATATGCAAGGACTCAAGTTCAAGTCTCTGATCCCCACCTGCAGGAGGAAAGCTTCACAAGTGGTGAAGCAGTGCTGCAGGTGTCTCTCTGTCTCTCTCCCTCTCTATCTCCCCCTTCCCTCTAGATTTCTGGCTGTTTCTATCCAATAAATAAGGATAATAAAAAAATAAAATTAAAAAAAAGAAAGAAGAGCACTGCTCAGTTCTGGTTTATGGTGGTGTTGGGGGTCAAACCTGGAACCTCAGAGCCTCAGGCATGAAAACCTTTTGCATAACCATTATGCTGTCCCCCAAGAATGCAGGTGATGTTAATCCAGATACATAAAAGTGAAAAAATGGTTATAAAACTAGAGAGTCTATCACTTCATAAAAATATGAAGTTCTTCACATAAAAAGCACCACTAAAATGTTTAGAACTGAGAAGCCCAAGACATTTGTGGTGGTGGTTAATAATAACATATAAAAGTTTCTTCTTTTTTGTTGCCCTTGTTGTTTAACATTGTTGTGGTTATTGATGTTGTCGTTGTTGGATAGGACAGAGAGAAATGGAGAGAGGAGGGGAAGACAGAGAGGGAGAGAGAAAGAGAGACACCTGCAGACCTGCTTCACCGCCTGTGAAGCGACTCCCCTGCAGGTGGGGAGCCGGGGGCTCGAACCTCGATCCTCCCGCAGGTCCTTGCGCTTTGCGCCACGTGCGCTTATCCCACTGCGCCACCGCCTGACTCCCTAGTTTCTTCTTTTAATTTATAAAAAATCTTTTACAAATTAGTATGAAGAAGGCCAGGTTGTAATGATACCACTCACAGAAGTATGCAAAGTCAGTAAGTGTTGAAAAGAAATGCTTAGCCTTCAAAAAGACATTTCTTTTCTTTTTTAAATTATCTTTATTTATTGGATAGAGACAGTCAGAAATTGAGAGAGGAGGGGGTGATAGAGAGGGAAAGAGATAAGGAGACACCTACAGTAGCACTACTTCACCACTTGCAAAGCTTTCCCCCTGCAGGTGAGGACCAGGGGCTCGAACCTGAGTCCTTGCACCTTGTAACGTATGCACTCAACCAGGTGTAACATATGCACTCAATCAGGTGCGTCACCACCCGGCTCCCCATAAAGACAACATTTCTAAAGGCTGGTCTTGGTCTTATGGGAGGGTTGATTTGAGGAGGAAGCAAGCTAAATTATGTCTAGTTGCCTGTGAGCTGAGTAAGAAAAAAGACCAGCCCTGCTTTTGTGCTTTGGATATCGCCTTAAAGCCAAGAAGATAGGAAATCAGGTTTCTAGGAGGGTATCATTGAAGGGCTAGTAAGTAGCAGACCAAACACCTTATGTATTACAGCCAGCAGGTGCAAAATGATGACCCCTCTGCTGCTAGAAAAGCTACCAGGACTGCAAGTCTCATCTCAGACGTTCTACCCAGAGGCATCAGCACACAGACACTGACTTGCACATGACCACCAGCTGTGCAACTCTTCCACTTCCCAATTTTACAGGAGTCCTTCCTTGTATCCAGTCTGTCCCAAAGAATTGCTCAAGGGGGGGTTAGATAACATAATGGCTATACAAAGAGACTCTCATGCCTGAGGCTCTGAAGACCCAGATTCAACCCCTCCCAACTGCCCTCTCCCACCATAAACCACACTAATCAGTACTCTGGTAAAAAAAATTAAAATTAAAATTAATAATAAAAATTAAGAAGAGAGTGCAAGAGCATAACTAAAGCTTTGGACAAGGGAGGCAGCATAATGGTGATACAAAGAGACTCTCATACCTGAGGCTCCAAAGTCCCAAATTCAATCCTCCTACCACCATAGCCAGAGCTGGTTAAACAAAAAAACAAACAAAAAAATTGCCCTTGATGGGAACTATCTTCAGGAATCTGACTTGCACTATTTTTTTAGACAGCTTCCCAAACCAGTTTTGGGACATTCAGCAATCTTCACAGCACTGATCTCTCTTCCCACACAATGTCAAAGGGAGTATCTTTGAGAATGGGGGTGGTCTTGATTTCTAGCCATTAATAGCAAGTGAGATGCTCTAGGGTTCACATTTTAAGGATGAATGGCTGACATTAGTCAAACTCTACTCAAAGATACCCTCCTACAAGATATTATCTTAAGCAAAGTAATGAGTCAAAATACTTTCACATATGAGCTGTCTTAGTTAAATGATTTCTTTCCACCAGCGTTATGAGCCTGCAGGACGACTCCACCAGCTGCTTCCCCTCCTTCCCCCTTTTTATAAAGGTGAGAGACAAAGACACTGAGGGAAAGGGAGCTAGAGAGGGAGAGACACCTGCAGCAGCACTGGTGAAGCATCCCTTCTGCAGGTGGGGACAGGAGGTGGTGTTTTGAATCCACGTCTTTACACATAAGGTACCATGCACCACTATTTGGCCCCAACTAAAAGATTTTTCAAGTGGTCTTTTAAGGAAAAGTATTATTGGGGGGGGTAGTCTTTTAGGTTTTTTTTTTTTATTAGTGTTTTAACAATGATCAACAAGATTATGGGATGAGTGGGAAATAATTTAAAGAAAAGTATTTTTAAGTTAGTTGAACAAAGATTGCATGTGTGCGTACATGTGTGCACATACACACTGATTATCTAGTTAAGAGTTCAGAAATGGCAAAACTCGGCTGGTACTCCTAAGATAGGATGCTAATTCATTTCTAAACTTGAAATAATATTATGTTTAGGACACTCTATTTTTCCACTACTTATCTATTAATTTTATAATAATAAATGATGGAAGCATATTTCCTGATCATTGCCCTTGCTGTGGACATCCTATCCATAATAACAATCATAATTTTATGAAATAGTTTCATTTTCTTTATACTGCGTATACACTCTTAATTGACAGATAATAAAAGAAAATATGGGAGTTGGGCTGTAGCACAGCGGTTAAGCGCAGGTAGCCAAAGCGCAAGATCAGTGTAAAGATCCGGGTTCAAGCCCCCAGCTCTCCACCTGCAGGGGAGTCGCTTCACAAGCAGTGAAGCAGGTGAGCAAGTGTCTATCTTTCTCTCCCCCTCTGTCTCTGTCTTCCCCTCCTCTCTCCATTTCTCTCTGTCCCATTCAACAACAACAATAATAACTACAACAATAAAACAAGGGCAAAACAAACAAACAAACAAACAAAAAACAAGGGCAACAAAAGGGAATAAATAAATAAATATAAAAAAAAAAAAGAAAAGACTTGGGGTCAGGTCGTGGCACACTTGGTTAAGTGCTCACATTATAGTGCTCAAGGATCCAAGTTCAAGTCCCCAATTCCCACCTGCAGGGAGAAAGCTTCAAATGGTGAAGCAGAGCTGTAGGTGTCTCTCTCCCCTTCTCTATCTCCCCATCCCCTCTCAATTTTTCTCTATCCAATAATAAATAAAAAATTTAAAAAATAAAGAGGAAAAAATAAAATACTTATCATTAAGACTTAGAACTTTGTAACCACTCAGCAACTCATCTAATACCTTGAGTCACTGGTTCTTGTAAAGGAAAGATGATGTTGTTTTCCTTTACACTATATTCTCTAAATATATCTTTAACTCAGTTATGGGATTTCTCCCTATCAAGCAATTCTATAACAGCAATTATTCTGGCTGTCTTAGAATTGTATTCAATTCTGACACAATCTGTTTGGAGATAGTAGATCCCACAGGTTAAGAGCTCAGTCCTAAAAGGCTACACCTGCTCTCACTTAAAATACCAACTACTATTACCTGTGTTTCTGATTTACTTACTGTAAATCAAAGGTTTCCATGGCCAACTTGATTTGATTAATTTACTAGAGTAGCTCACAGAAGTCCTGAGAACACATACTAGGCTATGGGCTTGTTAGAAAAGAAAGTAACTCAGGAGCAGTCAGATGGAGGAGCTTCCATTTGCCCTCTAAGGACAGTGCTCTCTCCTTGACCTGTTCACAAAACTGGAAGCTGTCTGAACTTTGAGGTTTTAGGGAGGCTTGGCTACTTAGCCATGACTTATTACATCATTTGCTATTCATGTTTGAATTCAATCTCCCCAAAGGGCGGTGGTGTGTGTTGTGGTTGGTCCCCTGGCAATCATGCTTCGTTTTAGGTTATCTGAGGTCTTCCAAAAGTCACTTCATTAACATTAACTCAGATGTAGTTTAAAGGGGCAGGTTACAAGTAATAGGGCATTCTTTCTTTCTTTCTTTCTTTCTTTCTTTCTTTCTTTCTTCCTTTCTTTCTTTCTTTTTTAATTTTTTATTTAAGAAAGGATTAATGAACAAAAACATAAGGTAGGAGGGGTACAACTCCATACAATTCCCACCACCCAGTCTCCATAACCCACCCCCTCCCATGATAGCTTTCCCATTCTCTAGCCCTCTGGGAGCATGGACCCAGGGTCGTTGAGGGTTGCAGAAGGTGGAAGGTCTGGCTTCTGTAATTGCTTCCCCGCTGAACATGGGCGTTGACTGGTCAGTCCGTACTCCCAGTCTGTAGGGCATTCTTTTCATCTTTTTTGCTTTGAACTTTAAGAAGCCTCCAAAGACCAAACATTATGACAGTATATGTTGTCACTATATTTCCATATTTCATAATAATAAATGACAGTATTATAACAAGGTTTGTTCCCACTGCTCTTACTGCTCAGTGAATCCCAAATGTTTTAGGAGCATGGAGTTAGCACTATAAATACAAAATGTGTATTTATTAGAAATCAATGTAAAAGTACTGTGGAGGAGTTTCTCTCTTTAGCTTGTCTTTCTCTCCATGTGAGGGTGATTTTCCTAATAACTAATATTATTCACATGTGTATGTTTCTTTGTTTCTATCTCTATGAAAACAGCTTGATTGCTATTTCCCTTTTATCTAGCTGTAGAGTAATTTGAATAATTCATACACAGAAAAAGAAGTGTGAGTTTAAAGAACTTGTTCAGTCTTTCAGATACCTAAAATTCAAATGCAAAATTAGCATTTTTATCCACGAAATCTGCTTCTACCTCTTTAAATATCTTTTGTAAGTGGGGCCGGCCCATGGCACACCTGGTTAAGTGCACATAGTAGTATGTGCAAGGACCTAAGCAGGGATTCAGGTTCGAGCCCCTCAGCTCCCCACCTGTAGCAGGGATGCTTCATAGTGCAGGCACTGAGCCCCATCAATAACCCTGGAGGCAAAAGAAAAAAAAATTTTGGTAAGCTAAATGGTAAGAGTGGTATCTTACTGTGGTATTTTAGGTTTCTCTGCTGAATTGCATTTTAGTGCTTCTGTTTCTACGTAGCACAAATTGCCGTCCCTCTAGCTTTAGGGCAAGAAGATTATTCCGTTGTCCACAGTAAATCAAGCCATGTTTTTTTCTTTTCATTAGCAACAAAAGGAAAATATGTTTGTTTCTAATAAAAATAGATATTGAAACCATACTATTGAAAATGCTTGTAGCAATTTAGCAGGTATATTACATAAAGACATTATAGCTTTAGCTACAGAAGGATCTGTACAGAGTGGAGTGTACAGAGACTAAAATGACAACAATTCCTTGAGTCTTTAGAAACTCTTCTGGTTTTAAGAATAACTCAGAGATTTATTTATTTTTTAATTTCTTTATTGAGGAATTAGTGTTTTACATTTGACAGTGAATGCGATAGTTTGTACATGCATAATATTTCCCAGTTTCCCATATGACAATACAACCCCCACTAGGTCCTCTATCATCCTTCTTGGACCTGTATTCTCCCCCTGCACCCACCTAGAGTCTTTTACTTTGGTGCAATATGCCAATTCCAGTATAACTCAAGAGATTTATTTTCTCTAGTCTTCTAGATATCTCCAGCAAGAGTTAATGCCCTCTGCGTGGAAGGAACAGTGACCCACTGACTGCATATTTTCTTTTCCTTTCTCCCTCACCTCACCCTTTTTACTGCCTTTAGTTCATAAGATGATTTCCTAAATGAAAGGTTTGCATATCATTCTGTGTCTCGGAAGCAGTTTCTGAGGGAACCTGATCTAGTGCAATATAGTCTAATAGTTCTAATTTTTTTTAAGGAGGGGCTTAACACTTGACAATACAATCATTGACATATGAGTATAATTTCATTATGCACCAGGATCCCACACTTGTCTTTCACCTCTCTCTCTTCTCCTTCCCCAGAGGCCTTTGCTTTGATGCAATACACCTAGTCACATTTATTTTGTTGACACCTCTTTGTGCATTGCAATTCATGTAATGTCCCATAGGTTAGTCAGATGTCTGTCTAACAGACTTTAAACTCCATGTCAGTGAAGTTATGCAAAAGACTTTCATGGCTGAGGCTCCCAGTTCAATTCCCTGTACCACTATATGTCAGAGCTCAGTAGTCCTCTGGTCTCTCTGCATCTCTCTTTGTCTTTATCTTTCCCTGTTACTCAAACAAAATAATTAAAATATAGATTTTAAAAATTCATGTCAGTGAGTAGGAATACCTCAAAATTATAGGTAGCCCTTGATTTTAGGACTTTGCAGCTAACAGAGCTAAGTTAGGTACATTGAAAAGAGAGAGTACTCAGATATCCCTACCAGGTTAGGACCATGACATGACCTCCCTAGACTCCTGTCTCATCTTTAAACACACACACACACACACACACACACACACACACACACACACACACACACACACACACTCCCCCTGCTCCTCCTGAGGCATCCCTATTTAAGTAAACAGCTACCTTAACACCAATGTGCAGGTTCTATTCTTGGCCACCTAAATGCCTCTTTTCCCTCATGTACTTCACTACTATGTATTATTTTTCTATGGATTTCATAATGATTAACAAGACTGTAGGGTAAAAGGGGTACAATGCCATACAGTTCCCACCACCAGAATTCCATATCCCCTCTCCTCCATTGGAAAGTTCCCTATTCTTTATCCCTTTGGGAGTATGGACCAACAATCCCCTATGGGGATGCAGAAGGTGGAAGGTCGGGCTTCTTTAATTGCTTCTTCACTGGGCATAGATGTTGGCAGGTCGATCCTTACCTCCAGCCTATTTCTATCTTTCCCTAGTTGGGTAAGGCTCTGGGGAGGTGGGATTCCAGGACACATCAGTGGGGTTATCTGCTTGGGGAAGTCAGGTTGGCACCATGATAGCAACTGCAACTTGGTGGCTGAAAAGCCTTAAGATATAAAGCATATTGTGTGAAGTCGTGACCCTCTTATCCTATGGTTTTTGTCAGTGTTTCCTTCTTATAAATAAAATTTTTTTTAAAAAAAGATACAAAGCAGAACAAATTGTTTAATAATCAGGAGCCTAAAGGTAAGAATATAGCAAATGAGATATGGGGGTCTCCATTTTGGAAAAAGCTAGGAAGTCTATTTGTTGTTATTATTATTTTTTTATTATTGCCTGCAGGGTTATTTCTGGGGTTCAGTGCCAGCACTAAGAATCCACTGCTCCTGGAAGCCATTTCTTTCCATTTTATTGGATAGGACAGAGAGAAATTGATAGGGGAGGAGAGATAAAGAAGGGGAGACAAAGATAAACACTTGTAGATCTGCTGCACCACTTGAAGAGTATCCCCCTGCAGGTGGGGAGCTGGGGCTTCAAAACCAGATCCTTGTGATTGTCCTTGTGCTTAGTACTAGGTACACTGAACTGGTGTGCCACCACCTGGCCCTCTAGATTTTTTATTGAATCCTGCTTTCTCTACTATCAAAGTACCTTTATAGTCCAACTATTTCTCTTCACCATCTCTGGTGAACTCTATTTGGACTACTGAAGATTCTTACTGGTCTTCCAGCTTTCACCATTAACCCTTAGATGCCTAATCCAGACACAGGTAAACCTTATTTTCTGCAAAGGCTCAGATAGTATCTTTTGCTGTTTGATATCTGAATATATATATATATGCTGTTCTGTCACAATTACTCAATCTTGTTCTGGTAGTAAGCAGTCACAGGTAATACACAAGCCAATGGATATAAATAGTTGAATTCTGCATAGTTTTCTTATGCCGCAAAGTATTACTCAATTTTAACCCCCCCCCCAATTGATTAACAATACGAAAACCAGAAAAAAAATGAAAACCACTTATCTCTCTGAGGTTGTGCAAAAGCAGATAGAGTATCAGATTTGGCTCTCAAGTTTGTCCACCTCCCTGATCTAATCAAGTAACAGCAGGCCAATCCCTATAAAACCTGTCAGATCCTGTCTTTCCTCCGTAACTAGCCTTCCTGTTGCTTCTCATCTCCCCGAACTTACTAGGAAAAGATCTTCAGCTGTACATGACTTGCACAGCTGACTTGTTCTTTCACATTTTTTCCTACCCCTTCCCTCTTGCCACCTCCCTCTACCCACATGAACCACCTTTGTTCTCAGGAAACTAAGAATGCACTTGGTTCAGAGCTATGGCACTTGCATGCCAGGTGTTTTGATTCCATTTCCTTAAATCTCCACATGCAACCCTCCCCTCTGTTTCTTTGATCCTCTGCTCAAGTGACTCTTAAGGCAAAGCCCTGCTTCAGTCACTGTTAATAAAACAAGTGCGGCATCTCTGATACTAGGTGGCTCTCCTTGTCCTCCTCCTTCCCTGCTTAACTAGTCCCTGTGGCACTCACTACCTTCTGACCAATGTATATCTTTCCTACTTGCTATTACCTGATTGTCCCCACAGAATGAGTATTGAAGTTTCATGGAGCTGGAAATCTTATGTCTCCACTCTCAGAACTGAGAGATACATAGTAACAGAAGAGCAAAGATTTGTTAGATGAATGGAAGAAAGGTGGACAAGTGAGTGGGTGAATTAGTACCAGAAGCAAGAATCTTTATTCTTCTGCTTTTTTTTTGCTTTCAGGCTTATCTCTGGGACTAGGAATCCACTGTTCCTGGCGGCCTTTTTTTCCCCCGCTTTCTATTTTATTCGATAGGACAGAGAAACTGAGAGAAGAGAGGTTGCTAGAGAGGGAGAGAAGTGGTCCAGGAGGTGGTGCAGTGGATAAAGCATTGAACTCTCAAGCATGAGGACCTGAGTTCAATTCATGGTAGCATATGTATGAGAGTGATGTCTGATTCTTTCTATCTCCTCCTATATTTCACATAAATAAATTTTTAAAAATTATTTTAAAAACAGAGAGAGAGAGAAACCTGCAGACATGCTCCACCACCCAAGAAGTATCCCAATTGCAGGTTGGAAGCAGGCATTCAAGCCTGGGTCCTTATGCAGGCAGGCCCTCTCACATAGTATTATGTGTGTTTAACGAGGTGAGCCACTGTCCAGGCCCCTACTATTTTGCTTAGAAATGAGTGTATTCAGTCCTGTCTCAGCAGTTACAACAGGCAGATGCTCTGTTTAGTTAATTAGTCCTTAGGGAGTCAGCTCCACAATCTTAAAGAGACTTGACTGGGCTGGGGAGACAGCATAATGGTTATGCAAGAGGCTCTTATACCTGAGGCTGTGAGGTACAAAGTTCAATCCCCAATGACACTATAAGCCAGAGATGAGTGGTGCTCTGGTCCTTCAGTGTCATTTTCTCTATAAGATTAAAATATTTTTTAAAATTGACCACTTCCTATTGCCTGTTTTTCCAGGTTCAATTAGCCAGAACAATTGTGAGAAATCGACACTGTTCTCATCATAGGTTGTGTATCTGATTCCAGGAGGAGGGTCAGTTGTTAGTCCTCTCCTCAACATAATGGTGTTGCTTGTAGCATTTCGTAAATATAGTTTTCCTGATTTGTTTCTTAGTTCCCAACTTGCAATTTAGAAAGAACCATACATTTTGACTGAAACTCACAGTCTGCTTTCATTAAAATATGGAAGTGTGTGAAGTAAAAGCTGCCCTGAATGAAAATATATTAATCCTTAAAGTGTGCAAAAATTTTGCATTCTAAACATGAAAGTAACGATGGAATTAAAGAAACATAAGGTGTCTGGTTCATCTTTCCAAGTACTGTGTTGCTGTGGTTCACTGTGAATCTGCTGCTTACAACATGCAGAAATATGGGGCAGCCCAGTCTTGAGGGAGATTCAAAAGGCTCCAAATCCTTCTGAAGGTGACCTTGAAGTGAAATCCTAGAGTTGAGTTCCTATGTGCTAGAGGTCGGAGGGCTCTGAAGTAACTTTGTGTTACTATATGTTAACTTTATGTACAATGTCATTACTAGGATATATGCATAAAATGTGTTGATTTGAAGTATACAGTTCTAGTATCAAAGCACAACACTATCAGAGCAGTTGTTCAGGAAAGACTAATGAAAACCTCTCCCCACCCCTATCTCTACTCCCACTCCATCCCCAAAATGGTAGTATTTTATCCCTGGTACAGTTTAGAAAGCTAACACATGATAAAATTAAAAAGCAGACTGGAACTGTAGTGGGTTTTATGTTTTTATCTCCGTGGTTAGCAAATAATCTATTCCATTTTGCCAATGGCTAGACTGCTTCCATCCTCCTTCCCCTGATATGTTGTTGCTTATCATTGCTCTGTGTCTGGGAAAAAAATCTCTGATCCAGCAGCTGCCAAATGTGTGTAGCATATACCCACCTGCGTCAGCTTCAAGCTGCAGATCTGATCTATCTTGCAAATCTATTTAGAGTTGAAAAGAACTTAAGAAAGTCTATTATGACTTAGAATATTACATAAAGAAGAATTTGCAGTTTGTAAAATTTGCAGGGAGCTGGGCACCTGGTTAAGCACACACATTAATAGGCATAGGTACCCAAGTTGGAGCCCCATTTTTCTCCCTCACTATTACCCCATCCCCTTTCAGTTTCTTTCTATCCAATCAAAGAAAGAAGGGGAATGGGGAAATTGCCACCTGGAGAAGTGGATTCAAAGTGCCAACACTGAGCTCCAATGATAACTCTAATATAAGTAAATAAATAGATAAAATTTGCAAATAGGGATGGGGAAACAGCATAATAGTTATGCAAAAGGTCTTCATGCCTAAGGCTCTGATGTCCCAATCCCCAGCACCATCATCATAAGTCATGGCTGAGCAGTACTCTGGTCTCTCTTTCTCTCTGTATCGCTCTTTCATTAAAAATAATTGAGTTCAAGGTGGTTTTTCCTACATATCCAAGCTTAAAAGCCATTACACGTAGGAAGCCCTAAGCTACAATTTCGAAATATACAGAGTAGCAGAGAAACTGCAGTTCTTGCAGGAAAGAATTGGATCTGATTCACCTTTATGTTTCTAGGTTACATATGAATGAACACTGGGAAATCTTGGGAGAGATTTAATATCTGGTAGAAAAAGTATTCTTGTATATAAGTCTAAGGTGTGTATGTGCGCGTGCGTGTGCGTGTAAGGGCAGGGGTAAACTCATATTAACAAGCAATTCTTGGGCACCAATCAGATATTCAAGAATTCAACAATGCAGCTCAATTCTGAAACTATCTAGATATTAGGTTTCAGTTTACTAAAGTTTCAGTCTATCCAGACCGCCTTCCTCTTCATATACCAGTTGTGAGCATAAACAGCTAACTGCTTTTCACCTTCCAGGTATAGCTATGGTTTCCACAATCCTCTCTGCTGGTTTGATTAATTTGCTAGAGTGCTTGACAAAACACAAGAATCATGTGTATTTTCTATAGTATTGATTATGAAAAAAAGGATATAACCCAGAAATAGCAAGATGGAAGAGATACATAAGATGACCGAACGTATGAAAGGACATGGAGCACTTATCTCCAAGAAGATACTCTATTCAGCACCAGTCTGGAAGCTTCAAGCTTCAAGAAACCTGCCTTCTTGGGAATTACATGAGGCTTCACTACATTGACATTATTGATTACATCATTGATCTTTGGAAATTGAACTCAACCTCCAGCCCCTATGCCCATCCAGGAGGTAGACATAATGAGAGAGAAACATCTAAATGGTCAACCCTAAAGTCGAAATCTAGCTCTTAATGGGACTACCACCAAGTCCATTAATTTTCCAGTTTCTCATCCTAGCTTATGAGAAGAGTCCTGCCTCCTTCAGAAAGAGATGGTGTTAAAAAAAAAAAAAGGTAGGGAGTCGGGCAGTAGGGCAGCAGGTTAAGCGCACGTGGCGCAAAGCAAGGACAGGCGTAAGGACCCTGGCTCCCCATCAGCAGGGGAGTCACTTCACAGGCGGTGAAGCAGGTCTGCAGGTGTCTATCTTTCTCTCCCCTTCTCTGTCTTCCCCTCCTCTCTCCATTTCTCTCTGTCCTACCCAACAGTGATGACATCAATAACAATAATAAAACAACAAGGGCAACAAAAAGGGAATAAATAAATAAATATTAAAAAATATTAACAACTTGCTCATCATGCTCCTACCAACTAATCTTTAAGTACTAACTTGCTTTTACTATTTTCTCTTCTTCTCCTTCTCCGCCTCCTTCTTCTTTTTCTTCTTCTTCATGTTCTTATTATTAATAGGACATTAAAATCTTTTAACTTTTAAACCCTATCCTGTGATACCTGTGATCCAAATGCCTTTCCATTCTTTAACTCATTATTAATTTTTTTTCCCATTGGAGAATTAATGGTTTACAGCAAGAACAGTTATTACATGTGTCAAATTTATCAGTTTTCTAAAAAACGCTCTTAACCCCAGGCTAGGTCCTCCTCCACCATCATGCAAGAGGACCTGAAAGCCCCTCTCCCCAGCCCCTCCACCCTCAGTCCTTTACTTTGGTGTGATGATACACCAAACTCAGCCCAAGTTCTGCTTTGTGTTTCCCCTTTCTGTTCTTATTTCTAAACTTCTGTCCCTGAGTGAGACCATCCCATATCCATCCTTCTCTCTCTGGCTTATCTCACTTAACATGATTCCTTCAAGCTCCACCTGAGATGAAGAAGGAGAATTCATTATTCTTAACAGCTGAGTAGTATTAACTCATTCTGTTCTTAATTTTTTAAGTATTTATTTATTTATTCCCTCTTGTTGCCCTTGTTGTTTTATTGTTGTAGTTATTATTGATGTCATTGTTGTTAGATAGGACAGAGAGGAATGGAAAGAGGAGGGGAAGACAGAGAAGGGGAGAGAAAGATAGACACCTACAGACATGCTTCAATGCTTGTGAAGCGACTCCCCTGCAGGTGGGGAGCCTAGGGCTCAAACCAGGATCCTTAACACAGGTCCTTGTGCTTTGCACCATCTGCCCTTAACCCGATGCTCTACCGCTAGACTCCCTTAACTCATTCTTTTTATTTCAGAGTGGGAAGTGATTTGTAGTCAGAGAATATTAAGGAAACTTCTTTGGGAAACAGTCTTCTTGGGCCAAGCTGAAATTTTTCATTTATAAAATGAGCATAAGTGGCTGGATGGTGGCACTTGGTTGAGGGTACATGTTGAATGTGCAAAGACCCAAGTTTGAGGCCCTGGCCCCCACCTGCAGAAGGAAAGCTTTGTGAATGGTGAAGCAGGGCTACAAGAGTCTCTCTGTCTTTCCCTCTTGATTTCTGGCTGTCTCTATTCGATAAATAAATAAACATAATAAAACTTTTAAAAAATAAAATGAGCAGGAGTCGGGTTGTAGCACAGTGGGTTAAGTGCAGGTGACGCAAAGCTCAAGGACCCACATAAATATCCCGGTTCGAGCCCCGGCTCCCCACCTGCAGTGGAGTCACTTCACAAGCAGTGAAGCAGGTCTCTTTCTCTCTCCCTCTCTGTCTTCCTCTCCTTTCTCCATTTCTCTCTGTCCTATCCAACAATGACAATAGCAATAATAACTACAACAATAAAACAACAAGGGCAACAAAAGGGAATAAATAAATAAATATTAAAAAATAATAAAAAAATAAAATGAGCATAATAATGGGAACTTCTTTCCATATAGTAGCTGAGGTTAGAGAAACTAATGCATATTTTATCAGTGTACTTGTTAGGAATATTCTCAATTATGTAGGACTGGAGAAATAGCAAAATGGTTGTATAAAAGAACTTTCATGCCTGAGACTCTGAGATTCCAGGTTCAATTCCTTGAGCTACTATTAGCCAGAGCTGAGCTGTGCTCTGGTGAAAAAAAAATATATATATATATAATGACAAATCATCATTATTTTAATGAATAAAAATTATTATCACCATAGACTGTAAATACTGGAACATCAAGTTTTTTAATCTCTCCTATTTTATTAGGCTAGTACAGGTGTTTGATTAGTTTGTATGTGTCATAAACTCTAACACCGTGGGTCTTCACTGGGGTTTATTTAGTTCCCCCAAGTAATTATCTGGAGGCATTTACTTTAATCTCAGGAGTGGGAGGTGTTTTGTTTAAGGGGGGGAAGTTCTATTTGCATCCCCTCTGGATGAAGTTAGGGATGCTCTTAGTCATCCTGTAATTCACAGTCCAGTCCCCCACAATAAAGACATCTCTAAACTGAAATGGCAATAATACTGAAGCTGAAGAACCTTGTCTTTCCTGCAATGTGATGATAAATGATAAAGGGAGCCAGGGCCTGATGACTCTGTGGTCTGTCACACCAAGAACTGTTCTGGGAGATGGACAAAAAATATTTGTTTGCTTGTTTACTTGTTTGTTTATTGCAAGAAACAAAATCTCAGAGAACCAAAGCACTGACAGCAAGCACTCCTTCCTTCCCTCAGACTGAGTGGCTCACTCTGGCTCCTGTGCCCTGAGTGGAGTCTGATTATCCTTAGTTACAGCAGCATTTTTAGCTCAAATCAAATCTCGTAAGGAATTCATGGAACATGAGTACTAAAGACTGTTTGCCCAACACTAGGAGGAGGGAGGGCTTATGTTGGGGGGGGGGGGTGAAGCTGAACTTTCAACCTTTCTTGGCTATGTTTGCTGGCCAGAAAGCAAAGCCAGCTGTACTTGGACAGCACTTTACACAAACAGACAACACAGAGTGCTATCTCCTAAATTGGAGGCTTTCTACAATGTCTTCTCATGTGGGCACTGGACTCAGGAAGGAAGGCCACCCACAGACAAGCAAACAGCACCTCCCAGGGAGGCCCTCTAATCGCCCACCATCCTTGCCACCTGTTCTGGACCCCGGTTATCGTTTATATTCTATAAATGGAAGTGGCCATGGCAGGGAGTTGATAAACATTTAGGGTGGGGGCAAATTATTTGTGTAGCTGACTGTCATTTGCACTCTTGTCAATTGCTTGAAAGCATGTGTTTCGGGTTACCGCCTACCCAAATGGCTGTTTGTGGGGAGGGTGACTGTGGAGAAGCTGTGTCTGTGGTCTGCATTCAAGTCCCAGACAGTGAGACAGTGACAGCAACACTGGATATTCTCAGCCTTCCTGGGCATCTGGTCTTTACCCTTAACTCTATTTAGAGAGGAAAAGAAATGTCCAAACCTAGAATTCCCTCAAGTATCACGTGTGCTTTGGAATCTCAAGTTTAGGTTGAAATGTCTTGACAAGGTTATTTAAAACATGAGGTTTTTTTTTTTTTAAGATTTTATTTATTTATTCATGAGAAAGATAGGAGGAGAGAGAAAGAACCAGACATCACTCTGGTACATGTGCTGCCGGGGATTGAACTCAGGGCCTCATGCTTGAGAGTCCAAAGCTTTATCACTGCGCCACCTCCCGGGCCACTAAAACATGAGTTTTTACCTGATTCTTTTGTTTAGGTCTTTATTTTTTTCCCCCTGCTGATAGAAAGTGAAGATGAGGAGGCTGCATTTAAACTGGCACACTATGGTTCTTAGAAGAACCACTGTCTTGCCTTCAGTTGGCATCTATTGGATTAAAGGGCTAAGGAGAGTTTTGTTCCTTTGTGTTTTTTCTTTTTTTACCAGAGCACTGCTCAGCTCTGGTTTATGGTGGTGTGTGGAGTTGAATTTGGGACTTTGGAGCTTCTGGCATGAGAGTGTCCTTGCCTAACCATTATGTTATCAATCCCCTCCCCCGCCCAAGAGAGCTTTGGAAGTAGAAATGGTGTAAGAAATGTGTGTGTGTGTGAGGGGGGTGTTTTCCTCCATATTTAACTTTATTTTTAATATTTGTTTTTTTTATTTTGGATAGAGACAGAGAAAAAATTGAGAGGGGAGGGGAATACTAAGAGGGAGAGAAACAGACACCCGCAGCCCTGCTTCACCACTTGTGGAGCTTCCCTCCTACAGGTGGGGACTGGGGGCTTGAACTTTGGTCCTTGTGCATTGTAATGTGTGTTCTTAACCAGGTACATCACCACCTGGCCCCATGGTTCTCAACATTTAAATAACAGAAGGAATATGTGCTCTGTCACCTGGGATGTGGGAGAATGGAACAACCAGCTGGCTGGCCAGCCCTGTTTCTGCCCTTATCTTCCCAGGGACATGACTGGGCAAGAGCAGGTTTGCAGAGTCTTTGAAGCACTAATACAGGCCAACGGTGTGGGACCAGCACCGATGCCTATAATGCTAGGTTCTAGACCCTTCTCTCATTGAGTTGCAAGGACTTCTGAAAGTAACTCCTCTGTACCCATTCCCTTATTGGCCACAATGAAGCAGATATGTATGTACTACACAAGTGTGACTAGAAACTACCTCAGGAAATTGCTGGTAAGCTGGGAAGAAGACCTTTCAGGTATAAGATCACTAGCCAGCAGTGTCCCAGAGAAGAGATCTGGTCAATAGATAGTCAAGGGCAGAACAGGAACTAGAGAGCAGAACTTCAAGGAGATTGTCTTAGATGGGTGATTAGGCTCAGGCAGAAACATCCAGGAAATTCAAAAGTCAGAGGACCTCTTCCCCATATTGGAGTGTGTGTGTGTGTGTGTGGGGGGGGGTGACTTTAAAAACAGTGAAGCCTTGCTGCAACTATCTCTCTTATTCTCTTTCCCTCTCTACCTCTCTATCCCTCTTAATTTCTCTCTGTCTTATCAAATAAAAAAGAAAATGTGGGAGAAAAAAATTACCCAGAGCAGTGGACTCATCCTGGTGGCAAGAAAAAAAAAGTTAGTTCTCTGCTTCAGAAGACAATCTTGTTAGGTTACATCCCAGCACAGACAGGATTGTGATTATTATTTGTCCTTTCTTAGGTCTAAAAACTGAGGTTCAGTGATTTTTCCATAGTCATGCAGCTTGTAATGACTGAGCTGGGGTACAAGATTCTTTCTGATTTTCCCTTATTTCCTCTCTTTGACTTTTTATTGTAGAATTTCTAGAATTCTTTCATGTGAAGCTTTCGCTCTTCTACAATCAATACAACATCTTGAGCACACTGTTGATTCTGTGATGCATGTTAATTTTTTCTTCATTTTTTTACTTGTGATTAACAGTGGGTTACAGTAGTTGAAGATTAGAGTGTATAGTTCCCTACCATACTGTCACCATGAAAGCTGTGTGTCCCTGCTGTCCTGTCCCATCTCCCAAAGATAACCACCATAGTTCTCACAAGCCTTAGAAACAGTTTGCTTACTTCTGGACTTTTTTTTTGCAAGTTCAGATGTTAAATATTAATCTTTCTGCTATCAAATTTCTATAAACAAATGTCAAAATTGTATTAGTCTACTACTTAAAAAATTAAAAACAAGAACAAAAAATCTTGGTCTTTGTTTTCTTATAGTCATAAAGATATAGACATAAAATTAATCACCATTATTTAATAATTTAAAATTTATACCCTATTTTTTAGCAAAAATCTAAAGAATTTCTAAAAGATCCGGGAAGCAATACCGATTTAGTCCATGTCTTCATTACTAAGGACTTATTTAGAAGCTTTCTGACTATCAAACAATTTAGAATTATTTAATAAAAATGTTATTAATGCTTTAAAAGTACAATTTATATGCTGAGAGATATATTCCATCTCTCAGGTGAAATTTAGCTACATATATTAAAATCTCATTTTTCTCTTTGGGGAAGGAAAGCACACAAATTATACATTTCTTGCAGTTACCACAAATTAGAATTTAAGATTAGTATTTACCACTTCTATTAAGTCATGACAGAACTCAACTATTTTCCATATGGTATCAGGGGAAAATGAAACCAGATACCAAACCATGGTGGCTTTTTATGGCTTAAAGTTCCTTGCCGTATTTGGGTCCTGAAAGGAAATTTTCTTTTCAACGCATTTTGGCAAGGATCTTGCTATCATTATTATTATTTTTTTAATTTCATCTAGCACTGTTAGCTGGTATGTATAATCAAATGGCTTCAACCTTTTTTTTTTTTAATTGAAATCATGGAGAAACAATCTCATATTGAACTCATGTTCTAGTGTCCGTTTACTAGTGACTAGATATGGTCTTCCCCCATAACCAAATGGCAGACAGGATAGAGGAAGTCTTCATTAATATACTAGAGAATTGCTATTTTTCTCTCAAGCCACATTGATTTTTTTTATCCAGGGAATTTCTGTTGGAGAGAAACCCTAGGCAGAATTGCCCACTGGTCACTTAGTGAAGCCATTGTTTCTGTACTAAAGATTCTTTTACTCCATGAGTCCAACCAATCAGAGATATCCACAGAAGTCTACAGTAAATTAAGTAATGAGATAAATGGAAAGACATTATTTTTATACTCTTTCATTTTTAAATCAAAATGATAAAATAATTTAATACGACTGATACAATCAGAGCATAATGCTGTTGAGGACTAGGATTTTTTTTTTTAAAGCATGAGAAAAACAATGATTGATTTGGATCATTTGGATTGGTTTGGATAATACAAATTTTGCAACCCAGTAGGGGGGGGTCATGGGACTTCATTTTTCCCCAGTCTATATTTGAAGCTGTAGCAGTTTGCTGTAGAAGTAACATGCTCTGTTTCTGAAATGAAGGCAAATGAATTATTGATGCTGTTGATTGAAATTTGCTTTGCAACTAACTCTCCATCTCAGAATGATGATGAGACCAGAAAATTGAGCATGTGCAGGGTGACATCCCCACACTACCCTCTGGTGGTGGCCCTCTGCTTGACATCTTTGTGTTGATAATGGGGGTCAAGCAGTTGGGAACCTCTAGGGCAGACCAGATGCAGTGATCACCATGAAGAAAGAGGCCATTGCACTTATGAGCGATAGATGACTGAAAAAAGGTAGAGAAACTCTTTCAAGGATTCCGTGAAGACTATAGTGGCTATTGGAAGGAGCACTGAGCTTGAGTAAAGGGAGTGGAAACACACACACATCATATGTGTGCGTGAAATTATACCCCTGACATCTTATAGTTGTGTAACACACTGTGAAATCACAAATAACAAAGAAAAAAGAAAGAGGTCATTGCAAATATTTTAAACCTTTACCTCTTTGAATGTAACTCATGGTTATCATACAAGCTTGTTTTCAACCACCTCCTGTTCGTTGACTTGTTAGCTCTTTGAAACAGGACTATGCCACTGTCATCTCATATGCCTGTAGCCTACATTATTTGTTTATATTTATTTATTTTCCCTTTTGGTGCCCTTGTTGTTTTATTGTTGTAGTTATCACTGGTGTTCTTGATGTCACCGTTGTTGGATAGGACAGAGAGAAATGGAGAGAGGAGGGGAAGACAGAGAGGGGGAGTAACTCCCCTGCAGGTAGGGAGTTGGGAGCTCGAACCTGGATCCTTACACCAGTCCTTGAGCTTTGCGCTGCCCGACTCCCTGTAGCTTACATTTTGTGGATATACAACGTCTATTAGGACACAGGGGTGGCACGGTGCATAAGGTTCTGGGTTCTCTAGTATAAGGTTCTTAGTTCTATCCCAACATTCCATGTCCCAGAGTGATGCTCTGTTTGTCTGTCTCATAAATAAATAACTAAATAAATAGTCAAGATTGTATAGATTGTATGTCTAATGTGTAAGGAAAAGGGGTACTTTGTTAAATAGAGACCACGCAAGATATGCTTACTTTAAGAAAAAGCCCTCTATAGACATGAACACACCAATTCAAAGGAATGTATGTTCATGGCTGCATTGTTCACAACAGCCAACGAGTGGAAACAGCCCAATTGCCTAATGGCAAATGACTGAACATAGAAGTTATGGGATGTACACTCTATGAAATACTGCTCTGTAATCATAAAAGATGGCATTGTGCCCTTTGGGGTAAAAATTTATGAAATTGGAGGTGACCATGCTTCATGAAATAAATAGAGATGAAAAACAACTACTGGGTGGTTTCACTTATATGTGGAATCTAGAGGACTGAAACATGAACTTGCAGAAAGAAAAAAAAGTAAACAAACTTAAAAAAAAATTTTACATATATTTATTTTCCATTTTGTTGTCCTTGTTTTTTTATTGTTGTTGTTGTTAGATAGGACAGAGAGAAATGGAGAGAGGAGGAGAAGACAGAGGGGGGAGAGAAAGATAGACACCTGCAGACCTGCTTCACCGATTGTGAAGTGACTCCCCTACAGGTGGGGAGCTGTGGGATCAAACTGGGATCCTTAAGCCAGTCCTTGCGCTTCCTGCCACACACTTAATAATACACTGCACTGCTGCCAACTCCCTAAACAAACTTTAAAAAAAAATACTTTGTGAGAACTATGGTGGTTGTTGTTGGGAGGGTGGGGCACAGAACATTGGTAGTGGGTGCAGTGTGGGATGATATCCTGCAATCTTACAATCTTGTAAAACCACAATTAATCACAAATTTTAAAAATACCTTGTAAAAAATAAAAAATAAATAAATAAGTCTTTTGGTTAAGTAACATGACTGCATAGCTATGATGAATATATGTGGTCTGAGAAAACCATAAGCAAGACACAGTTGAAGTACTATTCCTTTAAAAATATATATCTTTATTGATTTAATTATGATCAACAGGTCTGTTGGATATAAGGGGTACAATTCTACACAATTCCTACTAACAGAGTTCCACATCTCATCCCCTTCAATGGAGGTTTTCCTATTCTTTATCCCTCTGGGAGCATGGACCCAGGATCATTATGGATGCAGAAGGTGGAAAGTCTGGCTTCTGTAATTGCTTCTTTGCTGAGCAGGGTGCTGGCAGGTTGATCCATACTCCTGGCCTGTTTCTATCTTTCCCTAGTCAGATAGGGCTCTGAGGAGGTGGGGTTCAGGACACTTTAGTGAGGTTGTCTGCCAGAGGATTCATGTTGGCATCATGGTAGCATCTGATACTTGGTGGCTGAAAAGAATTAAGATACAAAGCAGAACAAATTGTTTAATGATCAGGAACCTAAAGGTAAGAATAGAGCAGATGAGATTTGGGGGGTCTCCATTTTGGCCTTTGAAGACATTTAAACTCAGCCCAAAAGCTGACCTCTGAGTCCTTTTCTAAGTTGTATTATTGGTTACAGAAATACAATTCTACTATTACAGGAAATTTGTAAGAAACTTTTTTTTGGGGGGGGGGCTGGAAAGTGATACAATATTAGAGCTCTGAACTTAGAAACATGTAGTGTTCAGTTTGATTTGTTGTACCTATTTTGCCAGGGTGTTTCTCTAGTATCTCTCATGAAATATATCTTTCAAAAAAGATATATGTATTTACTTATTAGTGTCAGATAGGGGAGAGAGAGAATACTAGACTATCACTCCTACATACGTGAAAGCTGGGGTTCAGACTTTGGACCTTATACCTGAGATTCCAACACTATCCTCACACCATGTCTAGGCCATGTGCAATACATCTTTAAAGAAAAAAGAATAATTTTCTGTGGCCTGGGAGGTGGTACAGTGGCTGAGACATTGGACTCTATAGTATGGGGCCCCCAGAGTGGCACTGCATATGATGGAATGATACTCTAGTTATTTCCTTTTCTTATTAATAAATATTTTTTTTAGTTTCTTTATTGGGGGATAAATGGTTTATAGTCAACAGTAAAAGACAAAGGTTTTTACATAAGTAACATTTCTCAGTTTTCCACATAATAATTCAATACCCACTAGGTCTTCCTCTGCCATCATGTCCCAGGACCTGAACCCTCTTGCCACCCCAGAGTCTTTTACTTTGGGGCAGTACATCAACTACAGTCCAAGTTCTGCTTAGTGTTTTTCCTTCTGTTCTTGTTTTTCAACTTCTGTTTATGAGTAAGATCACCCATATTCATCCTTCTCTTTCTGATTTATCTTACTTAACATGATTCCTTCAAGCTCCATCCAAGATGAGGTGAAGAGGATGAATTTACCATTTTTTAATAGCTGAGTTGTATCCAATAGTGTATATAGACCACAACTTACTCAGCCACTCATCTGTTGTTGGACACCAGGGTTGCTTCCAGGTTTTGGTTATTATGAATTGTGCAGCTATGAACATAGGTGTACACAAATCTATTTGGATGGGTATGTTTGGTTCCTTAGGATATGTCCCCAGGAGAGGAATTTCAGGGTCATAGGGTAGGTCCATTTCTAGCCTTCTGAGAGTTCTCCAGACTGCTCTCCACAGGGGTTGGACCAACTTACAAACAGTGCAGGAGTGTCCCTTTGTCCCCACAACCTCTCCAGCATTTGCTGCTGTTACCTTTTCTCATGGGTGACATTCTCACAGAAGTGAAGTGGTATCTCATTGTTGTCTTTATTTGCATTTCTCTGACAATCAATGACTTGGAGCATTTTTTCATGTTTGTTGGTTGTGCTGACTATTCTGTGCTGAATATTCTGTTCATATCCTCTCCCCAATTTAGGATGGGATCATTTATTTTTTTGTTGCTGAGTTTGGTGAGCAATAGCTAAATTTTTTAAAGAGATATTTTTTCTGTAGTCTTTACCAGTTGTACATGTTGCAAGGAAGCTATATGTAAATATGCTATATAGTCACTTGATAGTAACATGTGAGGTAATTTATTTGTCCTTTTTTGAAATGGAAGCCTATTCAGGTAGAGATTTGTATCCTGTTCAAATCAGTGACTGATTAATATGATTCACCACATGGAAGAATATTGAAAGACACATAAACTGGATATGTTTGCACAAAAAGAAAATATGTTGCCTCTGAAACCCTTTTCATTTAGGTGTACAGACCCACCCTGTTTTGTAATAATGAAACTAGTATTTGGGGCCAGGTAGTGGCACATCTGGTTAAGCACTCATACTACAATGTACAAGGTATGAGGTTTGAGCCCTGGCACCTCACTTGCAGGGGATACACTTCACAAACAACGAAGTAGGTCTCTGAGTGTCTACCCTTCTCTTGCTACCTCCCCCCATCTTTCAATTTCTCTTTCCTAGCCACCCCCCCAAAAAAATCTTTTCATTTCAGAGCATTTCCTTGAATTTGAATAATTCATAGATAATTGATAGATACTAACAGGCAGTATCTCCAGGGCTGCTTTTTATTAGCAGTTAAGAACGTGGATTGTAGGGTGTGGGTGGTGGCATACCTGGTTAAATGCATGCCTACTAGCTGTCTACAAAATGGAGCCCCCCCCCCCCAACTCTTCATCTGCATTATTCCAGCCTTTAGGTCCATTATTGGTCAACAATTTGTTTGGCTTTGTATGTTAACTCTCTTTTCAGCCACCAGGTTCCAGATGCTAGCATGATGCTGACCAGACTTCCCTGGACAGACAACCCCACCAATATGTCCTGGAGCTCTGCTTCCTCAGAGCCTTTCCCCACTTGGGAAAAAGAGAGACAAGTATGAAGACCTGTGTAACCTTCTGTATTTGAGCTGAGACCATGGCTATGTAGATATCTAAGGATAACTAGTGGAAATGTTCTCAGGGAGATGGGTATGCTTGTATGCAGGGAGCTTGGTGCAGGGCAAGCTGAGTGATCAAAGATGTAAATCTTGGGGCCGGGTGGTGGTGCACCTAGTTGAGCGCACATGTTACAATACACAAGGACCTGGGTTCGAGCCCCCAGTCCTCACCTGCAGGGGGAAAGCTTCACAAGTGGTGAAGCAGTGCTGCAGGTGTTTCTCTGTCTCTCACCCTCTCTATCCCTCCCTTCCCTCTCGATTTCTGGCTGTCTCTATCCAATCTATAAATAAAGATTTTTTAAAAAAGATGTAAATCTCAGAACATTTAAGATGTTGTAGCTGAAATCAACACAATCAGAATGCTAAGCACAACCAGAAACTACTGGGAGGTCAAAGATAAGAAATTACGCATAGTTTGAATCTTCTTTTGCATATACATAATTTACTGTGATGGACTGTGATTCATGCCCTTCCCAAATTCATATGTTGAAGTTCTAACCTCAGTACCACAGAGTTGTCACTATATTTGGAGGCAGAGTCTTTAAAGAGACAGTTAAGTTAAAATGAAGTCACTAGGGAAAGGGGGTGGAAAAGAAAGGAAGAAAGAGAGAGAAAGTAGATACAGGGAGAAAGCAGCCCTCTCTCTACAAGCTAAGGAGAAACTGCAGAGAAAAGTAATAATCCTGCTGATGTCTTGATTCCAAACTTCTAGCCTCTAGAAATGTTAGGAAATAAATTTGGGTTGTTGAAACTACCCAGTGTGTGACACTTTGTTACGGCAGCCTTGGCATACTAACACAATAACTATTCTCCAAAGAGAAGAAAATGTGTACACAAACACATAGTTAAAGGGGGAAAAAATAACAGTTAAGTTCTTTAAAAGGAATAACCAAGGGAAATATTGTCAACATGTTTAAGACTCCAAGTAGAAATGAAGTCTTTCTTTAAAAAGCCAGCTGTAAGGATATGTGGAGAAATCACTGTAAAGAAGCATGTGTACCCCAAGCAGGATAGAAGAATGTGTCAGTGACATCCTGCCTGCAAAAGCCAGAGGTACTAATTATGTGGTGAAGGCTCTGCACCTCAGGACACCCAGGCTTCAAGGGATTAAGTTTGGTGAGGAGCAGGCAAGGCTGTGGGGAATGTACTACCTTCCTGTTTCTGATGAGTTTTTAGAACAACTTTGGAAAGTCAGCTGAGTTTACAAAGGGCATTCAAGGTTAAAGAGGGAGGACATCAAAAGACAGAAAAAGGAAGGAAGGAAGGAAGGAAGGGAAGATAGAAAGAAAATAAAAGGAGGGAAGGAAAAGACATAGGTAATTCAAATGCTTTGCCAACAGTTTCAAACTGGTCACCATAGGTAGATGTCAAAATACAAACAAATAAAAAGATTCAAAGAAACTAAATCATAAAATATGTGAAATGAACTAGAGAGGGTGGACAGAGAAGGTTAGTGTGAACACACTAACCTTTGTTTCACTGCATGTGTACAGAACAGTGGTAATTTGTGACCACAGGCATAACACACTGTGCTGTGCTCCTATATGTCCCATTATGAATGTAATGTAACACAGAACCACTGACTGCAGTCATCTCTCCAATCCATGCCTTGTCAATTGTGCAATTACATTATTTGGATCTGAGAAGAAAATTCAATTGGATTTGCTTCTTTGTAATGCAATCTGACCTGCATTAGATGAAGTTGAAGCAGGGCTGTTAGAATTTCCTTTATTTAGAATTTATTGCCACTTATCTGAGGACTTGTTAGAAATAGCTCTCTCAGCAAATGCCCTAAAACAGTGAACACTGACCAAATGTTTCCACTGAACCTCACTGTTGGGGCCTTAGCATTTTGTTTGACAAAAGCTTCCTGTTTCAAGTTCCCTGTGGTGGAAACTCCCCCTCCCCAAATCCCAGTGGTTTTGGTGAGTGTTGGGTCTGGCAGGAGCTAGATTTGCAATGGAATTGAAACCCTCTGAATAAGTGACTGTCACTTGGTCATGTGACCCCTGCTAAGATTTTGTCAATTTCTTTGGGAAAAAGGATGACAATGGACATTCTCAGTTGGGCTTCACTGAAAAAAAGTGATCCAGAAGAGTGGAAATGGGAGGAATAAGAGAATACCTTACCCTCAGAAATTTAATAATTTATTTAAAAAATATATATTTATGAGGGTCAGGCAGTAGTGCAGCGGGTTAAACACACATGGCACAAAGCACAAGGACCCTCATAAGGATCCAAGTTCAAGCCCCCAACTCCCTACCTGCGGGGGAGGGGGGTTGCTTCACAAGCTGTGATGCAGGTCTGCAGGTGTCTCTTTCTCTCCTCATTTCTGTCTTCCCCTCTCCATTTCTCTCTGTCCTGTCCAACAACAACGACAGAAATAACAACAACAATAATAACCACAACAACAATAAAAATAACAAGGGCAACAAAGGTGGGGGGAAGCAGCCTCCAGGAGCAGTGGATTTGTGGTGCAGGCACTAAGACCCAGCAATAATTCTGGAAAATATGTATACTTGAATAGAGACAGAGAGAAATTAAGAGGGGAGGGGGAGGACAGAGCTGGAGAGACAGACACCTGCAGCATTATCTCACCACTTAGGAAGCATCTGTAAAGCATCCCTACTACAGGTGGGGACCAAGGGCTTGAATCAGGTCCTTGTGCATTGTAATGTGTTTGCATAACCAAGTGTACCATCACTCAGTACTGAGTTTAATAACTTCTACAGAGAAATTACCGGTTGGCTATGTGGTTTCTTAATAGAAAACAATGAGAGGGACTAGGAAAGAGGACTCAGAGAAATTCTGAAGAAATTCGGGGTACACCAACATTGAAGATCACCTACAACTTCCACTTCCTGGTAGATAGAGTCTGGTGCCATCCTTGCCCCGGGCACTGGTTGACCTGGTTACTGACTTGCTTATATAATTAAGAAAGACTGTGATTTTCTTCTGACTCAGAAACTCTCTGTTTTGCTGGCTTGATGAAAAAGCATTTCATCCTTCTTGTTCTCAAAAACATTGAGATCCTGTGGGTCATTTCTCTATAACTATTTCCTACCGTGGCTGGAACTTGTGACCAATAGTGGAGATAGTACAGAATTAGTCCGGAACATCCACAGGACACAAAAGAGAAGCCATGGCCTTGCAACAGAAATGAGGGCTCTTAAAGCACACTGTTTGACTTAGAGTAAAAGCCTCAAACACCAAAAAAACAGCAATAGCCAGATAATTATTCACCTTATCCTACAGCAGGTGAATCATTCTTATGTTTCCTGAAATTCCTGAAATATAGAGATAAGAAGTAATTATCAAACTACTAAAGGCAGATGTTTTTCTTTTTTTAATTATAACATTTTAATCATTTAAAAGACATATTCCTTATTTTTTTATTTGAACAGTCTTTTTTCAATATTTATTTATTTCCTTTTTGTTGTCCTTGTTTTATTGTTGTTGTTATTGATGTTGTTGCTGTTGGATAAGACAGAAAGAAATGGAGAGAGGAGGGGAAGACAGAGGAGAGAAAGATAGACACCTGCAGACCTGCTTCACCACTTGTGAAGCAACTCCCCTGCAGGGGGGGAGCCAGAGGCTCGAACCAGGAACCTTATGCCAGTCCCTGTGCTTTGTGCCACCTGTGCTTAACCTGCTGCGCTATTGCCTGACTCCCTGAACAGCCTTTTTTTCCCCTTGTTCTATCTTTTCCTTCTCTAACACTCACCATTTCCTAATGTACTTTAGCATTTACTGATCTACTTTCTTATGTCTACTGCTGTGATATAAATGAATAATTAAACACCTTTTGTCTGGCTGACAATTTGTCTTGCCTGAGAATTGAAGGATAGTATAACTGGGCACCTATCTGTAAGTCACATTTATTGCCAATTGACTGACTGTATCCACTTCTATATACTTGCGAGAGACATTGCAAAAGAAGTATGTTTGTTTTGTTTCCTGATGCATGCCAAAGACCTAAAGTGGTGGTACTGTATTTGTGCTTAATGGTTGTCTTTTTGAAGGTAAGGTAAGCTATGATATATTGAGGTGGGGATAGTTTTGGGGAACAGATGATAAAAAAGTTTAAAATGTACTACAACAGTTCTGTGTGTGTGTGTGTGTGTGTGTGTGTGTGTGTGTAGAGTGAGGAAGGGTGCTTATACTATGCCTTAAGCATTATTCTATAATATCGAGATTTTCCGATATTGATCTCAAGTTATTGCATCTTTCCCAGCTTGGGATGCCTGATGTCCTGCCAGTCTAGCTTCGCAGGCAGGAGAGAGATGACCAGGGACTCATGGCTAAGTTGGGAATGCAGTTCAATCTTTATTGACGAGCGAGGATGCAGTTCAACAATCTAATCTCTATTCATTAGAAAATACTGTCCTTTATATCTCCTGAGGCAGAAGTGTCAGGAAGAGGAAGTACGTAGGATAGGGGGTGGGGAGAAGGAAAAAGCTCGCAAACCAGTGGGGATTAAACCAATGAAAACAATGATTATGTAAATAGACCACAGCATTAAACAATACAAGAGAACCTAATGTGATGATCAAAACAGAAGGTCTTATAAGCAGAATTTAGAAGCATACCAACATTTCCCCCTTTCTTTTTAACTAATGGCCCTAGTATCAGGAGTGTGGGGTGAACAGAAACCTGTATTGTACAGGCATTTTCAAAAGAACTGGCACAAGACATGGAGAAACAAATAGAGCAGCAAGAACCAGTGTGATGCCAAGGGGAGGCCTGAGGGGACGTTTCCTGCCTCAAAGGCAATGCCTATCAGGTGAAAGGGTGTTTCCTGCCTCTGTGGGCATCTCTTGCCTCTGGGGGGCTTTTCATGCCTCAAAGGGCATTTCCTGCCTCTGTAGGCAGGACCTAGTAAGGAGGGGAGTTAATGCCTCTGGGGACAGGGCCTGCAGGTGAGGAGGCATGGCCTATACAGTCCAAAGGCTGCTGGCTGCAAAGTCCATGGACTGTTGCGGTCAGTCTTTGAGAAACCCAGCAGTGTAAAGGGAAACTGCTATAAAGTTATGTAAAGTGTCCAAGAGGTGTACTAGTAAGTCCGACAGACGTGTCAGTCCAAATCAGATGACCACAGATGAAATGCTAGGGGATGAAACACTGCACATCTGTCTCGATGTGGAAGGTCAACCACTGTAATTCTGCTTTTCTGTAGAGAGTGAGATTTGGAGTCTGTGAATCAGTTTCTTCATGTCATGCCAGGTCACATCATTGTTTTCGGGGGGGGGCTGCTGTAGTTGTGCCATCTTGTGGGCAATGTCAGAGAACAGGGGTCCAAATGGATTTCCGGGGATTTCATTTGAGCAGATGCTTTTTCATGTGAAGATGACAGCTGTAATTCACTTACTTATGAAACAAAACTTGTAGCATATTAGAAGATTACTATAATTGACAACTCCATTATAATTGGTTTAAGTACCTTTATAATTCTGGAAGTCCTTTCTAGTATGATTTCAAGGTTGTTTAAACAGTATAAGCTCAATAGAAGAACCATGGTTAGAAGCCTCCAGCATGAGAATCATTAACATAACCATTTCTTTTTCTACCCACCCATACTCATACAGTTTTTAGGATTAAACGTTTCCAAGACGTAAGAAATCAAAAGAGAAAAAAACAAGTTTTTGGACTGTTTCTGGATGTCTCCAGAAATCATGTCTGCGTCCAGCATTTTTTTTTTGTAAAGTCAGTGTCATACAAAAATTCAGTCATTCAAATCAATTTTATGAAATGCAACTGAAAGCAGACAGCAAACTTAAGATATTCAGAGAGAACAACAGGGGGAATCCAGAGAAAAGTGGTAGGTAGTTTTTGGTTTTTTCACCTTGAACCAGATTATTTATATCTCACTATGTAGAATCTTGAGTCCCCAGAGGGCATCCTAGTCCAAAAAGCTCCTCAAATTCTATTTAGGGTGCTTCTGACAGTTCCTGTGAGATTGCAGCAGGCACCCATTTTTTAAAACGTCTTCTCATTGAAGAAAGAATCTAATCAGGAGGGTAGAACTAACCACGTGTCTCCATTCTTAGGGACTGCCAGGGTACTGGAAAATGCTCTTCAAGTCAGAGTAGTCCTTCTCCGCGGGAAACATGCAAGAGAAGAGAGAGTCCAGAAAGTCCCAGGGGGAAATCTCCGAGCATCTCCCAAGCTCTATGATCACAGTCATAAGGAACCAAAGTTTCCGGTCAGGGAACCAAAGTGTGGCCCAGAGCAAAATGTTCCAGAAACAGAGAAACTGTCTCATGAAGAAAGAGTAAAGCTTTGGGAAACCTCTTCATAAGTAGAAAGGCAGCCCATAGTGGATAGGTAGCCAAATGGCTTTACTTATCTCGGGGATGGGCGGGTTAGGTCCCACATTGGTGCTCCATATGCTGGTCCCAGTTAGGGTCACCAGATGCTGGGCTAGCTTTGGAGGCGGGAGAGAGATGACCAGGGACTCATGGCTAAGTTGGGAATGCAGTTCAATCTTTATTGACGAGCGGGGATGCAGTTCAACAATCTAATCTCTATTCATTAGAAAATACTGTCCTTTATATCTCCTGAGGCAGAAGTGTCAGGAAGAGGAAGTACGTAGGATAGGGGGTGGGGAGAAGGAAAAAGCACGTGAACCAGTGGGGATTAAATAAATAAAAACAATGATTATGTAAATAGACCACAGCATTAAACAATACAAGGGAACCTAATGTGATGTTCAAAACAGAAGGTCTTATAAGCAGAATTTAGAAGCATACCAACAATGTCCCCTGGCTAATTAATCTTACAGCAGTCTCTTCAGGAATACCTGAACTCTTCCACCATTTGCCTGATGCTAGCCACAGATATTATCGTCTTTCTATGAACCAAGACATACAAAAGGCTAGGAAGTCCTGGGCCTGATAATCATAAGGTTCAAAATAGAACACTTGTGAATATTGGTCTGTTGATACGTGCATGCAGAATTGTACACATTTACTCCCATGTTCTTGATTATAGACAGTAAGTTCTAGGACTTATTTTTCCTAGAAGAATTGACTTCTATGTTCTGAATCCCTGACTACATTCACACCCGGATCCAGAATGGGGAATGGATCCAAAGCTTGACTGTCCATGGTTTCAGTGGTTGGTTTGGAAGGTCAGCTTTAGCCCTACAGACCAGGAGGACTGAATCCCTGCATGATTGTTTCAGATTCCTACAAAAGATTCAAATCCAATAGAAAGTTTCAATTAAAGGAGCTGGGCGATAGCACACCCAGCTGAGCACACATGTTACCATGCACACGGACCCAGGTTCAAATCCCCAACCCCCAACCTGCAGATGGGAAGTTTCATGAGTGCTGCAGTTTTATGCTGTGCTGCAGGTATCTCTCTCCTTCTCTGTCCCCCTGCCCCTCTCAATTTCTACCAGTCCTATCAAATAAAGTAATAATTTTATAGTCTCAATTATAGGATATTTATTTGAAATTTTCTGACAGAAACATTTCCTGGATTTTAAGAGAGGATAAAGAATAAGCTTAAATTTCCTAGTAGTTGCCTCCTCACCTGAAACAGAGCCTGAAAATAATATGTTTTTGAAATTTAAAACCAACAACATACATAATAGTTGGTAAAGAAAAGAAAAACAAATCTACCCCCAAATCTATGAACATCTAATCTTTTATAAGGGGGCCCAAAGTATTAAATGGAGAAAGGAAGCTCTCTTCAATAAATGGTGCTGGGAAAACTGGGTTGAAATATGCAGAAGAATGAAACTGAGACACTTTATCTCAACAGAAACAAAAATCAACTCCAAATGGATCAAGGACCTGGATGTTAGAACAGAAACTATCAAATACTTAGAGGAAAACATTGGCAGAACACTTTCCCACCTAAACCTCAAGAATATCTTTGATGACACAAGTCCAATTGCAAGGAATATTAAAGCAGAAACAAACCAATGGGACTACATCAAATTGAAAAGCTTCTACACAGCCAAAGAAACCATCACACAAACAAAAAGATCCTCACAGAATGGGAGAAGATCTTCACATACCATGCAATAGACAAGAGTCTAATAACTAAAATATACAAAGAGTTTAGCAAACTTAGCAACAGAAAAGCAAATGACCCCATCCAAAAATGGGCAGAGGATATGAACAGAACATTCACTACAGAAGAGATCCAAAAGGCTAACAAACACATGAAAAATTGCTCCAGGTCACTGATTGTCAGAGAAATGCAAATAAAGACAACACTTCACTCCTGTGAGAATGGCATACATCAAAAAGGACAGCAGCAACAAATGCTGGAGAGGCTGTGAGGACAAAGGAACAATTCTGCACGGCTGGTGGGGATGTAAATTGGTCCAACCTTTGTGGAGAAGAGTCTGGAGAACTCTCACAAAGCTAGACATAGACCTTCCATATGACCCAGTAATTTCTCTCCTTGGAATATACCCCAAGAACTCCATAACAACCAACCAAAAAGATATGTGTACACCGATGTTCATAGCAGCATAATTCGTAATAGCTAAAACCTGGAAGCAACCCAGGTGCCCAAAAACAGATGAGTGTCTGAGAAAGCTGTGGTATATATACACAATGGAATACTATGCAACTTTTAAGAACAATGAACCCACCTTCTCTGACCCATCTTGGATGGAGCTAGAAGGAATTATGTTAAGTGAGCTAAGTCAGAAAGATAAAGATGAGTATGGAATGACCCCACTCATAAACAGAAATTGAGAAATAAGAACAGAAAGGGAAACTCAAAGCAGGATTTGGCTGAATTTGGAGTAGGGAACCAAAGTAAAAACCCTGGGTTGAGGATGAGGGTGGATGTTCGGCTTCGGTGGTGGGGTGGGGGTGGTGGTGATGGCATGGGATGGGGCAGTCTTTTGGTGGTAGAAACAGTGTTTATATATACTCTTATTAATTTTTAGTCATATAAATCACTATTTAATTAATATGAGAGGGGAAAAATTTTGATGGGTTGACTCTCTTAAAAGCTTAGACCAGGGAGAAAAGAAGCAACCAGTGGCACAGCTATATACAAATAATGTCAAAGGACATAAATTATGGTGATATTGTATATGATACAGCAAATCCTAACAAAGGGATATTTCAAAGTTAACCCAATTGCTAAATAATGTGATTATAGCAATAACTATCTACTGCCTTCTTAAACCCTAAGATAGCAGGAACCTCCTGCTTCCTCTATAGAGCCTATATTTCCCCTAGTCCTAGAAACTCTACGGTGGGGCTCACTTTCCTGCATGCTTCTTTCAGTTCATACCAAATGATATTACATATGCCTATCCCAACCTAATCAACATAATGAGTACCACCTCAGCATGCTTCAATTCAGACTGTGTCCAAAGACATCAGGGATGGAATGTCAACCCTTCAGCCTCATTACTCAGGTGAGATCTTTCCTTTCATAGTATTCACTAATTCCATTCCAGGAGGTTCACTTCCTAACAAAGTCCCAAAACCTAGATATAGACCAGGTCCAGTGAGATTGAGCATAGGTTCACATGTATCCATAAATTAGGGCAACATATGTACCTGAAAGCAAAAGTATACAATAGTCTGCAGTGAGTCAGTATAAAGTACATAATGAAATAGTTTCTACTTAGACTTAGATACCCTCCTCACCTACTTCCTATTACACTTTCCTTACTCACTCCAAAGCTAACCTTATCAAAGCAAGGACTGCAAAAGCTGAATAAGGCCAAGAGACTGCCATACTTTAATGATGACTTTTTAGTGACTACCAGGCCACCCCATCAGCTGGGGCCCTAGTCAGGGAGTCCTGAGATTCCCAAACAGACATGATGGGCCTAGACTGCGAATAAATACCTCTCTTCATTGTCACATAGGCTCCTAAGCTGAATATGGGCCTCAGATCAGATCAAATGGATGGGGTTTACAGTCAACAATATTTATACATCTTTCCCATATTTGGGAGCTATTCTCTTCCCTGATCCAGCTTTCTGGTTCTTTTTCCAGCCATGACATCATCTCCCAGACAATAACTAGGATCCACCTGCATATCAGATTTCAAGCTCAGGAGGGAAATAAAAAAACTTGTAAAGCCATAGGACCTTTGGAATGTTAACTAAAATATGCCTACTAGCTATCTACAAAATGGAGATTCCCCCCCACCCCCCAACTCTTCATCTGCACCATTACAGCTTTAGGTTCTTGATTAGTCAACAATTTGTTTGGCTTTATATGTTAACTCTCTTTTTAGCCACCAGGTTCCAGATGGTAGCATGATGCCAACCAGACTTCCCTGGACAGACAACCCCACCAATATGTCCTGGAACTCAGCTTCCCCAGAACCCTCCCCTACTAGGGAAAGAAAGAGGCAGCCTAGGAGTATGGATCAACCTGTCAATGCCCATGTTCAGCAGGGAAGCAATTACAGAAACCAGACCTTCAACCTTGCATCCCACAATGACCTTGGGTCCATATTCCCAGAGGGATAAAGAATAGGAAAGCTATCAGGGGAGGGGATGGGATACAGAGCTCTGGTGGTGGGAATTGTGTGGAGTTGTACCCCTCTTATCCTATGGTTTAGTCAGTTTTTTCTTTTTATTAAAAAAAGAAAGAAAGAAAGAAGCCCAAACAAAATTTAAAAAAAGAAAAGAAAAACAAACAAACAAAAAAAGAAAAAAAAATCTTTAAGAAGAAAAAAACGAGAACACCATTGGCTCCAATCAGCACATAGACACACACATACATACTTTCCTTGGAGAAGGCAGAAAACAGAAGTTAGTTACTGAAATCATTTCTAAAATCCAAAAATCCCCTTCTTTCTGGTGTCCTCTTACTTTTTAATTAAGTCTGCTTCCTTTTCACTTATGGATAGTGGTCTCTGGTCTCTAGTCAGACATATGCTAAAAGGTCCATTTGCAAAGCTTGGGCCTTCCTTCCTGTGAAGGATATATAAGAAAGATTAAAACTAGACTTCTCTTTTTAAACCACAGATTAAAATTTTTTTTAAAAAAATTATCTTTATTTATTGGATAGAGACAGAAATTGAGAGGAAGGGGGTGAGAGGAAGAGAGAGAGAGAGAGAGAGAGAGAGAGAGAGACACCTGCAGCACTGCTTCACTTGTGAAACTTTCCCCTGTAAGTGGGGACCAAGGGCTTGAATCAGGTCCTTGCACATTGTAAATGTTGCTCAACCAGGTGCACCACCGCCTAGCCCCTCAGAGTTTTTTTTTTTTTTCCCTCCAGGGTTATTGCTGGGCTCCGTGCCTGCACCATCAATCCACCGTTCCTGGAGGCCATTTTCCCCCCTTTTGTTGCCCTTGTTGTTGTAGCCTCGTTGTGGTTATTATTATTGTCATTGTTGATGTTGTTCGTTGTTGGATAGGACAGAGAGAAATGGAGAGAGGAGGGGAAGACAGAGGGGGAGAGAAAGATAGACACATGCAGACATGCTTCACCGCCTGTTAAGCAACTCCCCTGCAGGTGGGGAGCCGGGGGCTCGAACCGGGATCCTTACGCCGGTCCTTGCGCTTTGTGCCACATGCGCTTAACCCACTGCACCACTGCCTGACTCCCCAGAGTTTTTTTTTTTTTTTTTTTTTTTTTTATTTATTTATTCCCTTTTGTTGCCCTTGTTTTATTGTTGTAGTTATTATTGTTGTTGTCGTTGTTGGATAGGACAGAGAGAAATGGAGAGAGGAGGGGAAGACAAAGAGGAGGAAAGATAGACACCTGCAGACCTGCTTCACCGCCTGTGAAGCGACTCCCCTTGCAGGTGGGGAGCCGGGGTTCGAACCGGGATCCTTATGCCGGTCCTTGCGCTTTGCGCCACCTGCGCTTAACCCGCTGCGCTACAGCCCGACTCCCCCAGAGTTTTTTTTTTTAAGACAAGCCTTTTAATAGTTAGTTTTTTTCTTTTCTTTCTTCTTCTTTTTTTTGCCTTCAGGGTTATCACTGTGGCTCAGTGTCTGCACTACAGATTCACTGCTCCTGACATATCTTTTTGATTTTTTTGAATAGGACAGAGAGAAATTGAGAGAGGAGGGGAAGAAAGAGAGAGAGAATGACAGACACCTGCAGACCTGCTTCACTGATTGTGAAGCGACCCCACTGCAGGGATCCTTGCATGGGTCCTTGTGCTTCATACTGTGTGAGCCTAACCTGGTGCACCACCACCTGGCCCTCAACTTTTTTTTTTTCTCTTCTTAGTACCAAGAGATATTTTAAACTACAGTTCTTGTCTAGCCCTAAATAGAGTTCTTGCCCTAATTGACATTCAAACTATAGTTCTTTTTTTAAAACCAATGTTATTTAAACTAGAGTCCATTCCCCTTTCCTACTAATAAGTGTAAATAAAATCTCTTTTTTAAAACACTTATAATGAATAATAGATGTAAACTAAAAGATTTTATCTTAACAATAGTAGATGCTAACTAGAATTTCTTAAGAACTTTTGATCTCCACTTGTTCTCTTTCACAATGAATTCAGAGCATATTTGGTAGAAGAGCCAACACAGAGAAAAACTGAACTGAGAGGGAAAGAATAAGGTTATGTTTGGGTGGCATCATTTGGGTGTTTGAATCCAGCTGTGCCTAACAGTAACCTTTTCAGTTGCATATTAAATAAATTCCCATTTTCTTTTGTCTCTACTGAGATGCATTGGCGTATGACTGGTCTCATGGGCCTGTGAAAGAATTCACAACAAAGTATAGAAAGAAGGAAAGGGGACATTTATTAGGAAGTTGCAAACAAAAGAATGACAGGCAGGAGGCAGAGAAAAGCTAACAGTCAATACACTGACAAGGGAGGTACAGTGGGCAGAGAGAAGCCAGTTATAAAAAGGCAGAGAGAGCCTGGTGTTCATATAGGAAATCTTATAGTTAGTTTACAATGTTTTTCATGTTAACAGTGGTGTTCACGTTCTTTCATCGCACTTCTTTGCATCTGATTTATTTTGTAAGTAACCTATCCTACGATGGTGGGGGGTCCACTTCTTTGGAGATGATGGTGCTTATCCTTGGTGTTCTATTTCGTTAGTGTAAAAGAAGCACTTGAGAGCGAAAGATATATCTTATGAAAACAGGACTGAAAAATAGAATGTACTGGAAAATGTATAGTATTATGAAAACAAGACATTAGAATGTAAAAGGGGGGGGGTTGAATGGTAGCGCAGCGGATTGAGCACACATGGCGCAAGGCGCAAAGACCAGTGTAAGGATCCCAGTTTGAGCCCCCGGCTCCCCACCTGTAGGGGAGTCACTTCACAGGTGGTGAAGCAGGTCTGCAGGTGTCTTCCTCTCCTCTCTGTCTTCCCCTCCTTTCTCCATTTCTCTCTGTCCTATCCAACAATGACATCAATTACAATAACAACAACAACAATAATAATAACCATAACAATGATAAAAACAACAAGGACAACAAAAGGGAAAAGAGTAGCCTCCTGAAACAGTGGATTTATGGTGCAGCCATGGAACCCCAGCAATAACCCAGGAGACAAAAAAAAAAAGGAGAATGTGCTAGGAAGAGTGTGGTAAGCCTTCATTAGGTCTTGCTAGAGTGTGTTCTTTGAAATTATTAATGAGAGTTAACAGTGACATATATCAGTTCAAACTGAAAGACTCTTGATGAAGGAAATAAACAGTGGATATCACTTATAAACTAGCTTATCTCGTTTCCCTTACTCTTGAAGCTAGACAACAGGATGCTAACGTACATACTTAAGATTAAACTTTGGCCTGCCTATGAAAGTATCTGAATGAACAGTTCTCTGTACTTCCATAGAAGAGAAACATTTGGGGTTGTGGCATTATTATCCCACTACCAGGACTGACCATGATATTAATCAGTCTGCTGTTTTTAACTGTCAGATCTTATGCTGATCGACTTTTATAAGTCTATAGAAATCACTAAGTGTCCTGTTTGGTTGCTTGCCTTGGCCTGCACACTATCTTTCAGATGGTGGCCAGGCCATCACCATTCCTGACACTTCTCAATCACTTATGTAAAAGTATGTTATGGGGTTGTTCCTTTGGTGCAAACAATAGATCTATTTATTCCTGATAAGTTTATGAAACTTTGGATTTCCCTGGTTGAGAATGTTGAATATACTGTGTCTCTGCTCTGTCACTCAGGTCATTGAAGGAGGACCATAGGGCAAGCACAGATCTGAATGACAGTAAAAGTGGGAAGTCTGAGCCAGCTGCCTTGGTGGCTCTCTGACCTGGGGAGCTGGCGTGGTGTGTGGTCTAAGGGCTTCTCCAATTACACAGCCCTCTCCCCCCCCCCAACCCCCACCATCATTCTGACAAGTCCCCAGGGGGCAAATGCTTTGTAAAGCTTCCAGAGAATTCCCTGGAGACCCCCACTCTAGGCTGAGAACCAAAGCTCTGAATTGCATCCTGCTGAGAAGTCTCATCTCCCAAAACCTTGTTCCCCAAGGCAATGGAGTTAATCTACAAATGTCTTATCTTCAAAAGAAAAGATATTTTCATGTTTATCAAAGTAACTGATATTTTCCGTATAGAAGATTTAAAAATAACAAAGGCACAAAGCAGAAAAAAAATCTGCATATGCACTTGCTAACTTCCATCCTCAGCACTACCTGGGGGTCTATTAGCATGCCCTACCCCACCCCAGACCTCCCATAGTAGAGTCCGCATTTTTACTGAATCCCCAGTGGCTTTGTAGCATATTTAAATTTGAGAAGCTCCAGGTCAGTAATCCCATAACTACATCAAAGTGTATTCTCTTTTAGTTTCCTATATATTTGTTAAAGTTGGATTTAGTATTGCATAACCAGTAATGCTGCCTTGAAAAACCTAAAGTATTCATTTGGTCATCACTTCCTTAACTGCATACTCATCGGCATGGATTATTCTTGAGTCTTCCTTAAAACCCAGCTTCTCTGTTCATGCTTAATTGGAGAGTAAAATAACAGGTAGTGGCACAGATAAAGTTAATTTCTACCATTGGCTGTAATCCCCATCTGAAGACCCCCAGTCAAGCCCAGATTTTACAATGCTTGCCTTATGCTTGCTACATGTTGAAATAAGAGCTGGAAAGAGATTTCTTTTTGTTTTCACGCACTGCGTGTGCGTGTGTGTGCGCGTGCGTGTGTGTGTGCGCGCGTGCGTGTGTGTGTGTGTGTGCGCGCGTGTGTGTGTGCGCGCGCGTGTGTGTGTGCGCGTGCACGCGCGCGCGCGCGCCTGCCTTCTCTGTGTGTGGCCTTCTTCGGGTAAAAGCCCAATGTTCCCACTGTTGCTTATCCTGAAGGCTTTCCAAACCTCCCTCCCTGCAGACAGACAGGGTGGAGGGGGGGGTGGGGGTGGGGGACTCTTTCCTCCACAGAGAGAAGCAGCAGTGAGTCACTGAAGAGATTGCTTGTCTGTTCCTCTTCAAGGAAGGTGAAGGAGCAACCCACCCAACCCCCTTTTCTTTTTCTCCTTAAGACTTCTTTTACAACTCTTGTTTCTTTTTACATGCATAGTTTTTGGAAGGTTCCCAAAGGACTGTCTAGTGTGTCCCAACCTTCCCCAGCAGTTCTGGGAAAATATGAGAAGTAGCTGCTGCTTAGGCTTGCAAGTGGGGACAAAAGGATTGGGGCTAGGAATGTGGGAGGGTGCTAGATAGAGGTGGTGCTCTGCCATGGCCAAAGTGAGGAGCTCTTAGCCTCTGTGGGATCATGTCTATGCCCTATCACCTCAATTAGTTATCCATCCTACAAGAATAAACTGGCCTGTCATATTCTCTCTCTCTCTCTCTCTCTCTCTCTCTCTCACACACACACACACACACACACACTGATTTTATGAGGACTGTTTGGCAGCTGAGTGAAGCCTAGGCCTCATTTTCTACATCGTGGCTGGGTTGGCCCATGTTGCAGGCCAGGCAAATCTGGGCAATTGCTTTACAAAAACAACCTTCACACCTTTTATCACCTCTCTCTTCCCACTTAGCCAGGACCCCTATTTGCCACCCCCACGGCCTAGGTTTGCTTGGCTTTGAACTGTCTGAGTGCACCTTTCCTAGCTGACTTAGTTATCAAGCATCTCAGTCATTCTGAGAATTTTCCAGCAGGCCCATGCCACAAAGTCATTTGTTTGCCGCATTGTCATCCTCTCTCACCCGGTTCTCACCTCACAGACAAAAACTCCCTGTCTGCATCTGGTCGATTTTCCACTCAAAGGTTCAGTGTCCAGGTGAGTAGGCCCTGGATCTGACCTCACTGAGTACTGAGAAGTAACAGACAGGGCTTTTAATTTGCAGTTGCACCATAGAAACCAGCATCCTGTGGGTGCCCCACGGAGGTCCCATTGACGTCACAGCACAGAACCCCTCTGTGCTGCCAGCCTCCATTACCTTGATCTCACCAATCTGGTTCTTTGCCTAAATGGGAGAGCAGTCAATTTCTCAGGGCTCAACATGGTTTTTCAGATGTGGAGTTGGGCCAACTCTCGAAAGTACTAGAAAAATGTAGGCAGCTTGGCCACCTAAGTAAAAGCCTTTGATGGCATTTTTCCCAGCTTCAGCTGAATTCAAACTACCAAACTCTTTTTTTTTTTTTTTACAGCTTTCCTAGGTAGCACAACTAAATGCCTTAAAAACTATTTCAAAATAATATTTTAAATCATAACATTATTTTTTTTCCTTTGTAAAGACGAATCTATCATAATTTTTTCATCACTTGCTTCAGGGAGGATGAGACATGGAAGAGAGGTAATAGGCTAACTAAGAAGAGCATGAAACACAGGGAAAACAAAAATCTTGTGTTAAGATTCCCAGTCAAGCTTTTTATTTTTTAAAAATATTCTTATTTTACTTATTTTTTCTGGATAGAGACAGAGAGAATTTGAAAAGGGAGGGGATAGAGAGGGAAAGAGACAGAGAGAAACCTGCAGAGCTGCTTCACCAAGGGACTCCCCTGCAGGTAGGGAGCCGGGGGCTCAAACTGGGGGCTCGGACCAGGATCCTTCCACTTTATGCCACCTGCACTTAACCCACTGCACTACCGCCCGCCTGACTCCCCAGTCAAGCTTTTATGAACACAGTAACATCTTTCTGGCTCTCAGTTTCCTGCTCTGCAGAATGGGAGTGATGATATTATAGGACTAATTACCTTACAAGATGGTTTTATGGCTTGAGTGGACTGGTGTTTGTATTTACTCATCAGATAGTGCTACACAAGTGTGAGCTACTGTCCTTCAAAAATGTAAAAGGACAACTTGGGAGGTGGCGCAGTGGATAAAGTGCTGGACCTCAAAATGATGCCCTGAGTTTGATCCTTGGCAGCACATATGCTAAAACAAGGCTTCTCTCTCCTACTTTCTTTTACATAAATAAACAAATAGTTAACAATATATGAAAGAATCATATCCCTGATTTGGTTCAATAAAGGTTTTTCAATTTTATAATAATGTAAAAGCACTCCAAGTTCAGAGGAATAAAATACATGTCTAATTTTTAATTAGAGTGTCCTTTTTTAAAAAAGAATTTACTGATTTATTAATAAGAAAGATAGGAGGAGACAGAAAGAACCAGATATCATTCTGGTACATGTGCTGCCAGGGATTGAATTTAGGACCTCATGCTTGAGAATCCAATGCTCTATCCGCTGTGCCATCTCCCGGACCACTGTTTTTTGGTTTTTTATCATCAGTACACTGCTCAACGCTAGCTTATGGTGATGGTAGGGACTGAACCTGGGGCCTTTGGCACAAAAAGCAGGAAAGTCTTTTTTGCATAACCACTGTGCTGTTTCCCCAGCTCTGGTTCTCTGTCTTTCACTTTTAGGGGAGTATTCAGAAAATTGTGTGAGATATTTATTCAGCATTTTGTTGAAAAACGGATTTTGTGTTAAATGATTTTGCCCAACAATAGGCTCAGATAAGTGTTCTGAGAAAGTTTAAAGTAGGCTAGGCTGAGTCACTGTGATATTTTCAACTAGGAGGAGTTTATCAGGATGCAACCCTACATAAATTGATAAACATCTATATTAAGTATTTCTAGAATTCTACACATCAGAACCTGGGCAACTGAGATATTTGTCCCCAAATAGCACATAAGAGACCCTGCATGATCTACTCAGAATTCCTCAGTGGATCTCCCAGGAACTCAGGTTTGGATAGGTTTTTTCCAATAGCCAATATGAACCTAGTTGTTTACTTATTTCTAGGTAAAGGATGGAGTGACTTGGGAGCAAGACTGATGTAGCTCTGAGTGTGACTGTCTGTGTAATATAGTTTCTCTAAGGCAAGTGACACGGCTTCACTAAGTCTAGTTTTCTTATCTGTAAAATGGGCCTACTAGTAATTCAGAGTTCTGAAGCTCTTGAGAGATTAAAGATAATGTATACAAATGACTTGCATGCAGGTGATTTCCTCCTCCTCCTCTCAGTCCTTGGAGTGGTTGAACAGTAAAATTAACATCAGGCAAATTAGGAGGGGAAAGAAACAAATTTAATTACAAACATATGGGGAATCTACACAGATGTGAATTTGAAAGCTAATGGGACAAAATGAGGGTATTTATATCCTGTGTTAAGGAACGGGTGAGGGGCCTGGTGCTTTAGGAAGGCAGACTCCTATGATGAGGACAAGGTGACTCATAGGACAAAAACCAGATGCTCTTCCAGTAGGTGTTTGCACTGGTTTCCCCTGTAGAAAGGTTATTTTATTTTATTTTATTTTTTTATAAAATCCACGATCCTAGGTAACAGTCCCCAATTTTCATTCTTTTACACAGTTGAGAAAGCTGTGAAATTTCCTTGTGGGTCTGCAGGATTTGGATCTCAGTTCAAGTAAGTTACACGCCAAAATGACACATCTCAGGGAAGCCTTTATATCATTATCTTGGGTTAGGGACCAAGTAATGGTGCGTCGGTTGGGTAGAGTGCACACAGAATCACGTATAAGGACTCAGAGAGGAGTTTCATGAGCAGTGGAGCCATGCCGTAGGTGTGTCTTCGTTTCTGTCAAATAAAGCACAGATCATGGGAAGATAATACTACAGTATCCAGTGCACTGATTAATGTGTGATGATGATAATTATTTCAAAGAATTTAAGGTAGGGGCCAGGCGGTGGTGTGCACCTGGTTAAGTGCACACGTTACAGCGCTCAAGGACCCAGGTTCAAGCCACTGGTCCCCACCTGCAGGGGGAAAGCTTCACAAGTGGTGAAACCAGGCTGCAGGTCTCTCTCTCCCTCTCTATCCAATAAATAAATAAAAGATAATTTAAAAAAATAATTTAAAGTAGAAAATGCTCATTAACTGGGTTCTTTGCAGTGTATATGCATTTATTTAACAAGCATTTACTGAACACTTTTTATGAGTCCAAACCTCACGTTTAATTCCCTTCCATGAAGAACCTTGATCACTTTCCGCCCACTACTCTGGTACTAAGAACTCCAGCTGCAATGCAACAGGCAAATGGACAAGGGGAGAGTTAGCACTTAAGAGTAATGAGGTAGGGCCCATGGAGTGTCAGGAATGTGGGAGCAGAGTTTCAGCATTTAGGTAGGTTGCAGATTTGTTTAAAAGTGATCTGCCGTGGCAGGCAGTGGCACACTTGCTTGAGTGCACATGTTACATTGCATGGGGGTCCTCCTCAATCGCTATCGAACAGGCCATGGCTGGTGCGCCGCTATGTTCCATCACTGGGGAGCCAGAGACGACCCGAACTGCCCCTGCGGCTACAGACAGACTATGACCCACATAGTCAACGACTGCCACCTCTCCAGATTCAAAGGAGGTCTCGAAACTTTACATCAGGCTCAACCTGACGCTGTTGACTGGCTACGGAAGAAGGGCAAACGCTAGAAGAAGAAGAATGGAATGGGGACCTGGGTTCAAATTCCTGGTTCCCACTTGCAGGGGGAAACTTGATGAATGGGTGGAGTAGGGCTGCAGGTTGCTATCTTTCTATTTCCCCCTTCCTTCTCAATTTCTCTCTGTCACCAACTTATTAGATACCAGTACATAATATAAATGAATCAAAAGATATTCTTAAAAAGTGCTCTGGAGTCAGTGCTTCATTCAGATTCCAGGCTGAAATAACAAAAACTCTCAAATATAGTAACTGGAACAAAAAGAAAATTGTTTCTCCATGGACAGGACAAGGTGCATTGTATCAAAGCAAAAGACGCTGGAGAATATGGGGGAGGCATGAGTTTTCCATTGTAAGCCAAGTTCACAAAGAGAGTGAGAGAAAGATAGAGAGAGAGAGAGAAGAGGAAAGGAGAGGTGAGGAGAGGAGAGGAGAGGAGAGGAGAGGAGAGAAGAAAGGAAAAGAAAAGAAGAGAAGAGAAAAGAAGGGCAGGGGTAGATAGCATAATGGTTATGCAGGGAGATTCTCTTACCTGAGGCTCCAAAGTCCCAGGTTCAATCCCCTGCACCATAAACCAGAGCTGAGTAGTGCTCTGGTAAAAAAAAAAAAAAAAAAAAAGTAACACCACTACCTTGTTTAAGTGAGTCTCCTGGCATCAATTCTTGTAGTATTAAAATGTTGCAGTTCTAAATTAAAGAAAAAGCTGAAGTTTATTTCTCTCTTATTCAAGTATGGGGGAGTGGGGGAGGGCTTTATCTGGGGCAGGTTTACTTGCCTGATGGCATTCAGAAGCCAGAGTCTCTCTGCCATGTTATTCTACCTTCTCTTATGTGGTGTTTGGTTATTTATCTTCCTGATGTGTGTGATAGTTTTGTATTCCTATCAGCAGAAAGGAGAAAGGGTGAAGAGAAGGAATAAAGAAAGGCATGACCTAGAAATGACACATATTTCTCCTGTAACATAGTCATGTAATCACAGCCAAGAAGAGACTGGAAAAATGCAGTGTTAATAATGTTGCCATGAGAACAAATTTGAGGATTCTATTGTTGTTGTTATTATTATTATTTTGCCTCCAGGGTTATTGCTAGGACTCGGTGCCTGCACCATGAATCCACTGCTCCTGGAGGCTATTTTTCCCCCTTTTGTTGCCCTTGTTGTTTAACGTTGTGGTTATTATTATTGTTGTTGTTGTTATTGATATCATTCTTGTTGGATAGGACAGAGAGAAACGGAGAGAGGAGGGGAAGACAGAGAGGGGGAGAAAAAGATAGACACTTGCAGACCTGCTTCACCATTTGTGAAGCGGCACCCTTACAGGTGGGGAGCCAGGGACTTGAACCAGGACCCTTATGCCGGTTTCTGCGTTTCGCGCCATGTCTACTTAACCTGCTGTGGTACCACCCAACCCCCTGAGGCTTCTAGTATTAAAGAAAGGAGACACACAGTAGATGAACCCAATTTTAGCCTGATCTGGAAAAATGCATAAAAGAGAACAGGGCAGTTGGGTGGTGGCTGATGGGAACAGAGCCACTGAACACTGCAGATCCAACAGGCTGGGTGATTGTTCAGAGGGTAATACAGCAGGAGGTAACCAGGATGGGAAGATACACATTTGTGTAGGTGGCTGAATGTGGGAGGCACAAGGATTATGTGGAATTGTGGAAGAAAATATGATTTGGGAACTGGCACACAATAACCACGTATTAACCACAGTGCCTTTTCCGGAACAGCCTGGCCCTATCTATGACTTTTCTTTATTACTTAAATTCTTTGCTTACTTATTAGGGAGTCACTCTCAATGACTCTCTACTTGGGTGTCTGCTTTCTTTCTTTCTTCTTTTTTTTTTAATATTTTCATTTATTTTGTTGTTTTAATGAGGAAGAGTAGATACAGAGAGAAAGATATTGAGAGAGAGACCAGAACACTGCTCAGTTCTAGCTTATGGTGGTGCTGGGGATTGAACCTGGGGCCTCAAAGCTTCAGGCATGAAAGAGAGAGGGAAAGAGAGATACCTGAAGACCTTGTGAAGTGACTCCCCCTGCAGGTGGGGAGCCAGGGACTCTAACCCAGATCCTTGCATAGGTCCATAGGTCCTTTTGCTTTATACTAGGTGCGCTTACCTGGTGTGCCAACACCCGACTTCCTCATCACAATTCTCAATTTTCCTAACATGACAAGATTAAACTCAAAGTGATCCCTCTGAGCATGTGCTTCTTGTGTTTATTATATTGGAACAAAATTCCAGAACTCATGACAAGGTTACTATTCTTCCTGGCTAAATGAGTCTGTGGAGAAAATATGCACTTAATCAACAGCACGCTTGGAAACTGAACCACCGTGTTTGGAGAAGTATCTTAGAATTTCAACAGGAAGTCGGGCGGTAGCATAGCGGGTTAAGCACAGGTGGCACAAAGCACAAGGACCTGTGTAAAAATCCAGGTTCCAGCCCCAGGCTCCCCATCTGCAGAAGAGTCGCTTCACCGGCAGTGAAGCAGGTCTCCAGGTGTCTGTCTTTCTCTCTCCCTTTGTCTCCCCTCCTCTCTCCATTTCTCTCTATCCTATCCAACAACAATGACATCAATAACAACTATAACTACAACAACAATGAAAAAAAAGAATTTCAACAAACCGCCTTTTACTCTTCCTCCTTATCTCCCAGCATCCCCCCCCTCCCTCCCCATGAACCCAAAACTGACATTTATGGCAGTTATTCCGTGCTTTCTGTTTGAACCCTGTTTACAGAGACTTGGCTTCTCAGCTCAGATGTTGATAACTGCTTCCTGTCCTGCATTGCAAAAGATTCTGTGACTTGGAGGAAGAATCACATTTTTTTAAGAGATTTTTTCTTATTTATTTATTTTAGAAAGGAGACATTAACAAAACCATAGGATCGGAGGGATACAACTCCACACAGTTCCCACCACCAGATCTCTATATCCCATCCCCTCCCCTGATAGCTTTCCTATTCTTTATCCCTCTGGGAGCATGGACCCAAGGTCATTGTGGGTTGCAGAAGGTGGAAGCTCTGGCTTCTGTAATTACTTCCCTGCTGAACATGGGCGTTGACAGGTCGATTCATACTCCCAGTCTGCCTCTCTCTTTCCCTAGTAGGGTGGGTCTCTGGGGAAGCGGAGCTCCAGTACACATTGGTGGGGTTGTCTGTCCAGGGAAGTCTGGTCAGCATCATGCTAACATCTGTAACCTGGTGGCTGAAAAGAGAGTTAACATACAAAGCCAAACAAATTGTTGAACAATTATGGATCTAAAGGCTGGAATAATGCAGACGAAGTTTGGGGGGTATTCACTGCAGACTACTGTGTACTTTTGCTTTCAGGTATATATTTTGCCATAGTTTATGGATACATGTGAACATATGCTCTATCTCAGGGGACCTGGTCTATATCAAGGTTTTGGGACTTTGTTAGGAAGTGAGCCACCTGAAATGGAATTAGAGAATACTATGAAAGGAAAGGTCTCACCCCAGTAATGAAGCTGAAGGGTTGTCATTCCACACCTGACATCTCTGGACACAGTCTGAAGTGAAGCATGCTGAGGTGGCACTCATTGCATTGATTAGGTTGTGATCAGCGGATGCAGTCTTTGTTGATCTCACAGCAGCCTATGACACAGTCTGGCACTGTGGTCTCCTAGTCAAGATCTCAAGATGCCTGCCCCCATGGGTGGCCAACACTATATCGTTTCTTCTCCAAAACAGAAGATTCCGGGTACATCTGGGTGACAAGTCTAGCAGATGGAGACTTGTCTCAAGTGGCATCCCCCAGGGCTCTGTTCTGGCTCCTATGCTATTTAATATTTACATCAATGACCTCCCAGAAACTTCTTCAAGGAAGTTCATCTACGCCGATGACATCTGCTGTGCAACTCAGGCATCCAAGTTTGACATCCTCGAGGAAACACTCACGAAAGACATGTCTCTGATATCTGATTACTGTAAAAAATGGCGACTAATTGCTAGCACTGCAAAAACGGTATCATCTGTTTTCCATCTACACCATGCCTCGGCCTCGCGTGAGCTTAATGTGCAGCTTGGCGATACGAGAATCCGGCATGAAGCCCAGCCCGTCTATCTTGGTGTTACTCTCGATCGCACTCTGTCATTTCGCAAACATCTCATAAAAACTGCAGCAAAGGTGAGCGCGAGGAATCACATCATTGCAAGACTGGCCAGCTCCTCATGGGGCGTGAGCGCTTCCACACTACGATCATCATCTCTGGCATTATGCTATTCCACTGCAGAATACTGTGCCCCAGGATGGTTCCGTAGCCCCCATGTCCACTTGGTCGATTCCAAATTATATTCCTCCATGAGGATAATTTCTGGAACCATCCGTTCCACCCCGGTTCCATGGCTGCCAGTTCTTAGCAACATCGCCCCGCCAGATATTTGTCGGGATGCGGCATCATCTAAGTTCATTTCCCACGTCTACGCTCGACCGGACCTGCCAATAAACGCGGATATCTTCGCCCACCATGTCCAACGCTTGATGTCTCATCACCCAATCTGGTCCCCTATGCCTACACTGAACTTCTCTGTTCCAGACTCTTGGAAACAGAGTTGGCAGTCAGCTGAGGTAAAGAACAAACACCTCATCACAGACCCCTGCAAGCGTCAACCCGGCTTTGACCTAGCACGTTATGATTGGGCCCTCCTCAGTCGCTATCGAACAGGCCATGGCCGGTGCACCGCTATGTTCCATCGCTGGGGAGCCAGAGACCACCCGAACTGCCCCTGCGGCTACAGACAGACTATGACCCACATAGTCAACGACTGCCACCTCTCCAGATTCAAAGGAGGTCTCGAAACTTTACATCAGGCTCAACCTGATGCTGTTGACTGGCTACGGAAGAAGGGCAAACGCTAGAAGAAGCGGATGCAGTATTATTTGGTATGAATTGAGAGAAGCATGCAGGAAAGTGAGCCCCACCCTAAGGTTCCAGGACTGGGGAAAATATAGGCTCTATAGTGGAAATGTGAGGTTCCTGCTATCTTAGGGTTCAGAAAGACAATGGATAGTTAATGTTATCATCACATTCTTTGATGATTTGGTTAACTTTGAAAAGTCCCTCGGTTAGGATTTGCTGGACAATACCCAACATCCTGTATATAGCTGTGCCACCGGTTGCTTCTGTTCTCCCCGGTCTAGGCTTTTGAGAGAGTCAACATATCGAAGACTCAGCCTATGTATTAAAAAGATTCAGTCTGGGTTTTAAAAAGTTCGAGGCATACAATCAATTTTCTCCTCTCATATTAATTAAGTAGTGATTTATATGACTACAATTTAATAGGAGTGTACATAGATACCATTCCCACCACCAAAAGACTGTGTCCCTTCCCACCCACCCACCCCACCGCTGCCCCAGGAAGCCAATTGTCTACCATCCCCCTCATCACAGGGTTTTTACTTTGGTGCCCTACTCTATTAAATCTTTTTAAAAAATATTTATTTACTTTCCCTCTTGTTGTTTTTTTAATTGTTGTTGTTGTTACTGATGTTGTTGTTGTTAGGACAGAGAGAAATGGAGAGAAGAGGGGAAGACAGAGAGGGGGAGAGAAAGATAGACACCTACAGAAAATAAACACCTATAGACCTGCTTCACCAATTATGAAGCAACTCCCCTGCAGTTGGGGAGCCAGGGGCTCTAACCGGGATCCTTAAGCTGGTCCTTGTGCTTCGCGCCACGTGCCCTTTACTGCTGCACTACCACCTAACTCCCAAGAACCTCATTCTAAACATACCTGTGCAAACAGCTGTCTGATCTTCCAAGAAGTAATATAGCTTATTATATGAGAGGAGAATATAAACCTGCCATATTGGTCTTCTAGCACCGAGTTTTAAAAAATCCCCAGGAGCAATTGGTTTGAAGAAAGATACTGTTTTTTTTTAATTATCATTTTTATATATTGGATAGTCAGAAATCAAGAGGGAAGGGGAGATAGAGAGGAAGAGAGAGACAAAGAGACACCTGTAGCACTACTTCATGGCTTGTGAAGATTTCCCCCTGTAAGTGGGGACTGGGGGTTTGAACTTGGGACCTTGTGCACTATAATGTGTGCCACCACTAGGCCCCAGATATCTGGGTTTTGATTCAGTCTTGTTACTCCAAAACTTCACCAGAGTATTATAGCTTCATGTGCCAGATAGGTGTATTGATAAGGATAAAGGGCCTGAGTACGGTGAACATGTAAAAGACATCATGTATGACCTCTACGGGAGACCGTAAGACTAGACTGGCAAATGAAGGCACTGAAGGGAGCATTTGAAGACATAAAGCAAAGCCCTCCATGTTCGGCTATTACAGTTCTAAGACTAAAGGCAGACATCCTTGAAAGTGGGACTATCAGTCAATGCATGTAAATGCGACCTACACTGACAATGTAAATGTTAAAATAGAGACTGATATGGCAGAGTGACAGGAAAGAAATGGAAAGTATTAGAGAAAGGCAAATTAATGACCACATCTTTCAAAACAGAGACAAAAGAGTTCACCTTTAGTTGATGGGAAAAAGTACTGATATACCTGGGGCCAGGTGGTGGCACATTACGGTGTGTACGGCCACAGGCTCAAGCCCCTGGCCCTCACCTGCAGGGAGAAAGCTTCACCTTCACGAGTGGTGAAGCAGGACTGCAGGTGGCTCTCTGTTTCCCCCTCTCTCTATCTTCCCCTCCCCTCTGAATTTCTCTTTGTCTCTATCCAATAATAAATAAATAATACAAAAGGAAGAATGATAAAACACTACATTTATAAACACAAATAATAGAAAAATCAAAACAGTGTAAGAAAGAATGAATAAGGCCTAGAAGAAAGATATAATATCTAAAATGGGGAAAGAAGCATAGAAACATTAGGGCAGGGAGATAGCAGAGTGGTTTGCAAAGCATTTTCATGTCTGATGTTTCAAGGTTCCAGGTTCAAACCTCTCTTATACAGTACCACCATAAGCCCGAGCTGAGTAGTATTCTGCTTTCTCTATATATGTCACTCTCTCTATATCTCTCATTAAAATATAATAAAATATTTATTCTAAAAAAAAAGCTGCAGAGACAGCATAATAGTTATATGAAAGTCTTTCATACCTGATGTTCTGAGGCCCCAGGTTCAATACCCCCAGCATCACCATAAGCTAGAGTTAAACAGTGCTCTAGTCTCTCTCTCTCCATATATATATCACATGCGTTTACACATATAGGTATATTACATCCTTCTCTGTGTATCTCATTAAAATAAATAAATAAAATATATTAAAATAAAACATTATTTAGAGATATGAAAATAACCTAAAACAGTTAAAATGTTTGCTTCTGGAAAGCTCAACTTTTAGGCATTATAGTAACTTTCTTGCTTTTCATTATAAACCCTTTTGTATGGTTTGGTTTTAGAGTTTTTTTTTTTTTTTTTTTTTTTTTTTTTACCAGAGCACTGCTCAGCTCTGGCTTATGGTGGTGTGGAGGACTGAACCTGGGACTTTGGAGGCTCAGGCATGAGAGTCTGTTTGCATAACCATTATGTTATCTACCCTCCGCCTGTTTTTTTCTTTCTTTTTTAAAAAATTTATTTATTGGGGAGTCGGGCTGTAGCACAGCGGGTTAAGCGCAGGTGGCACAAAGCACGAGGACCGGCATAAGGATCCCGGTTCGAAACCCGGCTCCCCACCTGCAGGGGAGTCGCTTCACAGGCAGTGAAGCAGGTCTGCAGGTGTCTATCTTTCTCTCCCCCTCTCTGTCTTCCCCTCCTCTCTCCGTTTCTCTCTGTCCTATCCAACAACGACGACAACAACAATAATAACTACACCAATAAAACAACAAGGGCAACAAAAGGGAATAAATAAATAAAATAAAATATTTTTAAAAATTATTTATTCCCTTTGGTTGCACTTTTTTATTGTTGTAGTTATCATTGTTGTTGTTATTGATGTCATCCTTATTGGCTAGGACAGAGAGAAATGGAGAGAGGAGGGGAAGATAGAGGGGGGGGGAAGACAGACACCTGCAGACCTGCTTCACTGCCTATGAAGCGACTCCCCTGCAGGTGGGGAGCCGGGGTCTTGAACTGGGATCCTTACGCTGGTCCTTGCGCTTTGCGCCACTTGCGCTTAACCTGCTGCGTTACCGCCCGACTCCCTCTCTACCTGTTTTTTAAGGTCTTATTGCATTTGTTAGAATAAGGCCTTAGTTGGTAGTGACAGAATACTCAAAATAAGCAAGCAGTAAACAAAAAGGATGTTTGTTTTGCTCTCCTTTAAACTTAATCTAGGATTAAATCATTCAGGACTGCTATGGTGATTATATTTCATACAGTTTTTTTTTTTTTCTATTTACTTATTCCCTTTTGTTGTCCTTATTTTATTGTTGTTGTTATTGATGTCGTCGTGGTTGGATAGGACAGAGATAAATGGACAGAAGAGGGGTAGACAGAGAGGCGAGAGAAAGACACCTGCAGACCTGCTTCACCACCTATGAAGCGACTCTTCTGCAGGTGGGGAGCCAGGGGCTGGAACAGGGATCCATACGCCTGCCTGTCCTTGCCCTTCGAGCCATGTGCGCTTAATCCGCTTAATCCGCTGAGCTACCTCCGGACTACCCATACAGTTTTTCTTTTCCCTTCCCCTTCCCCTTCCCCTTCCCTTTCCCTTTCCCTTCCTTTTCCCTTTCCCTTTCCCTTTCCTCCCCCCCTTTTCTTTTTCCTTCTCACATCTCCTCCTTTTTCTTTTGCCATCAGAGTTATCACTGAGGCTCAGTGCCTGCACAATGAATCCACCACTCCTGGCAGCCATCTCTCTCCCTCTGTCTCCTTCCTTCTTCCCTCCTTCCTTCCTCCCTCCCTCCTTCCTTCCTTCCTTCCTTCCTTCCTTCCTTCCTTCCTTCCTTCCATCCTTCATCTTTCCTTTTTATTTGATAGAGACAAGTAGAAATAGAGATGGATGAGGAGAGAGAAGGTGAAAGAGAGGGAGAAAGAGAAACAGCTACAGTACTGATCCTTTACTTAAGATGCTTTTCCCCCTAAAAATGGAAAACTGGGGTTTGAACCTGGGTCCTCGTGCATTGTAATGTGTGTGCTCCTTTGGGTTCATCGCCACCCAGTACCTGCTCCATACAGTTTTCAGGGCTATAAACTTCATTTATAGCCCTGGCTCCGCCATGGCATTCCCCAGGCTGTGGTCCTTCTCAGTTTCCAAAGTCGTGATATTTACGTTCTGGGCAACAGAATGGAGGGATGGATTAAAAAAGGGGTGGGGTGGGGTGGGGTGGTGGTGCAACTAGATTTCTGCTTAGGGAAGCATTCTAAAAGCTGTTAGCAGATTCCTCTTTTGCCTACTTGGTTTGAAGTTAATCACATCACTATACCTAGCTGCAAAGGAGTGTAGGAAATGTAGTCCTTCTACTAAATTTCCATAACCAGCACCTGTTCCCAATTATATTACTATGGAAAAAGAAGAGAATTTATTTGGGGCTATTTTTAGGAGTATTAGCCATTCCAGCTATACTTACCTGGATATAAATAGCAATAGAAAATAAACATTTCAAGGATGA